>NC_139800.1:61008435-61608435 GCF_965231275.1 Zosterops lateralis | reverse complement strand
TTTCCCATCCCAATGTGGCAGGGAAAGGCTGGTCAAGGCAGATATTTCAATCTGGATTTCTTACAATGGCAGGTGTGAAAAAAATCTGGGATTTCTGATGGGCTGAGCTTCCTCTTCCAAAAGTGAAGGGCCATGGTGACCACTGAAAATGCAAAGAAAAAAAATTTCTAGCTAGTTTAATTTGTCTCATGGGTGCAATTGAGTAAAGTTTAAATTCAAAATATACTCTCCTTATGGTGCCTGTGTTGCAGATGCTTGTATGTTCATCCATTTTAGTTTAAAGTAGAAGTCATTGTTTCCCAGAAGATTAATATTGATTAATATTTTATCATATGACACTTTCCATATGATAGAGATTTGAAGTTTTCAGCTTAAATGCTTATAGGAGTTAAACTTGTTCCCTAGGTTTCTGCTCAGTGCAAAGAGCAAGTAAACGCTGAAATCAGGACTTGTAATGGCTAACCCAAACTACCTACACCTCTATAATGTCCTATACCGGCTATGCAACTGTAGAAATAGACTTAAAGAAGTAATCTGTCCTTTTAGCTAATAACATCAAAATGAGACCTTTTTCTTCACTTTGCCTGGACCTCTAACCTTTAAAGGTGAGTTAGACAGCTGCACAAAACCTGATCTCATTTTCTGCCCCTGGCAAGATTTTTTCAAGTTCATCTTCTTTTTTCCCCCCTTCTCTCAAAATCTGATGAAAAATGAAATGTCATGAAAACAGGCTCTGAGGCTAAAAACCCTCTGTCTGTCTTTGTGACAGATGTCAGTTTGAAAGGTTTCAGGTCACCTGTCAGAACTATGTCAGTATGATCCATACAAACATCTACTCAACCTCTAACACTAACATTGAGTTCTGCTTTTTAAAATACCCCTTGAAAAAGAATCAAATGATTTCAAGTCACTGCCTTTTCCCCTTTCTTTTAACTCTGATTAATGAGCCAAACTCTCAGGCAAGAGAAAAAAAAGGAAAGAAAAAAAAAAAAAAAGGGAAAATGGGTGGGGGGAAAGAAAAAAAAAAGAGGCTTTAAAAAAGGACAGTTTGACCTTTTTGTGCCCCTGGCAGTGAACCAATAAGCATTCTCATAATCCAAACACAGATGCCTGGAGCTAAACAAATCCTATACTTGTGAACAAGAATTCAGTTTGCTGTCAAAATATAATGATGAGCAGCAAAATGCTGCTCTTAAGAAAAATATCCTGAAATAAATTAAAATGTTTTTCATTAATAAAGGAAGTAGCATGAGTAATGTCGTACATCACTAATAGCATCATTTGGGAACAAGTATGTTGAGATATTTGTTTATATTTATTCTACCTGTGCACATTTAAACCACAGTACCTCATCTCTATATGAGACATAATCCCAAAATATTTCATGACACCAAAACCACTGCTCATCTAATACTGCAATTTAGTACTTTGAAATGATTAATTAACAGGCTTGCATGTTATTTTATTCCTTGCTTAGTCTCATAGCATCTGCATTATTTCTCACAGGCATGATCTACCCTTTTAAAGTTTAAGCTTCTATTTTGTTAAAAAAAAATTGCAGTATTAAAGAGAAGATCCCAGCTGCATGACAGTTTTCATCAGCATGTTGTTTTAATAGTCTATGAAATAGATATGATTAGAGCTTTCTGCCAATTTCTATTTTCAAGTGTCCCACATAGATCCTATCAAGTAGGTTGTTGATGTTGATGGGCATATTTTTGGATGTTTCTTAGAAATCTGTACTGTCAATTTTAGGCTCCAATATAACAGCTGGGAAGAAAGATCTGGACATCGCATTGATATACCACTGATGCACCAGATATAGATTTAAATGTAAGCACAAATTAATTCAGTACTTTTTTTTTTTTTTTTTTCCATGGCTAAATATGTGATTTAATTGATGCATGAAATTGGTGAGAAAGACTAGGTGGTGATCTTATGTTTTGTTATTGTGGAACACCCTCCTCACATGTAGAATTCTCTTTTTAGTATTTTTCTAATAAGTATTTGTGTGTTGTTGCTCCCTACACATCTATAATCTTTCCATTTCTGACACGTCCTTATAGGAAACAAACTTCATCGGATTTCAGTTCCTCCTTTTTTTTTTTTTTTTGTTTTTTAAATGCTTAATGATGGCACTATGCCACTCATCAGCACTTAGTTTCATTAATATTACCACCAAATAATTTAACAGGAAAACTGTCAGCTTGATGTCAAATGATTACTGCTCTTACAAAATAAGTATCAGCTTCATTTTGGGCCATACTAAAGACACTTGGGAACAACTGGAGACAGAACCATTCACAGAAAGCTTTCAGTATTGTTTAGATGAAGTTAGCCACAAACATCCTGAAATATCTAACTCTGTCTAATATCTTTATGACTCATATTTACACTGTGTTTTTAATTTAATGAAAATGTCTTTGTTTTTTATTATTTAATCTTCCTGTTGAACATTGTTGTTTAATGCAATTATAGAACGGAAATAAAGAAATTTATATGCCATATTAGACTGCAAGGTGAACAATATGGGTATTTCAAAGCTCTGACTGGAATGAATAGTTTCCCTGAAAACCCACCAACCACACAATTTTTCTGACCACAACTCAGATTAGACTGGACTGAACACCTTAATTACTTACTGTTGCAGCTCCAAGTCCCCCTTGCAAATGAGGGTAAACCTCTTTAAAAAGCAATATGCCTTGTGTCTGCAGAATTGTAAGCAATAATTACAGATATTTCCTTTCCAGTCTTCTCATAACTTCAAGGTTTGCAAATAATTCTGCAAGATAACAATTTTTTTTTTTCTGCCAAATCCCCTATTAATGCTCTGGGTTAAATACTAAGAATGTTTAACAGATAATAAACCATTTAACATAATTTCCTCACCTGTAGTTATTTTCAGCACTTAGTTTGTGACATTCTGTTCCTCAAAATAAAACTGTGAACTGAACGGTATAGGCAGTCCTTATCATACAGTAAGTACTTTTAGAACCTAATAAATTATTTACATCTGTAAAGAAGTCTTTCACTTGCTTCCCTCCTTTAGCATCGACATCTGTATCAGCCCAGTCAGCCAGATACCGAGAGGGCATTATTGCAGATAACAATAAGAAACATGGAAGCAGTTATTTGTGCCACACTGGAATAACATATTACCATTGCCACAAACTGTTTTCTCTTGCAAGAGTAGTGCTTTTGCTGTTTGACACTCGAACAAGAGAACCAACAAAACCCAAAGCAACAACCAAAACCCAACCAACCAACCAACCAACCAAAGCAGAGAGGAGGGTGAAAACGGCAATGATTGTGAAGGCAGATTTCCTAGTTGAAATCAAGAATTCTGAGTAGCACTAAAATTAATTACTCTGTAGTAGCAAGCAGGCAGCAGATTTATGGTAAATGACAGAATGCTTGCAAATTTTCCTGACTACTTAATTAGAAAATGCACCAAGTAGAGGCATCAGTCGAGTATGCATTATTTAAGTGGTTGGTGTCTGGTGACAGTCTGGAAGCTGGAATCATTGTGGTTGCCTCTAGGAAAATAGCACTTTCTGGGAGAAATTCTTTCACCTCTGTGTGCCCACAGCACAGATCTCTCCTCATGGCAGCTTAGGATACACTGGAACTTTGTGACCTGGAAAATGTGGGACAACTGACACAAGGTGACCTCCTGAATGCTGGGGTAGACCCAATTAATTTAAAATTTTGCTTGGCCTTGTCTCTTCCAATTTTCTAAATCCTCTGGAAAAATGATTAATGCGTACACTGCCAAAGCGAAAATATTTTTGACCCTATTAAAGTCGACCAAGGGTAAACCAAGTGTAGGCTGGCATTGTATCAAACTAGCTTTATTAAATTTGATTTGAGGTTTGTATGAGGAAGGGACAGACAAGGACATTATTTTGCACAGCAACTCCCTTTTAAATGAAAATACTATGAGGAATACAAAGTACTAATGTACTTTAGTACAGAGATGTATTTAACCTAGCAGAATTTTAGCAAAAAAATGTTTGTTTTTGAGAAATCTTAGTATTTCCTCAGTGGGAAAGCATATTGTTGGTAAAGTTGATTTATTATATGAAGAGCATTGTTTCCCTTGAAGGGGAGAGATTCAGACCTTGCCTTATTTCTTGCCTTTTCAGATTTTTATTCCCCAAATTATTCTTTTCTTTCCAACTCCAGCAGCTGGGAAAAGGGTTTGAAGATGTGATGTACAGCAGATGTAGGCACCTCAGACACAGAAAGTGCTATTTTCAACACTTTTCCCACTTTCTACAGCACTCCTTATTGTTGTTGTTTTTGTCAATGAAGTGCTCCAAAGTTCTGCATAAACCAAAATTACTATATTTCTCAGCATTTAGTCTGAGAAATGATCTTTAAATACAGGACCCATTCTCACCTCCCAGGAATCTTTCATGGCTGCAAAAGGAACAAAGTCCAGATGTGATCCCTCACTGCAATTATTGTAGCTAAAACAAACAAACAAACAAACAAACAAACAAACAAACAAACAAAACCCCACCAAACCCCAAAAAACCCATGCAATTTTTTGAATTGAGAAGTGTGATAGTTGCCCTGTTTTTCAGCCCCCTAAAATCTAACAGAGGCTTTCAGATGCCATCCTGTGCTTGAGTCTTTTGGCCTGTTTATGTATCCTGTTGGCAAGTTTGCCTAGCTTAACACAATTGCTGACAAGTTTGTCAGCTCCCAGCCCACTCTTGCCTAGTTCCATCTTGGAAACTGCAACTCCATTAATTTAATTTTTTGTGACTTTTTTGGAGGGATGGACTACTAGCTCTGTTGCAAGGTCTCCAAACTCCCTCTTGCTTGCCCAGTGACTGGATTGAGATATGTGCAGGAGCACTGAGCACCTTGGGCTGCTGGTTATGTGATACAGATTTAGGGCTAAGGCACACATTGAACAGTCCATCAGAGGATTTTTCTGCTTTGTATCAGTTGACAATAAATCACAAAAAAATCTCTTTAAATATCATGGTACAGCTAATGCAGAGGAAAATATTTAAAGTTTTAGAGCTTTTGAGAACTACAAGGCTCATAATTGCAAAGTGTTATGTACAGACAACATGAAATAATTCTTCAGCCACTCAAGAAAGAACTAAAGCAGAAACTGCACAGCCTAGACAGTTTTACTTAGAGTAAAACTACAACTACAGTGAAAAAATAGCTAATCTACTGTCTTTGAGGAGATGGACAAAACTGATGCACATGTATGACAGCCTTATTTTGGTAAAATGTGAGCTCAGTGGAGATGACCAAGAAGTTATCAGCAGGAAAGCATTAAATGGTTTTGATGAAATGGCTGAAATTTTGCTTGCATTAAGCTTGATACACTAAAATGAAGAGTACCCTGAATGTCCTTACTGCGCTTCCTCCAAATGCAAGTTTGGCATCCTCAGAAAGCACTCCATCATATCTCAATGTAATATAACTACACATACATATATGTATGTATATATATATATATGCATAGAATTTTTAATTTGGACAAATTGTTTTTGTCTACACTAGTTTTAACCTACTTATATAGTCTCAGAGAGACTTATCTTCCTCCAGGCCTGTCGGTTCCTCCAGATGTGTCAGTAAAAGATAGATAAAAATCAGGCATGATATGCAAATCTTGGGTCTTACTATCAAACATGATTTTTTTACGAAAGTCAGAAGTCCTATACAGGCCTTACCCATTTATAGCTTAGAAATCATTAATATAAGCAGATCTCTGAATGTCTACTTAGTGGCATAAATTTGAATTGGCTAGAACTAAGGACAGTGTAAGTTTGATGTGAAAGGTGTGTGAAAGAGAAACATGATGGTAGCTCATGTCAATCTAATAAATTAAATGGTTACAAGGATTTTCATTGTTGAAATGAAAAATACATACATAGAAGTGTATCATTAATTCAAGTGCTATGCTTGAGTTATTTCATAGTTTTCCTGTGAGTAGACTTGGTAACTTCTTCAGTAAGCTAGTTTTTCTAGAACACAGTGGAAAGCCTACAGCATTTTTGAGAACAGTATCAGATCCAAGTATTAAAAAACCCTCTTTCATGATTCTGGGGCTAAATTCAATACTGAAACATCAAAGATGGATTCACCAATGGGTGAGAGGATTCATAAAGTGAGTAAGTCTAATTTGCTGAAGGGATGCGGACAGTTGCCAAAATGACTAAACAAATCACAATTTTTTTTCCAGTTCTATTTCACCTCCATGATGTATCTGTTTATAAGACATCTATCCTATCATTTTGTACTTAACTGTAAAGCATTTTGAACCAAATTCGAAATTTCCCCTTGGTAATGTTATCCCTTGGTAAACAGAAAGAGAAACACAGAGATACCTGTAAAGTGGCTCGACAAAATATTTTACTTGTCTGTAATATAAACTTCTGATTGGAGGGGAATGTCTGCTGTTGAAGTTTTGGAAATACTATCCTGTAGATACATCAAAGGCATCTTTTGTTAGGTTCTTTGTTTGGATTGCTTCTAGGGCTCTCACACTTGTTTCCTCTGCCACGACCCAGCTATTTTACTTTTCTTTTCAGCCTTTTCCTGACTTCAGAGAAATCTTTTGGTGACAATTACCCATACAAACAAGAGCCATGCTTTTCTGCCAGGATGTTTGGATGTTGTTGAACTACATGCTTGATGATTACCTGTCCACTGTCAAAGACTGTGGGATAAATATGTAATGGAGGGATTTAATACCCACTAAAGGGAACATGAACAATACCTATGTAGAGAGCAGGTACATTTGAAAGCTTATATATTCTCATTTGAAAGCTACATATTGTTGAACATCAGAGAAGGAGACTTTGTGTTTGACTGACAAAACACCACAGGAACTGTGGTGAACATAATAAGCCAACTGTTTTCTGGTGTAAATAGAAAATGAAGGATCAGGTTTGAGATTTGTTATAGTACTGAAGCTTCTTGTCTTACAGATTAAATCCCATGCTGATAATTAGAGATTTCACATTATTTTCCTTATGGAGAAAATGTGGATATGCTCTGTCAAATTAATTTTAGTGTCCAGTTTTTTGGAGGACTGATTACAATTTATGTGGATCCAAGGTTGTAAAAATAAGTACATGTTGAGTTTAGCTTAGATGTCATTGTGAAGATTTACTTCAACAAACAGGAGAGATGGTCAGGCATGAATAAGATGAATGCATCCAAAATGTGCAGCAACGTTAATTAATTCCTTTGCTCGACATTTCTCCACAAACTTCACTGCAGCTGGTGATATTTTGGTCACTCAAAATATTTGGTCAGTCAAGATATTTTGATTTGAAGGCATCTTTAATCTTCAGATTAGATGTTTTCTGGTTTTAGTCTCTTCATAGTTCTCGATTTTTTGCACTAGGCATCTCTGATTCTGGACCGAATAATTTTTTTTTTTTTTTTTTAAACCAAAATCCATGAGATTCCTACTTCCATTAGGATGAGAGAACCAAGAACCACTCACTCATCAAAATAAATGTTATCTTATCTTCAGATGTAGCCTAGTGGTGACTGTGTTTTTCAAAACACCCCTATCAGATAGATCTGTACCATTAATAGTTCTCTATGTTCCTGCATGGACTGTAGCTTCTGGAAGAGTTTGAGCTGGCTCCACTGTGTGGTGTGTTAAGTGCAAACACTAGACTGCCAGTTTTTTGAGGACTATAGAAATAAGGGGAGGGGAGCAGCTGAACATCATTTTACAGAGAAAAGAGAGTAATTTTAATGGAAAAGAGTAATAGCAGCTCATTTGAGCACCTGACTAAATGCAGTGGCTTTAGTTGCTGGATAAGATATTAGAGATGGGTCTGTGCATGGATAGCTAATCATATTCATTGCCTACGTGGGAATGCATTCACTCTTTCTGCTGACAGCTGCTGTGGGGTGAGGTGAGATCTACAGAAGAGACAATGAAGAGTAGATTGATAGCACTTCTGTGTTGAAAGACCTGACAAAGAATAGTAAAATCTTGAGTTCAGTTCAGCTTATTTATTTTATTAATTTTTAATGACGACCAGTTTTCCTGGCCCATAGGAAAACTATAAGAAAACTGTCTATAGGGTAGATGAGTGGAATAACTGCAGATAATTTTCTCTTTTATGTCTAAAGACATTTATATTTCTATATTAACTAGAACAGCAAACTGTAGCTAGAATGGTAGATTTCATTTTTTATCCTTTGTAATGTTGAAAAGTTTTCTAGTTAAGGATTCTGCAGAGGCAAAACCTGCACAAACTGGTGCCCAATTAGCATCTAATTCCAATAGTTCCAAAATTGAGTATAAAGGTTGAAGTGATTAGTAGTTATTTCCTGTACTAGGCACAGTAGAAATTAAGCCTTTCATAACACCACAGTTCCTAAGTGATTGAAGATTACCTTTTACACAACATTTGGTCCCAGGTCTTGCTCAGCCATTGAAGTTGCATAGTTCAGCCAAGACAGGAATTAGATTCTCTGCATCCCAGAATTCCAATTGCAATTACAGCATCTTTATAAGCCTCATCATGGTAATGTATATGATTTGTTCTTGCTCTGTACAAGTTCCTGAAGGAGACACTAACTGGGATAGAAAGTTATTTAGGACAAGTGTCTACTGTACATCTTAACTCTGATGGAAGCAATCTGGTTGGAGTTCTTTTTATGTCTATATTTGTCTGTTTCTCTATTTAAGTGTCATGACCCTTCCAATTTAGTATTTTGTGTATTGTGTAGGGAAGCAGGTATTCTGATCATTATTAATATGTACGTTTTCTTTGGTGTTTTCAGTTTGCAGCAGAATTGTGACAACTTCAGGGTCAACAGTTTTACCCTCAGCTATTGCTTAAATCTTTCTCACTAAACTATCATCTACACACATTAATGACCTAAAGATAACTAAAAGATCAATAGAATTTAATGTCTTAACACTTCGTATTTATTTTTGAGGTACTGCACCACACCAGCACACTTCTATCATGTCACATTTTGTTACACAAACTTACAGTGAGAAGAAATTTAACAGGAAGTGACATGGTTTAAGTGATGCACTGACATGTATAATTTAAAGACTGTAATCTTATTGGAAGCAGACACCTGCAATTAATTCAGATATTGGGAATTCAAAATGAAACTTCTTAAAGCCAGAAGGAACTTATAGTGCACATTAAGCTAATGAACTGGTGAATTTATCCATTTATCTAGAACAGCACAGGTAGAGCTACTAAATCTCTTACACTCCTTTGTGGAGTCCCATTGTTGCTGCTTTGATGAATCTATAAAACACTTAGAAATTGTTGTTTCTTCAGCTCCTACCCTATCCATGAAGACAGAGCTTGATTTGAAAGCAGTTTTAAAGGGACGTGTCTTTGTTTTCCTTTCTCTTAAAATTTTTTATCAACACTATATCCAAATTGGTGACTAAATTAGGGAAGGAAATTACAGTTACTATGTATGGTGCTGTGTTGGTGAGTGTATTGGATACCAAGCAAAGAAACTGTTTCATAGATATGACCACAAGTCATAATTTTGTATGGGCAATTTTGCAAACATATGGTGTTACAACTTACATATACCTCTTCAAAAACAATTTTAATGCAGCAAAGCATGCAGGCCTTAACAGATGCTTATCTATTTTTGAGATTTTTTTTTCCTGCAGTAAAATAAATGTAATCTGAAGTTCAGTATTTTGATAATCTCTAATAACTGGAAAAATATTTCTTTGTTTAGTTGTGTCCTACTATGAACGCCCTAAAAAGCCCTCAAGCCAGCAGCTTGAGTCCTGCATACAAATAGTAATGAACACAGTGGTTGTAAGGTTGAAGGAATTTTTATTTTCTGTCTATTCAAATGATTAAAGACATAGTGGATATAGATATATTTGCATGTGTTTCCTTAAAAGAAAGTAAGAAAAGCTGCCGGAACAGCTTTGAAACCTATATAATATGAAAACCATAAAAAAGCAGCAGCAACAGAATTCATCTTGCTATGACACCAGTAGTTTTCACTGTAAGTCTATATTTACTAATTTTATGGATAATTTGTCACTGGTTCAGTGTTAGCCTTTATAGTTTGTGTATTGTTTTCCACTGGATTACAGGCAATTTATCAAAAAGGGTCTATTGACAGACACCTAAATAAGTAAAGCAGAGATTAGGATCTTAATTTAAATCTAATCATCACGTGGATGCTAAGGCTTAAGGTTCTGTAAAAAGTTTTGGCTTTTTCCTCTAAGTGCACATCCTTCTTTTCCTGAGACCATGAATGTTGAAAGGAAAAGTAAAAAAAGCTAAGCTTGGAGTGTGCCCTGGCAATAAGAGGTTACTATGGCATCAAGTTATCACATGTATTAAGAAAGCCCAAAAATTAAATAATAATGTGGGTATACAAAAATGCTTAGCAAACACTGGTCTATCTGAGGTGGACTGAAGGGTCAAGAACAGAAATTCAAGTAATTATTAATCATTGTACTGCAAAGTGGACGTACCATTGTCAAGATCTGCCCTTCTGAGCTGAAGCAGCCTTGTGTACAAAACTGCTGGAAAAAGTCTTTTGCTGACATTGGAAATATATCTGTATCTTTAAAATCACTTCAGCTGTCTGATGCTCCCCAGTTTGAAAATTATTCATTTTTTTTCATCGTCTCATGTCTGGGACTGTTTGATTAGGCATTTTTTTTTTTTTTTTCTTCTGGTTAGACTACTTCTATCAGCCAGTAATGGGGTTTGAATTGTCAGGCTGGCCAACCTACTACAACATACTTGCTTAATTTTCCCTGAAGAGTTTGGCAGTCCTGAAAGACATGCTCAGTGTAAACGAACAACTGAGAATGTAATTAAGAGGCATGTTAAACTATAAAAAAGGGGTAGTAACCACAGTATGCTTTCATCAATTAAAGCACTCTCTAATATCAGCCAATTACATCAACCTACTCTGGCCCTTATATTTCTTAGGCTTTGTGTAACTGCTCCCTTTATCTCTAATGGGATCCTTATAATGCTGACCATGTGGCTTTAGAAGAACACCAAAATGCTAATCTAATCCCCAGTGTTGCCCAAAGGCATTACATGGGCCCTGACATGGATCCAGGATTGGTGGCACCCTAATTCAAATAAAAGCAAGAATTAGGGTTGATCAGGTGTCTCGATGACAACAGTACAATGAGTGACTGGGGGAAGGTGGGGGGAGGTTGGGGAGGGGGAGAGGGCAGCAGAAAACGATCAGGCACATTTCAAAAGTAATTGGTCTCCAGGGATGGTGCGGGTTGCTTCCTAGACCACTTCTACAGAGCCCTTTGCACCTTGCCAGCTGGAGGGAAAGTGCAGCCACTTCCAGAGAACAGCAGTGGGGCTAATGGAATTGCGCACAGAAAATGAAGGGCTGGCAGCCTGAAACCAAAGAAGTCAATTAAAATGGGACTTCCTTCCAGATTTGGCTTTTTTTAAAATTTGGTCTTATCATTATTCTGGCTTTGCACAGAACTAGGTTAAATGTAAAACTTAGGATCCCTAATATAACTAGTTTAAAATCAGAGGTACGCTTCCATCCCTTTCTTGCTGCATATGTGGCATGAAACAAAATAAATAAGAAGGAAATTAAAGATCATCAGAATTTTTTGTGTGTGTCTTTTTTTTTCCTAAACACTGACATTTATAAAATAACTTTTGTGCTGTAAATTTTGAGGCATTCTGTAGTTGTATGATAGCACCATCAACTCTACTTTCCACAAAGGGGAAAGCGTTGGTGCTTTGTGCTCAAAAGACACTGGAAGCAACCTCCAAAAATGACACCTCGTGTGCCTACCCCACTAAAACTCATCTAAATGTTAATAAATTAATTAAATCTTTTCTGCAGTTCTAAATGGAGAAAATTAACATGGAGGGGAATAAGAAACCAAATATCCCAGGAAATATTTCAGCTCATTTTAGAACTCCCCAGTAATTCTCTTTATCAGACCTGACCTGGCTTCTTGCTCTGTCAAGTCAGGCGCCAGCAGGCCTCTAACTTTAGCTTGTAACTACTATTAATTCAGCTTTTCCAATGTGGCTAAAAACATAGCATTTATTTGGTGGAATTTACCACCATACTCTGTTTCAAGATCTGTGTTTGTGTTGCTGTGTCCCAGGCAGCTTGTCTGATCCAAACTGAGCGTTTGGGGCATTGGGGCAGAAAATTTCACGTCTTATTGGGAAGGTGACTCCAAGATTATCCTTCAGAAAGAGTAAACCAAATGCAAGTACTGTAAGAGTATCCCAAATTTTTATTACCTCATGGCGTATCTTTTTATGGCTTTACAAGTGACAGAAATGTGCAACAGGTGATTAAGTGCTGATTTTTGTGTTCAGCTGCTGGAAAGATGTAGAGAAATATTACAGTCCATTAGAAGACAGGGCTTGCCTCATAGACTAGATCAACTTCTACAAAATCTTTTCTAAGTGGGTAGCAGAAATACATTTACATACTTTTTGTTACTAAGCTTCTTTTTATTTCCCTTAATAATACAATTATTAGGTTATTTCACTTCATCTTTTCCACATAAGAAAACACAATGTTGCATTGTGTTAATTCACCTGGAAAGCTATAGTGTAATGCAAAAAATTTCTAGACGTGAACACTCTAGGTTTTGTGTGTTCTTGCTTACAATCTTTCCTCCGCCAAAATGACATACTTGTTGTTAGAATAACCCTGTTTTGTGGCTTGGGAACACATCTGACTATTACTAAAATATTTCAAGTTTAGAGTCCAATGTACTGAATTCTGTCCCCAAATCATGTTTGTGTCCCATGCTATTCTAATGAAGATTTTAATAAAAACTTGACTAATGTAATTTTTGTCTTCTTGCTGAAAGAAAGCTAGTTCATGATTGCCACCAGGCTATAGCTTTAATCCTGATGATTGGGCGGGTTAAATCCAGACACATTGTTAGCATCTTATGGTGACAGGGACAATGGAGGCAGGGAGATTTTGGAAGAAAAGAACAAGTTTATCATGAGAGATCATTCCGCATTGGCTTCCGACCATTCTGCAAGTCAGTGGACTGCCCCTTCAGACAGGGCAGAACCTCAGGCTGCAACATTGTTGTTTGTTTCAAATATTTCTCTGGAGATGGCATTCAAAACAGAGGCCCATCAGAGAATTGGACAACTCTTCTTGCAAAGAACGCCTCTCCCTTTGCATGGACAGTTTAGGTAGAGCATTAAGTGCACATCCTGATGTTTTTATTCCATCTTCTGCTGAAGGCACTTGCCTGTTGTTGGAAATATATTCTCTTAATTCTGGAGAGGGTAACAACTCTGATTATATTTTTAACTGCTTTATGGATCACACAGCAGACTATGATGTGTTCTCAAAAAGCCAACTAATTTTCATTTTCAATCAACTTCTTCGCAAGATTTTTCACAAAGCCAGCCTTCACACCACTAATTTCATTTTAGACCTGCAATCATATCACACATCCCTTTGCCTGCTGTGCTAACATGTTTTCACATGCTTATTCTTTATTTATTCTCCAAGAGAGGCAAGACTCCTAACAGCTATCACCCTTGTGTTTTGCAAAAGGTTTGAGGCAGGCCACCAGTTCTACATTAAAAAGGTAGAGAGAAAAAGGATTTGAGAGAAAAGGAGAAGAGAAGAGAAGAGAAGAGAAGAGAAGAGAAGAGAAGAGAAGAGAAGAGAAGAGAAGAGAAGAGAAGAGAAGAGAAGAGAGAAGAGAGAAGAGAGAAGAGAAGAGAAGAGAAGAGAAGAGAAGAGAAGAGAAGAGAAGAGAAGAGAAGAGAAGAGAAGAGAAGAGAAGAGAAGAGTTCAATTGAGAGTAAATAGAAGCTCTATCCTAAGTGCACTGGAGGTGACTTCAGCAGGACTTGGCTAATGAGGAGTGGAAGCTGGCACTGGAAATCTTCAAAACACCCTGTGTAAATAGGTTTTCAAACAGGGGAAGATTTTAGTTTATATTCAAGCAACTTCAATTCAGTGCAGGCAAGATTCCCTTGTTAGAGTCCATCAAAATTTTCGTTTGAGCTGTTCTATATGAAAGTGTGGAGGCAGCTTTTCACATTCTAGATGCAATGGATGGTTCTTGCCCAAGCTTGGTGACCACTTTGCTGCCAGTGAAAATGATTGGTGGAGGGAAGGATTATGCAATCAGACAGCTTCATTGCACAGATGTAAGATGAAATCATCATCAGTGATAAGGGGAATATGCATTCCCATTTTTTTCCACCAAAATTGCAAAGCTGAGGCTTTTGTGTTTCATGGGAACTGATAGTGCTGTGGTGATGTCCTAAGGGATCTTACTTTCTCTTAGCAGAGGTAGATTTTACATATGTGCCAGGCTTTCCATTTGTAAGAGTGGAAAAAGCAAATGGAGCGCTTGGAGATCAACAGAACAGCGTGCAGAGCAAGTGGTTTGCACACCAGTGTAGTGCTCTTGCTCACACCCTGAGTGCATCATTGCCAGCTTTGCACTCACCTACTCTTGGTCTGTCACTCTAACAAACTATTATTTGCAGAGGGCATCCACTCTAATTATCTTGTGCCAGCAGCAATGACACCTCTGCTGATGGCCACTATGTCTGCTGTGTGCCTTGCTGAAATGGCTGTCTTGTTCTTTCGCAGGCAAATGAATTGAAAATAGAACATAATACTAGGCTGCCGAAGTAAGATAGAGATACCAAACATATTATGGACAGAAAATAAATAAAAAAAAATTGATCAACTGTTTTTGCAGTCATTGACATTAGCTCAAGTGAAGACTCTTTTCTGCTCCTTGTCTTGAACTGGAAAAATCTCCTCTATGTTGCCACCTTTCTTAGCTAGAACAAAATAAATCCAGAAGGAAGTGAGAATGACAAGATATTTTCCTCCCAAGTTTTATTGTTAATTAAAAACCAATTACCATACATTTCTAACTATTTTGTAAGTACAATTTAGTCTGTACTCACAAATTAGAGAGGAAGTCCCCCACTTCCATTCACACTTCTGCTTAATAGTCTTTCTGAGCAACACCTCTGTGAAATGTTTTTTAAGGTGATTTATAGCTATTGATATCGTTCAAAGTTTTCCATGTTTTTCTGTTAAAGATGCAATAAAGGGGCAAGATTGGGATAAGGGGCAGTGTTGTAAAGAACTTTAAATATGCTTATAATAGATGGCTCAAGAAAAGTGTCTGCATAACATTTTGAGAAAGTTTAGTAAGAAGATAATCACTTCAGAAATTCAACATGCAGCCTTAAGAGACAAACACCAAACACTGTGTATACAGAGAGGAGAGGATGAGTGAAAGCTTGATACAGACTTTGAGAGGAAGTTAAAGTCTGTGATCTGTGATACAGTGAACAGAAAATCATCCAGGAATTAAGTGGGTTAAAAAAACAGCAAAGGATTGCTGATTTTGGGCAGCAATTACAAAAGCATAGGGATTTTGCACCCTATGATCCTGAATTTTTTTCAGAAATACATGGAATTAATTCCAAGCAATCACAAGTAAACAGAAAAGCAGTGACCTTATTAGAGGTACTCAGCAACAAAATACCAGAACAAAAGAGAGATTAATGGTGATTTTCAGTGATTAATATGGAACTGAGAAAAAAATTATTCGATAACTGTTCCCAAATATTTCAAGGATATGAACAGAGAATATATGCCAAAGAAAACTTTAATGTGACCTTAAGAATCTATAATAATATTTAGATATGGTTTAAAATAAAAAACAGAAAAATATTCTGTCCTAGGTTGTTGTGTAGGATGTACACAAAGAATTTATTCTATCACCATCTTCATGAAATGTTAAACCAAGTGGGGCAATGCTTTCCCAGGTCCCTTCCCTCTGGGCCCTCTTCTGCTAATGGCCCATCAATGCCTTGCCCATGACTCACAGGTAACTCCTCCAGGAGTTATCTCTGTTTAATGGGCCATCAAGGACCCACTTCACAACTCATCATCCCATTGTGAGATGCTCCACCCAGGGGGAGGAGCCAAGCATTCTCACCTGGATATAATCTGGTATTTGGGACAGTACAAGCAGCCCTTACCCACTGGATTCCCAGAGGAGCAGAGCTACCAGACCTTTCTACAGAATCACTGCTTCAAGAAGACTACCTCATCTGGACCTTCTACCATCACTGACTCTGTCAGTGGTCCTTTGTGTTATTGCATTTATTTTTTTATTTTATTTTATTTTATATTTTATTTTATTTTATTTTATTTTATTTTATTTTATTTTACCTTTTTACCTTTTTACCTTTTTACCTTTCTTCTTATTAAATTGTATTTCTGATTTGGAGCCTCTCGTTTTGCTTTCAAACCATGACACACTCCAAAGAAACAGAAGGAAGCTTCCTGACCAAGGTGTTTTAGAGTCTGGAGTGCTTTTCAAAGAGAAGCAGAAGGGCCCCATTGATTTAGGCACTGGACTTTAGCTAAAGGGCAAAGCAATAGCTAGTAAAGCATATAGGCCACCTTGCTCAGGACTTCTAATGATCTCATATTCTTTCCCAAATGTCAATGGTGTAATTCTTTGTTTCATTGCCTGAAATCCTTGGACTACTCTCAACTATAATGAAGGCAACTGAAATCAAATAGAAAAAAAGTAAGAAAAATTCACAGTGGTATTGGGGGTTGGGGTGGGAGTGGTGGTTTTACCATTTTCAACTCAGCTCAATGCATTTTAAGATCCACTTCCTTTTTTTCAGTCTAATTAATTGGCCATTTCCTGACATATACAGATTCTATAAACATTAATTAGTTTGGGTAATACTTGAGCTTCGTCCTCACTCCCCGGGTGCAAGTGTGGAACTAAGAATTTTCTGTATTTAGAACATGCAGCTCGGGAGCTTTACATTTTGCTTTTAAAGAAAACCTTCACATTTAAAATAGATTTTTTAAAAATTTAAATGTCATTTTTTAAATTTTTTTTTTAATAATGTTGGATCAGTTACTGTTTGATGTCAAAACCCTGGCTGAATCTTGCTTTGAATATTGAACTGTTATTTAGTTGTTCTTTACTGTCAGTAGCTACATTTTATACTGCAGCTAAAGCATGGCAATGCCAAGATGTAACATCCATTTCACAGTTTATCAGCAAGAAACTTTTAAAAATCAAAAGAACAGGGGAAATAAAATGCTCATCTACCTTGGAATACCTAGAATTGAAATTTTTCTTACCTGAATTTTTAGTCACCATATTGTTCAGGACTCTAAAATATGTGCTATGATTTTTTTTCTGAGTATTTAAAACCACCTTTATATTTCTTTGACCTCATTCCCATAAAGATTTCCGTATACTCTAGGAGCAGAATAAGTCTTTGAAAACTGAAAACTCAGCTTTGGCTTGTAAAGCATATAGTTTGATTACCCCAATTTGCTGTTTGCTTATGAACTTTAACCATTTGTGCTGTGCTTGGCACAAGAAACAGTTCTGCTACTTATGTAAAATACAATAGACAAGATTTTTCCTGAAATGACCAGTTAGTTTTCAAGATTCTGTACAATTTTCCTCTTGAGTAACTAATAAGAACAAAATCACATATTGAATGATATTCTTAGAAAAGTATGTTTTAATTGGTTCCTGTGCACCATCATATTTTCCAAGATGGCAGTACCATGAAACAATATTAGTATCTATTCAAAGCAAAGCAGATCACAGCTGGAAGGTAGATTTTATTAGAGAAGAAGTAAATTAAGCCACAAGGGATAAAACTGAATAGGTTGAAGGCTGACTGAACCCTGAGTGTTATCCACCTTCTTACGTTAAATTTGTCTGGCTTGCAAGTTTAACTAAGTCGTCCTTGAAAATAGTAAAATGAGGTACTGTGTTTATTGTGGAGGACCTCATTTCCAGAAGGCATTAGTGGCACCAGAATTCATACAGATTTTTATTTCTGCAAGGATCATTGATTCACCTCTCCGTGTTGCACAGAAAGTGTTTACTTTTCATTTCCATAAGTAACGTAAGTAGAAATGAACTCCTTAAAATTTACAAGTCTACCTTGACTGTATGTGTGCCTCAAATCTTTTATCTTCCCTACACTATCAGCTGGTTTAATAAAAGCATGGCTTTTTCACAAAAATCTTTATCCACCTTGCCTTGTATGTAGGGACTGAAGTTGGGCCGTTCAAATTTGGTTTTAAGCAGTACTGACGAGAAAGCGTGTTCATCTGGTAAACAGTAGTTTATGGGCTTTTCTATAAAGAACAACTTACAACCTATGAGATGGAACTAAGCTGACACATATATTTTGAGAAGGATCGAGCGTCCTTCTGTGACAGTACTATATTATGATGCCCCTGGTCATGTCCTCTGCTTGTCACAAGCCAGACAACGGAGCTGGGTAAGAACTCCTGTAGGTTCTGATTAATTTGCTCATATGGACTTTTCCTTCTCATATATGCACCTCTCCTTCTGAGCTACAGTCCCCAGTAAGCTTTGGAAGAAATTATTAAAAATTTTTTGGTGCAACATCTGCTGATTTAATGAAAATGAAACACTTTCATGAAGGTGCATGGATTTAATTGATGTTTTTCAAGGTGACATATATCCCTTCAGTAAAATCAGTTTTTTGTTTAATCTTATTAGAATAAAATAAAATAAAAAAAGATATCATGCATAATCAGGTAACAAATATAAATTCATTATATCTTGTGACAAATATAAATTTCTTATATCTTGTGATCTCTGCAAGTGAGATTACAATTACTTTTATTTTTTACTTGGCCTTGCTAAATGCAGGTACCTAAGAGTAGTCTGAGATTTAAAAAAGTTTAACTTCCTATAGATAAGCACTGAAAGCTGCTCCTGTACAGGTAAAAGAAAAAGCACAATGTTACAGAAATCAGCATTTTTGGAGCACCATTTTTTGTTCTTTTTCACATGTTTTTGCACGTCTGATTTGAATACAGATAGAATTATGGGATGCAATTGTTTCTTGTTGCTTGTTTTAACTTTGTGGTGGCATAATACCAGTTAATTGTAAAACTTAGGGAAACATGGAATACTTGCATCTAAAAAGAAGTATTTATAAAAATATTTAATAATTTATTTTTGAAGTAGATTCTTGAGTATATTATAATGAGGATTATTAAATGATGTCTATTTACATCTTCCTTTTCTTAAACTGAAAGCACTCTCTGTGCATTTCATTATTTTCCTTCAGATAGGAAGCTCATTTGAAAAATTTGTCTTCTGGTTGAGCAGGCCTCCCTCAATGCAGAAGTGGAGAGAGAAATATTTATCAAAAAAGAAAAAAATCTATATGAATTGATGGGCAGCTTAAGAGACAGATATGATTTCCTTTACAACATTTAAATTATTCTCTGTAATTAATTGACTGCATTTAACTGTCCCCTTAACTTCCAGGTTTTGTGAGGCTATAAGTGCTTTATGCAGAAACTGACCTACTTTATTTCCTTTTCATGCATATTTTAGGACAGGAAAGTTAGAGGCATCCTAATATATTATACACTGCAATTATGACACGGTTGTATTTGCGTAGTTTCAATGCTGATAAACTTTTTTTTCGTGTTCTGCTTGAACCAGTTGCCTTCAATAAGAACTGAAGTGACCTGTTTCTTTCAGGAACTATTTATTACAGTTGCAAGACCTACATATTCTATTTCAATATGCACTGCTGCTAGTTATTGAAATATGCTGGCAGCAGGCTGGCTGGTACAGTCAAATACAAAAATACTGCCACAAATTCATTGAATCATCAAACAAGCTTTAATATAACTGGACTATAAGGGTGTACATTGACTTAAAGCTATGGAAGAAATAATTGCAGGTGTAATAATGTTCTACATGTAGTGGTATGAGAACGCAAAGAAATCAAATGAGAAGCATAAGGTAAAAAGAAGTATTATTATGGTATTTCTATTATACAAATTACTATTACTATTATTATTATACAAATTACTAAAGTTGGAACAAACATTACTGAAAAGCTTGTGGGTACCAAAACATGCTCATTTTATCTGCACATCTACCTGATGTGTAGCTTTCCACATCTGAAAGTTTCCTAATGTTTTACAAGGGTATGATTTGTCCTGTGAAGAAATATTTTGTCCCTTTCCAAATTTTTCCTTTTCTGGACTCTTAAAAAAGTTTAAAAGAGCAAATATAAATGATGCAAATTAAGGTGATATAGCAAGTATTGTCCTGAAAAACAAGTCTGTGAGTTTGTTACATAAGCTTTTGTTTCTTCAGATTCCTGGCTCTAATTTTCCTCAGAACAAACACACCAGTTTCTGCCCAAACTGAATTTTGGTTGCAGGCATCATGCTGTAGATGATTACCTGATCTGTTTAGATTAGATGTTAGGAAGAAACTTCCCTGTGACGCTGGTAACTGGCACAAGTTACATTGAGTGGCTCTGGACGCCTCGTCCCTGAACATGTTCAAGGCCAGGTTGGATAGGGCTCTGAGCAACATGGTCTAGTGAAAGAAGCAAGGGGGCTGGAACTAGACGATCTTTAAAGTCCCTTTCAGCTCAAGTCACTCCATGATTCTGTGTAGGAATTTTCTCAGTCTGCATGTCTCTGAAGCACTAGACCCTGAGAAATTATTCAACTTTTCTACATCAAAAAGGCCCACTACTGAGCAAACTCTTTTGTCAATCTCTGCTCTTTCTGCTATGCCATTTTCATGTGGCACTACTAAACAGATATTGACAGAGGTTCTAGGAAAGCAGCCAAGATAGAAAAAAATTGCTTAATTTACTTAAGAAAAAAATTTTTAAGAATATTCTCCTTGCAATACAGGTTTGACAATAGCATTTTTCTTCCCTATACATTCTGCTGCAATCTCATGACACATACGTAACACTTTGCTGGGGTTTGAAATTGGTTTGGTTAATCTAATCTAATCTAATCTAATCTAATCTAATCTAATCTATGCTTTGATGTGAAACTCAAATCACTAGGCTGTGAAAGCTCTCTCTCAGAGAATCAGTGCTATTCTTCTAAGTATCTGACCAATTTGAGGATTGAATATGATTGTATTTGGTCTACAGTGTTTTACTGTAGAAATTATGGCTATATCACGTCAGAAGGAAAATACGTACACAGCACAATGTTGATGTGACAGAAGCTCTTCTGTGTCCCACAGATTCCAGCTTCTTCAGAGGAGACTGGGGAGGTGTTTCCTATAAATTTTGCCAAAATGTTTGCAAAACTGTTACAAAGTCAAGTCTGTAACATATAGAGGTGTTAAAAATCTTAGAAGAATTGCATTTTTTTTTCTCCTTACACATTTGTCCTATTAGTACTGAAATATTAGTGAATCAAAAAAATTTTGGTTTGAGCTCAGAGAAAAGCTGAGCAAAAGAAGTTACATGTTGGCATATTGGATTGCTCCTGGCCAGGGAAAGTGTGAAGGATATATAAATTTTTGTAGGTATTTGTCCTGGTTTAGGGCAAATTAGGGAGAAAATCCACCAAATAGGGTCCCTCTGGGAAGCAAACCCAGGCAGCCCCTCCTGCAACTGGTCTGGGAAAGATCTTCCTTGGAGAAAAATAGAAAAAACTATTTATTTAAAAAACAAAGTACCCACAAGCATAAAAAAAATGAATAATATGAAACAACAAAACCATTTGTTGTTCTGAAGTGAGATGGTAAATTCAGAAAGTCCTTGCCGTGGGTGTAGCTCAGCTTGCTCAGTCTCTTATTAGTCCCTCTGGAGGTCCATTACCCGGTGGGCCACAGGTGTGAGCTCCTGGTGCTCCTCTGGCTTTTTCAGTCTGTAGCAGGTTTAAATATGCCTGAGAAAAAGGAAAAAAACCCAAAACAAACCAGTCCAGAGAGCTTCTCTGCCTCAGCTAGCTGAAACTAACTAAAAGCACAGGAGATCTCCGTCCCGCTGCTGGTCTGTGCTTCAGACAAACCAGTGTGGAGCAGGAATGCAGAGGTGTGACCTCTGTTCTCAAAACAAACTCCACCCTGCTTCTTTCTCCTCCTTCCCTCTTGGATCTAATCTTAAAGGTAGAGAACTTAACAGACAGCATAAACAGAACAGACAATTGGGAACACAAGCATCGAAGAATCACCCCAGGACAGTATAGTTTTGCATTTTCTGGATCTGTTTTTTGCAATATTCTCCAAGTTTGTATTTGAGCAGTGGCCACCACAGGCTGGTCTTCCAGTATCTCTTGTTTGTAACTTCCTCTTGTTTTCTGAGCTTTATGTCTGCAGCTTCCTGGTTTGGCCGAGGAAGCTGCTTAGATGAGGAAAAATATCCTGTGACAGGATTAGAACTGGTCCAGGTGTAAAGGGGAAGAGGAACTGATGTTCTTCTTACAGAATGACAGCAGTGTGGTACTTTCATAGAACTACTAAGGACAGCTAACCAGATATTGTAAATTATTTTCCATGAAATTGGAATTATGAGTGTTTTTGCTTTGGTTAGAAGGATGGGAATATGCTACCCTTATTCTCTTGTTAAGAAATCCTAAGAAAGACTCTGGTCTATAGTTATATAGCTAGCACCGGTAACTCTATCTGCGTTCAAACATTCTCTTCTTTTTGCAGATATTTCTACCAAAGGTTGAATGGCTATCCATTTACTGCCTGTAAAAATAATACAATAATATAATTCAGTATATTCTCAGAAATTGAAAAAATGATAAGCAAAATATTTCTCTGGCACTACACTGAATTTACCAGCCTTTCAAAAATTCCCATAGTTTTAAATTTTTTACTTAGAGATTCTATTCTAAACATAGAAGTGAGAAACTAGAAAGTTATATGATATTGCTAATATTTGGTATGAGCTTAGTCAGCTTTATTTTTCCTCTGAAACCAAGGTTTATAGAAAAATCAGCTGTACCAATATTTGCATTTTGTAGTTGATTATATATTCTTACTATCTGGAAGTTGGAGTGCAATAACTATTTTCCCAGTGGTTCTGTCTACTCAAACTACAGCTCTTGTAACCTTGGAATAAAATACCTTCCGATGTGTTTTTTGACATAAAATGTGATACCTCTATAAAAGTATCTGTGTTATTTTCCAGGTATGCTTTTGCTTATATATAAGCTTTGAAATTATATGGGTCTCATGTTGCTTTAATAGTTGTAATCCTCTAGTAGGAGGGAGAGCTTCTCCAAAAAACTTTGATTTCCTGTCTTAGTTTGTTCAAATAGAATGCTCAGCAGGGCAAAAGCAATTGTGAAGGGCAATCAGTATTGGAAAGGTGCTTATATCATGCACATGTACTAGAGTTTGCTGCCATCTGTAAGGATTTTTGGTGCTTCTAATTAAATGAAATATTATAAAAATAGAAAAAAATCAATCAAATAGACAGAAGGATTGAAAAATATCGAGAATTCCAAAAACTGTGAAAACAATGTGCAAAATATATGAGGATCAGTTTAAGTAAAAACATTTAATCTCTGCACCATATTATTACTTTCTTCCCCAGGTCTTTCTGGAACATGTGTACCTATATGAAAAACAATATTCACAGATAATAATCATGCTGCCAGTAAGTAGAGGTATCACACCTGGGATTAGCTGGGGCTTAGCAGAAGGACAAGGTCATTGCCAGGGCTCTCCAATTGGTACTGGTATCACTACTTTTTCTAAAGTGTCAAATGACAACAAGCCTTTGAAAGCTAAATCCAACATCAGCAGCTTCTAGATGGGCTGGTGGTAAATAAATGACCCTGAATCTGAGAGTTTGACATTTTTTGGTGTGATAAGTTTGCAATGAAGATGACTTTCACTTCCAACATAAGCTATTCATGATTAGAATTGCACCTATAAACTGTGTTGCAAAATGCCTGACCCTGATGAAAGAGAGGCTTTCATAAAGTTAATGACAATTTCCAGGGATATTTGCTATAATTAATAATTGGTATTATGATATATTTCCTGTAGATTTTGTTTCATTTTTCAGACTCAGCTAAATTTATAGTGTTCCTTTAAGTAACGGGGATTTGGGGTGCTAACCTGTCAAAGGGCTGTATGATTTGGTTCCCAGCAATGAGATACAGTGGGCCTCTTTAACCAGAGGGCCCACAAGATGAATGTTATTTGCTTACCCTTTAACATAATTTGATTCTTGCTTCCGTGATGAACAAAAAATGACTTGATAACTCAGCCTTTTTTTGGGGGCAGTGAAGGTGGAAGAGGAGAAAAAGGAGAGTTTACATGCAGTATAGCAGTTTCACATGTAAAATTTACAGAACTCCCTAGAATTTGGTTCAAAACACCTAAGGAGCCTTCAGAGTATTCTACCAGTAAGCCATAGAGCAATTTATTTCTTCAGAAATTGTATTTATTTCCTGTTGTTCATTAAACTGCTGGATTACTTGTTCACACTACCCTTAGTTTTTAGGATCTGGAAAGAGGTTGATGAAAATCAGCCCTTTCTTAGAGTCATTCCTTTATCCTGGTAAAATCTGTGGCGCAGAGCATGAGTGCCCTGTGCTCCTGTTTGGTGTGGTCCATGGCTAGGTGTCATCCCAGGGAATATCATTGGATGGGTGTACTGGTTTCAAGGCAAACCACTGAGAGGAATTAACTCCACACAAATATGTTGTGAGAGATTCCAAGTCAGAACTACAATTTAATAAGAAAAATTAAATAAAGGCAAATAGCAGAGACACACTATCTTATACCAACAAAATCAGAATGTGACCTGACACCCTGCTGGTCAGAGGAGGGGGGCGGGAGGGGGGGGGGGGGGGGGTGGTGGCTGCAATCTGATTGGAGTGATGGATGCAGTCCTGTTGAAACAGTGATTGTGTAGAAAGGTCTGGTCTGTCTCTGGAGGTCCCATGGGGGTTATCAAGACCTCCTGTCTGGGAATCCAGTCATGGTGGTATTGTGATGTTCCAAACTCCAGATTGCATACAGGTAGGAATATTCAGTTCCTCCCCCAGGATGAGGCATGTCACAATGGGATGATGTAATTCTATTAGTCATTCTGGGGGACCTTGATGGCCCATTAGCAGAGATGGCCCCCAGGGGTGGCTGCTGCTTCCCTGGGGGGAGTCTTGGAGAAGATAAAAGGCACTGCTCTATGCATTTTAACAGGTCATGGAGATGATAGTAGGATACATATTTTGGTTACACCTTCTATTGTAACCCAAGACAATGGGTGAGATATCCCAGTCCATGTGGAATGCTGCTAGGCTGTAGTGATCACTGTGAAGTGCAGCCTTGGAAACTAAATTCACTTTCGGAATGGTATGGTCTGAACATTTGGAAGGAATTTTTCCTTTGGGAAGTTTCTGAAGGAACTGCAAGAGCGCAACTCTGGGGACTCAGCAGTGTCATGGTTTAGGAATGATAGTCCCCAATTTATTGTTCCCACTGAAACATCCCAGACCACGAATGCTGCTCACTCACTTTCCTTCTTCGCCCATCTTGTCTGGATGGAGAGAAGAATTGGAGGCATGTAAAAGTAAAGATTATGGGTTGATATAAGAACAGTTTACTGTAAACAGCAATAAGATAAGAAAAGCTACCAGTAACATCAATAGTAATAGCAGAATGTGCAAGATTAGCAAATGATTCACCTGCAATTGCTCACCATTTGAACCTGGTGTCACCAGATCACACATTGCAAACAGGGAAGATGTCCCCCATCACCCTGTGGATGGTGTGAGGTGGTGTACAATAACCTCAGGGCCTGGCTAAGTCCCTCCTGGCTGCCGCAAAAGTTAACCCTGTCCTGGCCAGAACCAGGAGAGGCAGCAAATTTGGCAGGCTCTGTCTGTAATTTGCAAATGTTTGAAGAGCAATAAACAACAGAAAACCCCCAGCATTTGAAGTTGCTCATTATAAAGCACACTGAATCTTATGAAAGCAGTATAATGAATTTATAGCTCCTAAAATTTTTGAAGTGAGGTCATATCCTTGCAGTCCTTCAGAAAAACATCTCAGTGCTGATCCCCATTGCTCTTCTCAAGCTATTCCTATTCCTATCCCTTTCTGCAGTGAATACAATATTGTGTCATAAACCTCCCTGCATCTAACCGAATGTCAGGCTGCATTTCTTGCAAAGATTTAAACTGAAGGGTAAAACAGCTTTCTCATTCTCTGCTTAGTTCTTTGGTTTAAATAGCTTTTGATAATCCGTTACCTTGTTTTTCTTATTTCTTATGTGAATAATTTTCTTATCAAAAGGGTCCTATATGAGTACAACATTGTAGAAGATGCATGGAGAATACTAAAAAAGCCTGTCTTCAAGCCTGCACTGACTTATTTAATAGAATTGGTTGGTTGTGATTTAAATTTAAAATAATCCACCCACCCAACCTACCTAAATACTGATTTATTTCCATTCTATTAGAGATGTTGATTTTACAAGTGCATTTTAGGGTGCCCCATAAAAACAAGGCCTTTTGAAGACAAATCTTGATGTTGAAGTTGATAGAAGATTCATTTTGTTATTTCTAACAGTGAACAAGAGAAAGACCAGCAAGAAATGACAACTTGCCAGTTCTATTAATTATTCTGTTATTACTATCTATTAAGTTAGACACAGTGATTTAAAAGAAGTAGCAATAGTAGTTTTACGTACATGGATTCCAGCCTGTCACCAGAAAATTAAATTTTCAGGCAGGATGGGTTAATACTCTCATGTGATACTCGAATGCTGCACCTGTAAATGTCTATTGAAAAAGTCCAATGCAGAAAATTGAAATTGTGTTTTGCTATGGTGTCCACTATCCTTGTTATCAAAAATTCAACTCTTTTGAAATCGGGTTTTCACACAGCTTTTCAGCTGAACAATTTTGGTGGATGACTCAGCGCTCAAGCCTGGACAAAAAGTTGCAAAAAAACCCTCCCAAACCCACTAAAAACCAACCTAACCTGCCCCACCCCTGCCTAAAAAAAACCCCAAACAAAAACAAACAAACAAACAAGCAAAAACCAACCAAACAAATAAACCCAACAAAAAAACCCCAAAAAACCAAACCAACCAAACAAAAACAAACAAACAAACAAAAGCCCCAACCAAAACCCAAACCAAAAGATATTTCTGAGCCAGAGTTTCTGTCTGAGTTTCTGCTCTCTTGAATGAGGTTCTCTGTGATTCAGGTTCCTTTTGTTTATGGGAACTCACAGTTTTTCTCTTTACGGGGTTGTTTTTGTAGTCATAAGCTGGACTGACACGTAGCTGAGAGCAAATATTTCCCAAACACAGACATAGACAGGAAAATGTAGAGATTTTAGTTCAATTTTTTACTTCTCTACTTTCAGATGGTTTACTAATTGTACATGGTGTGAATTTACTGTGCTCTTAGCATATTCCTCGTCGGACTGTGCTTTATTTCTCATCATCTATGTTATTTCTTTCTTACAACACAAAGTTGCATTTTTCTATCTTTCTTTAAGGAAAGAGAGTTTTGCATTTAATGAATAAATGCTTTGCATTTTTTCTTTTTCTTTCCCCATAAGGGCTTCCATGAGCTCGAAAATTAAGTCAGTCCAGCTGAAGTGGTTCTAGGTCTGTGCTCTTCTCAAACTAAACAAGACTGTGTTTGCAGAAGACTGGTGACCTGGAGTCACTCAGTTTGAAGACATCTGCTTTCTGCCTTTCTTGGAAATATTCTGACCTCAGGTAACTTCTTCTCTGAGAAGTATTGTATTCTGACATTATTGATATCATTCTAGTCTGTCAGGAAAATGTCAGATGCATGAGATTTTAAAAGTTTCACCTGCCCCTAGTTCTCCCTAGTTCTTGCATTTTTTTATCTCTCTCCTTTGAACACATACAGATTGTCTATGCTTTGTTGTACAGTTCATTTGATTTGATTTCCTAACATAAAATGCTACTCTCCCAGAAACTTGCATGTTGAACTTTGCAGAACAAATGAGAACATCATATATCAATCAGAAAACTATCAACAGATTCTGAATACTGGTCCTTGATATGAGTAGCCTTCAACATCACCCAACAGTGGCACTGCTGTTCATTTAATGTCCCTTCAAGTACTCAAACTAATAATGTGCTAGGTAAAAGCTGTTGTAGGTTGACATCTAAGTGAAACTCAACAATGCATTTAAATGACTAAAATATTTATACTAACTCCACTGTATTTAAGGACCTTTTAAAATATCTTTATAGGATTTATGTCCAGTCCCATTGTTGTGCAGGTTAGAAAAATATCCATTTTTGACTACAGCAAACTACAGTTTAACAGCTCATTGACCACCATTGCTTCTGTAAAATCTAAATGGTTGCCCTCCTTCTTACATTAAACCATACATAGATTCTGCTGTTCAATCTTCATCATGGTGTGGGTAGATCACCATGATGCAGAACTTGAACTACCCTCTTAGCTGTGTTGCAAGAATTTTGACCAGGAATGAGCAAGCCCTTGGTTTTTTGGCTTTGGGTGCAAGCTTGGATTTTAAAGGTCAAATTTAATCCAAAGCCACCTTGAATGAGTTTCTTAAGAATTTTTGCATTTTTTTTCAATAACTTGGATATCACACTGCTGCAATTACTGAATGGCGAGGAGGAAGTGAATAGTACCAGAAAGTGAACAGGGCCAGAGACAGAGAAATTAGATTCCCCTCATTCAAATCGTGCTTTAAAGTTGAAAGCAAATCTAAAAGTAGTTTGAACTAACAAGACGAAACATACAGATGACAGATGCTTTTCCATCCAAAATGTGTAACCACCACACTATGAAAGGTCAGGGTAGGATATATACTGGTGCACAAAATTACAAGTGTAATATGTAAACTTTTCTTACTTGGAGTGTGTTTTTGATTTGTTATACTTTTTATTTTACATGATTTTAGACCAGCTAGATTCTGTCCTTGTGGAAAGGGCACAATTTTCTCATTTGGGTTTATGTAAGCTGACATTTACCATGCCATTTGTCTCACTCTTAGCTATTTAGAGGTACTTGCCCAAAGAATCCTTTTGGGAACTGGCTTTCTAGACTCAGGGTTGATGTTGCTTTCTGGGTTAAACCTTCTAACCTCTTCAAGAAAAGACAGATTTGACCCCAAAGCCCTTATTTATAACAACCAGTCACAAGGTGCTCATTCTACATGACCTGTAGAATATACTACACACTATTTTTAGACAGGACAGAATGCTCTCAAGGTCAAGTGCCACAGTCCATCATTAACAAAGAAATCCTGCAGAATTATTATTCAATATTAAACCACATAAAGGGTCCCAAAGCAAAGAAAATCAAGGGAGGGTAGATAGAGGTTTGACTAATATCTCTGCTGTTCTTGGCCATCTTGAATTAATGAGTTTTTCAGTCTAAAAAGAAAAGAAAGCAATTATAATTTATAGATTAAGTTAATTGTCTTGATTTTATTCTTATAAACAAGTGTGTGTACACATATAAACTCACATATTTTGTCTTGTAATACTGTGTTTTTTATGTAAATATGCTTTGTCACTCTTTAATTTTCCACAAAAAAAAGGTTATTCATACCATGAACTAAACAGGAACATGATTTAAGCAAAAAAAATTACATACCACAAATCAGTAGCCTAAATATAAATTGAACACAAATGTGGAAATAAATGCACATTGAAGATAAAGAATGAAAAAAAAAAAAAAGCTTTTTACTTTTCCACACAGAAATAGAAAAGATTCTTTGTAAATAGTTCATAAGAACACGTGTAACAGACAAAGACTTTGGGGTCTGTGAAAAGGACAGGGAATCAGAACCTTATTTCAATTTCAATGTTTAAACATGGCCTGAGTTTATCAAATCACTTAATGAAATTAGAATATCTTAAGAATTGGATATGTGTTGAACAAGAGTTTTAGGAGAATTTAAGTCTTCAAAGTTGTTTAATAAACTTTTTTTTACTGAGATTTTTAAAGTTACAATATATATTTGGCTGTTAGGAGTGTTAAGAAATAAATTGATGATCAGATGCAGTGCAATATGGTTATTTCATCCAACAAAGAGAAACTCTAGTCATTAATTTATTTTTTTTAATAGTAAATTATTACAGTAGGACTTAAAAATTTGCACTCCTATTTGCAGTGGTTAATAGTTTATTATACAACTCTCCAGTTTAGCTTTGCCACAGTTGCTAAACTCATTATGCCTTTTTATAGTCTTGTGAAACTAGAGAATTTTTGTGTCTTTTAAACAAGAAACTTTTAAACTTTTGCTTAAATCTTGAGAAAATCTAAAATACTGAGCAGACAAGTAAATACTTTTGTCATCTTCACTTAAAATGTTCAATAAATATGTCACTTTGAGGGACAGAACACATGTAATCTGGTATGACAACATCTACATTATCTAACTTTAAAATCTGTGTCATGATAAACAGAATTTTCCCAAATTATGTTTTAATTTGATGGTTTCCTTGGGGTAGTAGAACAAACTATTCAAATTCTATTTGAAGCCAGAACTTTGCTTTATATGATCAATACATATGAACTCAATAAAAATCAACTTTCTGTTATTATTTCAGTTGCATTTTATATTAACGTTTTTTACCAAAGATGAAATAGCCCACATCACTACTTAAAAACTACTAGTGAGACATAAAATTCTCCATCAGATTTATTGGAAATATACCCCAAAAATAGTTAAATGCTTTTATTTACGTTCATAAACAGGAGTGGCAAATATTTCATAAAAGCGATTAATTTCTGAATATTATTTTGTTCAATATTTTTAGAGAGATGAGAAATAAGAAATGACAGTTTCTTAGCAGATCATTCTAAATGCGCAAAGTGAAACAGAAATATCCCTATTTTATGTAAAAGATGGTCTACATTTCTTGGAAAATAGTTGATCCATACAAAAATATGTCCCCTGGAAGAGGGCCGAGGTTTTGGTGCAATGTGCTTCTTGGTAGCATGCAGCGTGAATCTAATCTGCAAAAAGGAAGGTTTTAACTTGTGCTTTTCCTCTATCCAGTTTGGGAAGAAGAAATGTCTGCTATGTGTTGAGGGATAGTACTGTCATATGTCATATACAGTTTTAGATGAATTAAAAGAAAAATCAAGTCCTACCATAGAACAAACTGTGTGCCTACTTGTGCATAGCACTGAGCTGCTCATTTTTAAATTTCATTGAGTAAATGATACCTTACAACTCTCAACTTCTTGGAAGATGAGACTCAGAGTGCTGAAAACTTATCTTTACAGGCACTTCTCACAATATATCTTTGAGTGACACTGAAGTAAAAAAAAAAAAAAAAGAAATTACAGCCAAAAGTTATATTTTGCATATTACTCAAAGGAGCTGCTAATGAGCTAGACAGTTTATCTTCAGAGGAAGAAGAAGAAGATGATGAAGACAAGGAAGAGAATAAAATTATAAGACATCATTGACAGCTTCCTCAAGCTATTTTAGAAAAATGCAGGCAAAGGTTGAAGGCTTTAAAAATTTTGACATTTGCCCTTTTATCCCAAGGAATTTTTTCCAACAGTTTTTTTTTTTTTTTTTTTTTTTTCCCCAAACTCTTGTGTCAAACATGCAACAGAAGAAAAGCTGTTTGATGAACTTGAGATATGCAAAGCCTTAGTAACTGGAGTATGTGCTATTTTTAAAAGAGTTTGTGGACTAAGAGCCCTGTGCTGCCGTTTTCAGCTATAAGTTGGCTGTGTTACTCTATGTTTTCTTTAAGTGTGATTTCAGCGAGCTCTGTGTTCTGTCTGGGTGATGTATCTCAGTGCAAACAGCTCACTGTTAGCCATTATGTACCTATTAACACTGATTGCTTTCTGATAGCTCTTCACCAGTTGGTTTCACTCACTTTGACAGGTTTGGTGCTTTGTTTAACCTTTAAACTAGTGGGGCAATAACATTGCTGGCAGAATCAGAGAAATAATTAAGGAAAACTTAGTCAAGGCATAAGAAAACAACTGTAACAAGGCAGATCTTTCTGATGGGTTTGAGCTGACAGTAAAAAGAGGAAAGGAGGGGCCAGACATGTGGCCAGAGCACAGTACAACGTAACTATTTTCCATTTAATCTGCAAGAATACAGAGATTATTACTGTTTTGCTAATTTAATTTTTTCTTTGCATAGGTACATACTGTTCTAGGCCAGGAAATATTTTCTTTTCCTGTTCTTTTACAGAATGTTCAACAGCAGTGAGAATACTTGCAACTCAGGGAGTATTTCTGTTTTGATTTCTAAGGGAAAAAGGAAACCTCAGTATTTTTAAACATCATCTGTAGGAAAAAAAAAAGTCACAGAATCACATAATAAGTTATTTGGAAGGCACCTACAAGGATCAATGAGTCCAGTTTCAAGCACTGCACAGCACCATCCCCAAGAGTCACACCATGTAACAAAGAGCATCGTCCAAACATATCCCAAACTTTGTCAGGCTTTGTTCTGTGACCACTCCCCTGAAGAGTCTGCACCAGTGCCCAATCACCTCTAGGTGAAGAACCTTTCTCTAATACCCAGCCTAAACCTCCTCTGGACACAACTTGATGCCATTCCCTCTGCTCCTGTCACTGGTCACGATAGAGAAGAATCAGTGTCTGCCCCTCCTCTTCCCCACATGAGGAAGATGTAGTTGTGATGAAGTCTCCCCTCAGCCTCTTTATTTCCAGGCTGAACAGACAAAGTGACCTCAGCTGCTCCTCATACAGCTTCACCTCAAGGCCATTCACAATCTTTGTTGTCTTCCTCTGGACATTTATTAATAGTTTAATGTCTTTCTTATATTGTGGCACCCAGAACTGCCCCCAGGACTGAGGTGAGGCTGCCCCAGCTCAGAGCAGAGTGGGACAATCCCCTCCCTTGCCCGACTGGCCATGCTGGGCCTGATGCCCCCAGGACACCCTTGGCCCTCCTGGCTGCCAGGGCACTGCTGGCTCGTGTTCAACTTACCACTAACCAGGACCCCCAGGTCCCTTTCTATGGCACTGATTTTCAGCCTCCCATTCCCCAGTCTGTTCATACATCCAGAGTTGCCCCATCCCAGGAGCAGAATTGCTTTCCCTTATTGAATTTCATATGGTTGGTGATTGCCCATTTGCTGAGGGCTCTCTGCAAGGCCTCCCTGCCTTTGAGGGATTCAACAGCTCATCCCAGTTTTGTACCATTTGTGAACTTGCTTAGTATCCCTTCAAGTCCTACATCCAGGTCATTTGTGAAGATGTTGAAGAGGACAGGGCTGAGATGGAGCCCTGTGGAACCCCACTGGTGAGAGGTCACCAATCTGATGTCACCCTGTTCACTTTAACTCTTCATGCCTGACCCATGAGCCAGTTGCTCACCATGATGTGCTTATCCAGATGTGTGCTGCACATTTTATCCATAAGGATATTGTGAGAGAGACTATGGAAAACTTTACTGAAATCTGAAAGCATTACATCTACTGGCTTCCCTTGATCAGCTAGGTGGGTTACCTCATCATATATCAGGTTTCATAAGCAGGACTTTCCTCTCATGGAGCTGTGCTGACTCTGGCTGATGATTACATTATCTTTCAGGTGTTTTTGAATACCTCCTAGAATAACCTTCTCCATAACTTTACCAGGCACTGATGTTGCCAGAGAATTACAAGCCTGTAGTTTTTGGGGTCCTTCTTTTTGCATGTCTTGAAAACTGGGGCTGTGTTTATTTGCCAGCTTCCTGTCAGCTGGGAGTTCTCCAGATTCCCAAGATCTCTCAGAAATCATTTGGAGAGATTTTGCTATGACATGTCTGAGGATTCTCAGATAGATCCTATCAGGTCCCACAGATTTGCAGGGATCCAGGTGGAGCAGCAGATGCCCCACACTTTCAGGGTCAGCTGGGAGTTCATCATTCTCATAGTTATGGTCCTTCAGCTCAGGGCACTGAGACCTCCTTGGTCCATCATCTGTGTTGAAGACAGAAACAAAAAAATGCATTAAGCACCTCTGCCATATACATATCCATCCTCATCCTGTAATGAGCCAATGTTGTTTTTATACTGCCTATTGCCATTAATTATTTGAAAGAACTCCTTTGATTGTCCCTCATGGTTTTGGCAGCTTCAGCTCCAGTTTCGGCCACACAAATGTTCTCCCTACAGCGGCAGCAGCCTGTCTGTATTCCTCCTGTATCACCTGACCTTGCTTCCACTGAACATATAACTTCCTTTTTCTGCCTTATTTACAAGAGAAGGTTCCTGTTCAGCCAGCTAGTCTTCTGCCTCACCTGCTTGACTTCTGGTATCTGTGAATTGTTGCTCCTGTCCTTAGAAAGTGATGCTTAAAAAATGAGCAGCACCAATGGACTCCAGTACCTGCAAAAACATATTTCCAGAGGACCTTACTAATTCCCTGAGCAGCCTAATGTCTGCTCTCGTCATGTCCACAGCTGCAATCTTCGTGGCACTTTTCCTGCTCTCAACAGAGATTCTAAACTCAATCACCTCATGGTCACAATGGCCAAGACAGATGCCAATCTCCACATTGCTTATGAGATTCTCTCTTTAGATGAGCAGTAGGTCAAGGAGGGCATCTTCCTGAGTCAGGTCCCTTAGGACCTATGCCATAAAGTTGTCATCCAGGTTTCTTAGGAATCTTTTGGCCTGGGTTGTACCAGCTGTGTGATGCTACCAGTTAGTTTTTGGTAAGCTGACGTCCCCACAGGGACAAGGGCAGTTGACTAGGAAGTGTCCCTTAATTCCTCAAAGAACAATTTGTCAGTGTTATCATTCTGATCTATAGTAGACTCCCATGATGATATCATAGTTTGTCTGCCCCCTAATTCTTACCCAGAGACTCTCAACTGTGCAGTTGCCATCTGTGAGTCCCATACAGTCTAATCCCCCTATTCCATGCAGTGTCACCCCCCAGCCTCTTCTGCCCTGCCTATCTCTCCTGCAGAGCCTGGAACCATCCAACAGGGCACTCCAGCCCAGGACTAATTCCAACAGGTTTCACTTATGCCAGTGATGTCAAATCTCTGGGACACAGTGAAAGCCTTGAGCTCCACTTGAGTGTTCCTCATGCTCTGTGCATTACTGTAGAAGTATTTCAGGTGTGGTATGTGGTAGCCAACACCTCCTAGAGCAGATTGAAGTATCCCATTAGTGTTCATTTCCTCAAGTTTTGGCACAGCAACCCATTGCTTTTCACTGGTGAGAGTTTTGTCCCTTTCCACCTGCCAAGCTAGTTAAAATTTCTGTCAACTAGCTCCTGTGCTGATCTTTTTCCCCTCTGAGACAGGGGCGTCCTGTCACATGTCAGTAGATGAAGTGTAGAGTAGATCAGCAGACTTCCCTGTGGGCTGGGTCCAGCCTGCAGAACAGCCCCTCCATTCCCCTCAGATGTGAATTTCCTACTACAACAACCTTTCTCTTCCTCTTAACTGAGGAGGTGTTGATGTGGGTTCATGGAGCTATAAGTTGCTGTGCTCCCTGGAGCTGTTGAAATCACCCTGGATTCCTCTTGGAACAGACCCCTCCTCGTCTAGTTGGCTCCTGAGGGCTTCCAGGTCCTGTTGAGGCTCAGTGCTGAACTCGGGAATCATCACGTACAGCTCAGTCTTACCCCTGGACTTCCCTCCAGTCACAGCTGGGTAAGGCTGGCCAGCTGGCAACTTTACCACAAAACTTTCTACCTACCCATGTTTGACAGTGTTTTGGTCACTACTGACCCTCTACAGGAAAACAAGGTATGAAGTCCCAAGCAGAAATGAATTAAAGTTGAATCAATTTGATTATTAATACCAGTTATTAATAGATAACACATAAGAAGCATTTTCTAAATTTCTACAGCTTGTAGGTTGCTGCAAAATCATGAATGTCCTCACTTTGCATAATTGCACCAAGCTGCAAATTGCATCAGCTGCAAAGTTGCATCCTGAATAGATGAAGGAGTTGGAGCTCTTAAAAGAAAAGCAAGCTGGGGGAATCTGATACGCTAGCTTTCTAGCAGCTGCTTAGACACCTAGCTTCAATTTATTGCTGCTTGGGGGAGAAACACTCTCCCAAGTACTAGGAGAGACTGTCTTCCCATGAGATAATGGTGCTGCTGGGGCAGGAAAACTCTTGTGGTCCTCTGGTTATGAGATAGGCCATGTCAGACCCTCAGTGGGGTTTCTCTCCTTCAGCTGGTCCTTGTCAGGTTCTAAGCCTCTCTCACTCTCAGCCCTTCACGAACAAGCACAGCTACAGTCATGGCTCAGATCTTGAGTAGCACAGAAAGTAATCACTCTGACCATCTCAGTTTTTCACGAATTTGGTGTTTCCCTCTCTTAAAGTCAGGATTTTTTTGTTTTGTTTTGTTTTGTTTTGTTTTGTTATTTGTTTTGTTTGCAGGGATATTCAGCACTGCCACAACAGACCAAAAAATTTTTGAAGTGGAAAATATGGCTTTTAGCCCACAGAAACAATGAGGACATTCACAGCAACTACTGTATACGTCCATCTACTTTAAGCATACCATCTACTTTAGCCAAATTATTAAAATAAGCTTTCATGTTTCCTCTGTTCTCTTTTACTGAGGGTGATTCAACATTTTTTTGAAGAAATATGCTGCTTCATTTTATGATCAGTACAATTTTCACAAAAGTGAAAAGGCAGAGTGAAGAGACAGACTGCTTGAAAGGCAGTGTGGTATTCTTCAACTATTACAGCTTTGGAAATACATTGTTTTTGTAGCTGGCACAAATAGACAACATCCAGCAAAACCTTTTCTAGAATTTTTCTTATGATAATTATTTTTAACTTTCTTTAATTTAAATACATCATTTCAGAATAGAGTTGATCATAAACTCTCTGTTTCTCTATAAGTCAAAACTGGCATGCAAATTGTGGATCATGGAAAACATGCTTCATTGCTGCAAACTCATAATTAAAACCTAAATAATATTTCAATACAGTAGCCACAATAGTCTTTATGATCATTAATAATTGAAAAGTTTGTAAGTCATTAAAATATAATGCATTCATTATTTTCCTCAGGTTGACTAGTGCATTACATAATGTGATGTATTTATAATTCATATCCTTCCTTGATTGAGTTGTACTTCCTTTGGTTGTGATAATAACAAAAATAGGCTACTTGTCCTTTTATGTCACATGTAAGATGCTAACAAGTACCACAGTTGTCCCTTAATTAAGTGTGATAACCAGTCTAATTTAATGTCTTTTTGTCATCCGTTTATCATCACTTTCACTGCTCATAGTATTATTTCTTGTGCTAATTGCCAACTATAATGCTCCTAAACTACATACATACACTACGAAGTGTAAATACTTTGTAGCAAAACAGTTCAGCATTTCTTACAGCTTGTTTTAAAAACATGTTGATGAGTGCACAGGTAACAAATGTCTAAAACAATGTGAATTTATCTCTAGCCAGGTAAACAGTGTGTTTTACGGATTCTGCCCTCTAATAGCTACAGTAGTGAGAAAGGTAAAGAGAAGGCAGACATTAAAGACAGGTTTCTTATTCCTAAAGAAAAAAAAATACCCCTCATTATTTTATCACATACAGATTTTTTTCTATGGAGTATGTGGAAACTGGATAATCTTTCGACAATACATTTTTTTCACCGCTGTGCATTAAGGTCTCTTTTACACATACAACATCACATAAAGGAAATGACAGTGATGTTTCCCCTACTGTAGTATGTGAATTAAAAATAATCTTATTGTAAAGTGTACAACATGCTGAACACCTCAAGAGGGTGAGCTTACAATGAGGGTAGGGATAAAGATATCAAGGTTTGTGTTAATTAGAGGATTATAATGCAGTTCTTGTAACAAAAAGGTGGAACATGGAGAAACACTATATTAGACTGTTCTGAAGAGAGCCTTATTAGAGATGCAGGTGCCATTGCTTATGGTGAAAATAAAAGTATTTATTTTGAGCAGATCAGCAGTACAGCAAGAATAAATGGAATTGGGTCATTGTATGTAAATTGAAATCCAACTGCAAGGGTAGAGCACTTACACATGAATTCATAAACCCCAGACCAAATAAATTGGTTAGGGATCAGCAGCCATATGAATTTCTCACTAAATGTCTCTCACCCCATTGACACTTTTTTCAGTACTCCATATGCTAGATTGCAAACTACAGATTTAGCCCTTTTGCCCAAAGGCATCCGAACCTGTGAAAAGCCTAGCTGAAGCAGTGTCTATTGTTCATTGACAACTTGTCAATTTACTTCCAGGCAAAATAACTCATAAACATGATAAGTAAGGCAGATAAAACAAGAATACTTTCACACTTTGTAACTTTACTGCAAAAATGCCTTGTTTTTGATAAACGTGTGAAATCTCCCCTCAGAATTGTGACTGTGCATTGAACTTTAAAACTGTGTGGAAACCACACATGCATCTCACGCTCTCTGTCTATAATAAGATGAATGTTAAATATTAAAGATGCAATAAAAGTGATAAAATGATAGATATTCAAAGACCGAACAACATTCTCATATCAGTAGCTGATAATAACATCACTAGCTGATATAATAAAAGTTCATTTTAAAGAAAAATCACCAAAAGACAAATGTTTGAATACCAGTCTCTAAACTGACATTTGTATTTTTCTTTAATGGTTATTATGTAAATCTTTCCACTTCTGGAACCATATAAAAATGTACTTCATAGATAGTGGCAAAGAGCATTAAGTAGAAATCAATGACATACCAATTTAAAACATGGTCATACAAATAGCATCCTAGTGCTCAATAACAATGTTGATATTTTTCACATAAGATATTCAAATGATTAATTTTTTATAGATTACCATACAGACAATTTTTACAAGCACACACTCAGGGTTTAGTTGACTGCACATTCACACACAAATTATTCACAAAGAAAACTTTGTAACAAGTTGCCAAAAAGCAGCTATAGAAATGATATTATTGCACATGCCATTAAGCTGAGACCCTGTTTATAGTACTAAAAATATTACTTTTTTCCCCTCTAAATAACTGGCAGTTGCCTCCTCTCCCTTTGTTAATTTGCTTACTCTTTCTTGACGTGTGCTAATTTTGTAATTCCATGGGAACATAATTAGATTTTCTTTTCTATGAGCAGGGTTACTTACTCCAGCACACTCTAGTTTCGACTTCTGATGTGGTGTTTCCACTACACAAACAATAAGTATGGTGAAATAGTGGGAGTAAATATTGAAAAATAACACTTAATCTTGTGGTAGATTGCTGCTGGGCCAACAGCCAGGTGCACTGGGCAGCATCACCTTGCTGAGGAGGCCCAGAGCCCTCAAAAGCCTCTAGAAAGTCACGATGCATCAAACCTAGTAAAAAGGTGGTTATCCTCTAGTCCCTAGTGACGTGACCCATCTCTACGCAAAAACTTATGGTTGTCCCCATTAATTAGTTCACCTGTGAAATGAAGCCATTGGGGAATAGTTACTTTCCAAATTCAATTGGTCTTAGAAAGATTGGGTGGATCTTTGGATGAGGGGAAAAAAGTTAGGGCCTGTTTACTGGTGAATTGCTGCTTTATGAGTAGCCAGAGCCCATGAATGAAATTGTGATTTTTTTTTCTTGTTTTCCAGTTATATTGCCTAGGAAAATGAAGAATGTCAAGACTTAAACTTTTATTTTGAGTAAGAAATTAGAATTAACAAACATTAAAATTGCAAACAAATCTTAATAAGATATTTTCTCTTAACCCAATCATGAAAAAGATTCCAACTTAAAAAAAATTGCATTATTTATATTTTATTAATATTAGATGATTCTTTGTGATGTATAATTAGAAAAAAAAAAGGAAAGAGAATCATGAATGCATCATCAGCTATTGATTCAAAACTGAAATTCACTTTCTGTTTACATATCCTTTCAGATTTTTATTACACATTCATTTTAACCAATTACAACTGTAATTTTAATTTACACAGCATAGTTACTAATTTTTCTTCAATTTAATCTATGGGTGCTATAAATAATTTGTCATGGTTTTTCAATGAACTCCACTGCTAAGGAAATAATGGAAGAGAAATGTGCTGTACAGATGCAGGGCCACCACTACACTGAGGAGAGAAAATTAGAGCCCAAGATTATTTGCATTGAATTTATCTATGGCATACAACTTATATATACTCCCCAAACAATACTGTTATAGACAAACCACAGTAATGAAACAGCTATTTTCTTACTCCATCTTTCCCCAGTACCTTTCTATACAAATTATTAGCGCACTAATAGAACTACTGCATTATAACACAGCTTGCAGAGTGCTTAATATATTATGTGTGAGACTTAATATATTAGTGCTTAATATATTATGTGTTCCTCTGGTGCTGTATCCTCTGTATTCAAACTAAAGGCAGCCTTCATTGATGCAAAGAAGTGAACCCCTGAATGTGTACCTGGAGCAGAGTGTATTTGCAGAGTTATAAGCTGTTTTGAAATGGTTAATGAAGAATAGAAGCTGGCAATTACAGTTGCAACAAATCCTTAATGCAAGGACTGGGTTCACAGATGCAATACTATAAACACCACACAGGTAGGAAAGGGATATGTGATCCTCCCTATGAGCAACTGATGTTCAGATATTCACCAACTGATGTTATCCTCTGCTGATTCTCATCTTGCAGAGAGCCAGTAATAAATATGGGGAATGTTTTGCAGGCTCTCCCAGGTATCAAAAGCCTTGGTTGTCTTATCTCCAACTGGTGTAAATCCAGCTTGTTTTAAAAACATGTTTGGACACTTTGAAGCCAATGGAATTCTGAGACATCACTAAAGTCAAGACTACCATCACTAAAGTCAAGAGTAACACCTCTGATTCTGGTGACTTCAGAGGTCATACAGTGAAGTGCATGGTGCAGGTGAAGATTGTACAGTAGAGACAGCACTGAAATAATTACTGCAGCATTCCAGGTGTTTGGTGGGGGTTTTTGTGCTTCTTTCACCAGCATCCCGGCAAAAACTAATGTAAATAACAGCAATTCTGAAAATAATTTCTACACATTGCAGGTGGTCTCTTCATGACACTCTCAAAACTATCCTATCTCACAGATGTGGTAGAATTGAGAACCTGAAGGAAGTCTTCACCAACTGAAGAACTGGGAATTTAGCATTGCTTCTTTCCAGTGCATGAAAAAATAGTGAAAATATGGCCTTCTTCAGTGAGCATGTAGTCCATCATTGCTACAGGGAAAACTTGGTGGAGTTAACATAGCACAGCCATCACCTAACACCTCAAGGATGTATTGTGGTTTGGTATTTGAATCAGAGATCAAGTCTGATTTCATAATATGTTCTATGTCCTCATTTTCTACTAAGGTATATTTTTATCTTGAATTTAAAAATGAAAATTGTCTCCTCATGGCTCCTTCCTTCTCTTTTATGAAATATTTTTATACAGCACATGAGAGATTAAAAGGGTTTAGCTGTGTTGATTAACTATCCAAATGTTTAATCAATAGCTAGATGCAGTCTATCTGTGAAAGACCTTGGAGAAGTCCCACTTGCCTTATTTCCCACCCCCAAATGAGACTTCAGTGAATGACTACATGGTCCATGCATATCAATGCAGAGGGGCTTAGACAAACAAAGCACTAATGGAAAATTGTGGGTCACCTTGTCAAAATATGTTAAATGCCCCTTAAGTTTGGTTTGTTTTTTTTTTTTTATTTCCCCCTCCTTTTTTTTTTTTTTTTTTTTTTTTTTTTTTCTTTATTCGGGAAAAAAATAACAAAACTAACCTTGCAATATCTGCCTTTCAGAAAGCAAATACTATACAGTCTGCAACCTGCTCATTGGTGCATGGGTCAAAAATCTATTCCAAGCGAATTATGAAATACACATCCTCATGTGTTGATACAACCCATGGTAACCGCCTGACAAAGTGTTAAACAATTGTACTCTTTAGTACAGAACATGTTTGCTGACAGTTATTTGGAAAATATATGTGGGGGCCTCTGAGTGATTCATAAGCAAGGGTTGTGGATGCCAGGGTGTGCTGGATGTTAATGCATTGCAAAGTCAGGGAAAGTTCATCTTGTGACCATGGCTCCTGGACTTGCTCCAAGAATATGCCATTTGCAGAGATGGCATTAAACTGCAAGAGGGCTGTTGTGGGATTTGGATTCCTGCCCTTGTATTTATCTACTCACAATGTCATTAACACCCACATTGATCCCGAACTGCTGCTGGTGCCAAGGTTGTTTTGTTTGCTGGTGTCACAAATCACAAACAAGAGAAAATGGTTCTGATAAAGATAACAGCTCTGCAGCTTTGCATTGTTATAAATGAGCCATAGGAGCCCTCCATACCTGCTAGTGATGTGCTATAATGGTTTTGCTCAGCTATTATTTAGAATCATTATCTTTGCTTCGGCAAAATTAGTGTTAGGATGACTATAATATGATTTGCGCTGGGATTGTCACAATGCATCTGTCAATATCTTTCTGGTCTTGGTATACTGCTAAAGACAATGCTGTAGGTTAAGACTAGCAACAAGGACAAAATACCACATTAGCTAAGTATTGCCTTCATCATCAGGCTTGTTTTGAAAGGGAAAGAGAACTACACAGAGTAGTAGGCTATTTGATTTAATTTCTAATGTATATACAGTTGGTTGAATCTCCAATTTAGTGGCACTAATTGCATGTATATAGCTACATAAATAGGTTGATATCTTTACATATACATAAATGCTTATTTTTTTATATTCATGTGTAATCGTGGATAAAATATTTGCAAGTAACCTGTTATTCTGTAGGTATAATTGCATCAAACACACTAAGAAATCCAAGACTTACTTGTTTGTGGTTTCACAACCACGGGTGGGAGAATCTAAAACAGTACCTAGCAAAAGTATTGTTGCAGCTGTTATAGTAGCTTTCTGGTGTAGATTGGTGTGGCACACACAAGACCAAAGTGACTAAAAGAGAACTATGCAGCACATCAGTAGCTGAGAAACAAAATTCTATTTAGCATTGTCTCAATCCAGTGTGCAGTAGTACTTATTAGCAGAGGTGAGTGTTCTGCATCAGCTTCATACACTGGGAAACCCTCATCTATGAAAGTTTTATGAGTAATAATTAAACAGCCAATTGAGTCTTCAAAGAACCTTAGCCACAGGTAATAGTAGTACCACTGAGAATCCTATTCATGTACAGTGTATTATCCCTTTAAACACTCTATTGGAATTGAGGGAGACCATGAGCTGTGTATTTACATCCTTGATGAAAATTCTTAAAAGCATGAAAAAAATCTTACCTCCATGCTAATTTAAAGAGAAGGGTGAAGTATTTGCTTTGGATGTGTCTGAAGTTCAGCAATCCCCAAACCACTAACATTTGACCATCAAAAAGCATGTTACAAGTTCTGTTTTTCTCCAAGTTTGATGTTTTCCTATCTCCTTTAATCTTCAAATGTTCATGCTAGTCCAAAGAATAATTTTGATCTGGATAGTGATTCCAGTTTACATTCTTAAAGTAAGAACATGTCTTGATACAATTGTCTGTGTTTCAGACTTACTGAGGCTTAACGGCTGTGAACATTTCTGATTTCTCAAAATAAAAAGCAAGGGTGTTTTTAAAATGTATCTCAGACTAGAATTTTATCTCAGCTTGCCAGCTACACCCGCTGATCTCTCTGGAGTCCTCAGCAAATGCACTTTGCCTTCTCTGAGGAACTCATGGAAAAAATTTTTTGAGCTCAGACCATTCAAAGTGATCTGAGTCTGACTTTGTTGAATGCCTGTAGAGTACAGATTGCCTACTGACACAAGACAAAAATCTATACACACAAATGCAAAGAGGACAAGCTTTAATGTCCTCTCAGTAATATCTAGAAGTTGCTGTTTTGAGTATATTGAAATATACACTCATGTTCTCTCTATATAAATTAAGTGCACTTGACACTTTGAGGTTAAATGCCTACTTGCAGATGAAATGGAAGCTTCTCCTGTGCTTCAATGATCTATGCCATCAGTAGCAATATTCACAGTGTAGGAAGGTGCTCCCATATTGGTGACCAACCTAGTAAAAGTTTTCCTTGGAAACAATCTGGTTCATGGATATTTCACTGGTGAAAATCATAAAAGAGGATTTGAGTCTTTTCTGTATAGGCAGTAAGTGTTTCCAAGGAAAAGAAAAAGTGTTCTCCTTTCAAATATTGTGATTATATTGAATTTGTCACCCACCCAGACCTAACTACTTTGCCAGAGGCATATTCATTGTATATTTGCAGTTTTGCTGACTTCCTTGTGGACTCTCATGCTGGTCTGACACATAGCAGGAAAGTGTAAAACCATCACTGATTTATAAAACAGTCATACATTTAGAGGTTTTTTATTTTGTAGCTTTTATTTGTTTCCTAGTGACTGAGACCCTCCAGGGTACAGAACTTTATTAGAATATCACACAGAGGTGCAAAAGTAGTATTTAAAATATTGTGAGAATTGTAACCACATCCTGTTACTGATATGCACACAGACAAAAATATTTGCAGTTGATGCAAGGGAGATCTATTCACTTTTTTAACTGAAAGAAGACAGGGTGATTGTCTTACTTAGTAAAGTTGTTTTTTTGATGCCTTTATTGAATATCAATGGAGGAAGTTTCGAATAAAAATATCTTTGATAGGTTATTCACAAATATTCAGGCCCTAGTTATTCTCATATTCTGGCTCTTTCTTATCTATAGCACTGAATAAGCAGCTAGAGGATTCATAAACAATAAGACATACAAACCTATTCTTACACAGGAAGACATGAGAAAGGTCTTTTGTATTCAGAATTCTGATTCACCACCATTGAAGCAGAGCTTTGCTCAGTGTGTGACAAATGATAGACCCTGCATAGCTGAATATATGGAAGTTTTGCTTCACTCAAGTAAACGTGGTACTGGAAAAGCTGTGAAAAACTGTGAAGTTCATCTGTTCTCTGTGTCATGCTTCCTTAGCATAATGCTGCCAACATCTTGTGTGATCTCCACTGAAAGCCACCGCTGTTCTGCTGAGCACAAGTTCCCATCTGTGGCTTCTATCTTTCTCAAAGGCTTTGAACAAGTCAGGCAGGGCAAAAAGATTACAAGGTGAGATCTTACCACTGGGCTGGAAGTTGCCAATTGAATTGAGTGGAACGGAATGAACAGAGGGGGATCACTTGAGCTAATTGGGACACCATATTATATTAAAAATGTTATCTCTTAATCTTCCAGAGATATGAGCCTTCTGGCCCAAAGGGATTGATGTATCAACTTTTTAAGTGTTGCATAAGTACACAATCTCTGTGCTTACCTTCCCATGGGATTTTGCACAAAAAGGGAATATATAGTCTACAGCAGACTTGGAAAATATCCTTTAAAAATTAAAGCACATCAACAGTTTTGTTTTTCTGATCTTTGTCTGTTTCAAATCTGCAGTTGCAACTTCAGTTGTTTCTTCAGAGACAGTCTTCCACAAGAGTGCATCAAGTCCTTCTCAAACAGTGTTTTGGAGGATTCCAAGGTTTGTATTAAAATTCACATGGATTTTGAGTGATAAATAGTTTTTGTGGTTTATCATTACACATTGCCCTCACTGTGAGGGGATCATCAGTTATTCTTGGCAATCACTCTTCAAAATCTAGTCTATCTTGATTTCAGCCTAACACAAATTTGCCTTTAGCTGTGAACTGCTGTTTCAGTGCTATTGCTGTTGCAGTAAGGAACTTTGCTCCCTTTGGTAGGATTTACCTGGTTTTCCTTTTGATATTTCAGAAAAAGTGTCCACGAGAACTGGGTTTTTCTTCTAACACTTGTTCCTCCCTCTGACATAGATGCAAGAATTAGTTTGGTATTTGGAACTCTCCTGGTCTCATGTAAATATCATATTGATATTAAATGATTTTGTAAGGACTTCTGTAGTCAGTTCAAATTTCTTTATTCTTAACAAAGTGCCAAAGAATGATAACAACTTTACATGTGTATTTCAGTTACTTTCAGGGCTTGATCAAATCATAGGCACAAAGGATCCTTGTGTTCTGATATTTTGTCACTTCTCTATGAGTGTTCTAGTGTAGACCAAGAAGTTAAAATGCAGAGAAATATCAGAAAAAAAATGTATGGAGGTTTTTGAATGTCAAAAAATGCCTGCTATAGCTTTTCATCAGAAACTGTGATATCCTTACATGTGAATTCTTAGGAAAAGGTGCAGAACCTTTTAATTTAATTAAGCCGCTAACATTGCATATAGTCAACAAATATCAGGTTGTTTTGATACAGGGAAGTAGCATTCTTATTGACAAGAAGAGATATAAATAGAGGTGCTCAGAGATGTAATTTTTCCCCCTCACAATCAGGACAAACCAGTAATGGAGGACATGCATCAGCAGTGTTAGGAAGAAAAAGACAAATCATGGGAACTATTATATCTCCGAAGTACAGCGTATGACTATTGAATCACAGATCAACCACAATGCATCTCAGAAGAATGTCACATATTACTGGAAAATAAATGTAACTCCTGCAAGCAAAAGAGATTAAAGGCAGAGCAAACTTCACCAGAGTGCAAAGGAACATGGATGCAAAGTTTAATTTAACACTTGCTTTCTAAGCATGTTGTTCAAAAAAGTCCTGATTTTGTTTAACAGCATGAAAAGCAATACCAGTAGAAGTGATGTCAGTACTAAGAAAACAGAATACAAGTCAGGTGACACATGCAAAGGTTAAGTGTCCACAAACATAATGAGGTTACTAGAAAAGACATATTTAGCCACAATTCCCGCATAGGATGTGTGGTAACACTTATTTGCTATTCTAAAATGCTATAATTTTGACAAAAGTACCATTAATTTTGATGTGGGCTATTAACATGCATCAAGGAAGGCTCTTAATTTTTAAGCAGAAAGTGAAAATGTGCTTATTTGGCAATATTTTTTATAATTAATGTATTTAACTATGTACTGTGGTAGTTTTGGTATTTATATGTTAATCAATGATGTATATTGACCCAAAATATGTAAACTCTTATGAAGTAAAATTTCATTTCTTATTTAGGTCAGTGTCTGCCACACAGCTAAAATAGTAACTTGCCATCGAAATGGCTCTGTATACTTCAGCACAAGTCCTGAACTTCAGGTAGTAGAAGAAAATTTTAAATATTTCTACATTTAGAAAGATCTCCAGCGGCAAGAGGGGTAATTTTCACTTTAATTTCTGTTTTCATGTGAAAGTATACAATAAGCATTTTGTTTGACAGGTATTTTTTCATTTATGGTAACTGATTTTTCTGCAAAATATTCCATTCATTAGATACTCCACAAAATGCATACTTGACTTTAAAGTTTTTAAAGTAAGCCCCCTCCCCACAAACAACAACAAAAACACTCCATAAGAGAAAAGAAAGAAAGAAAAACACTCCATAAAAGAAAAGAAAGAAAGAAACAAACAAAAAAAACCCAAAAACAACGAGCCCAAAAGAAATCAAGTCTTGATTTCCTGTGGCACAATTTCATAGACCAAATGTATGTGATCACTGTTTTGTCAGACACTGTTCTCAAGTATAAGTGATACTGTTTGTAACTTACTGATATGAAACATCTATTCAGAAAAATAATTTGGGCCACCACTCTAGAAAATGAATATTACATTCTTTGCATAGAAAAATAGCATGGGATATGATTTCCCCCATAAGGCATGCTCTTCTGCAATAGATCAAATATTTTTTCTCCTGTGTGTGCAAATACACTCTCCTTTCTTATATTACAAGAGGGTGCATAAAAAGAGGCATTCCAAACTCCACTGATTAAAATAAATGTGTCCATAAAGGAGACAAGAGGCTGAACTACTGCATCCCCCGAACAGCACTAACTTACATACCAACAAGTTATTTTCAAGTTTGACAGAGGAAGTAATCGGCTATCAACAAGGGGTAATTGCCTGAGCAAACTAGTCTTTACATCTCATACATGCTGTCACCTTGGTAAGAAAGAAATATGCCACTATCAATTCATGAGGAAAAAAAAATTGTAACATTCCTTTAGAGGAATGCTTCTCTCAGCTGTTTGAGAGAACGTAGACACAGCTTGGAACATATCTAATCTCTACTCTTTTCTTATCACTGAAGAGTATCCTAACACACCACAAAATTCATAACCTAAGCAGCTTCGGGCTATATTAGAAAGGATCCATTTTAGATTGGAACATAAATTTTAATCTGAGATTTACCTGTGGCTGTCACAGGTGAAAGTGGGTTGTGACAAAATCCTTCAAGAATAAATAGAGGGACTCTTAAGTAAAAGAGACAAAATTATTTGAATTTTATACAAGTATGGGCTGCTTAGAGAACTAAATGAACATATGCAGACACACAAACTCTCTTATATTAAAGTTACACAAATATTAATTTGACTGAAATTCTCTTGCCCCAAGAGTGACAGGGTTCTGAGCATGTGCGTGGATGGGTTTTTTTTATTAAAGCAATGTGCAAAAAGTTAAATAACTATGTACATTTGCCTATGCATACATATTTTACTGCACTTTAACATGGACCACAGATAGAAAAATGTAAGTATAATAGAAAAGTAAAAAGTTTATTTTTCCATGAGAAAATAAATTATTTATTTAAAGCCATGCACTAAAAAGGCACATTAATTTAAAAAAGCCACAAGTGATGGTAAACTATTAATATCCTGTAACGTAAGAGAGGGGCTAACTGTCATGGGTAAACAGTACTTTTTGCAAAGTAGAAAAGAACCTTCTTTCTAGGGAGCATTGTCCACTTTTTCTGTTAGCCTTATTCTACCTTCATTTAGGTATTAAACAAAATTTTATCAACTGAAACAACATGTTGCCCTCTCTTTCTGTTCTGCAAAAGAAACCAGTCTTATTTTCCTCTACTCTTACCTCTTCAAATTCTATTTAAACAGATTAGCTCCCTTTTGCTACCTGTAGCGCTATCAATTTGAGGGCAAATGGCTAAAAATGAATAAAAAACTTTCCCCAACTTGATTAATCCTGAATAATGATATGGGATGTTCATGTTATAGGACCTAGTAGGATTGCCTGATCAAGACAGTAAACATTACAAAAACAGAGTCAGAACTTGAATTTTCTTAAATTAAATACTACAAGAAATATGGGAAGATTTCTTTCTTCTATCCAACACTTATGATCTCTTCCAACAATGAAAAGTGGAAAGGTCTTAAAAGAATTTTTGGCAGCAGTCTGGCAAAGATATAAACTACAGTCAAGAATAATATAGAAGAGAAACTATCTCAGTTGACAGAAACAATATGCTTCAATTTTTCTCTTGGTTGTGATTTTGCATTCCAGTGGTATTTTGAATTCCAAATTAATTGTGGTTATTAAAGAAAAAAGAAACTTCCCTTAACCACAGCAAAGTGGTTAAGTGAGATCTATTAGCATAGTTGACAATTAGTTTTTTTGGTTTCCCTGTGCTTCTGCCCACACATATTGACTTGTGGTTGGTAAGGTCTGAAACTTGGTCTGAAATTTGAAGAGCTCCCAGTGTATCCTAGCATGGTTCTATTTCTAAAGCACAGAATTCATCTGGACAGGATCTGCCCATGCAGTCAGTACAAAGAAAAGAAAATTCACAAGATTTAAATAAAACCAAAATATTTCAAAGCAGAGTACATAGGCTGACATTTGCCATTCAAAAATTCCAGTGCCAGTTCATGTGAGTTTTTTGTATTTTATCAATGGTATTTCCTGAAGCAGGAATAACACCTCCTATAACCTATGCTCCTGCATGGAAGAAAGAAATACATTAACGTGTGTCCCTAGTCGAGTAATAAAATATTGCAGATTTCAGAGATAAAAACTTCATAATAAAATATGCTCTGTATGCAAATAATAAGATTACTTTTTGAATTGAAACAAAGATGTTCAATTTTTTTTTCTGTTTTCTGTTTTCTGAAGTGGAAAACTGGAAGATTAAAATTAAATTAATTTCTTCTATGCCTTGACTGAAAGAATATAAGGTATTACAAATATCATTCAACTTTTCTTAGTGTGCAACAGTAAATGAAAAATGGGACTGTTCACCCTAGGAGCAAAACAGGTGAAATTTATTAGGAGTGAATAGTCTCACCTGTTGAACAACAATCTTGATACCAAAACAAGAACTGAGCTATCAGGACATTCTTACTTGGTTTGAAGAAAGAAATCAGACTGTGTAGACTTTCCCTATGAAATAAAATGCCAGTGATGAGGTCTTCCTATCTCCTCCACCTCTGTCAAATTAATCCCTGACAATTACAGCTTTTTTCATGTTATTATTCATCAACCACCTCTCATGCCTCCCAAGAAAGAATATTTTCCCATGCCTAACTATTTGTCACAGGTCATTAAATAATACAAAAGACATATACTCTCATGGCATCAGGTTGTTTAAAAAGCAGCCATTTATTGCAGAAGGATGTATGTTTCACATCTAGTGATAGCTTGTGTTCATAAACCTATGTCCAATAATAGATTAGTTCCCATTCTTGTCAGCATCTTAAGGAACATAAAGAGATCTTTCCTAATTGCAGAGAGTGTTGGAAGCTCACAAAAGCGTGAGAGGACAGACACATTTTCTGTGCCACATTCTCAGAGATAGGCTTACTGTGTTAATTTAGCACAGCCTGATTTTTTGGTAGCAGGGGAGGGCGACAGGGGTAACTTCTGTGAGAAGCTGCTAGAAGCTCTTACCATGTTGGGCAGAGCCAATCTCTGATGGCTCTGAAGATGGTCATTCTGATGGCTCTGAAGAGGGTCATGCTGCTGGCCTGATTAAAGAGGTCAGTAACATCTCAGTGATTGTGGGAATGTGGTGGGAACTGAAAAAGCAGAGGACTTTGACAACGTTGCAATAAGCATACATAGATAAAGGTTTGAAACAGTGTTGAATTTTAGGCCTTGAAATGTTTGGAGCATAGAAAGTTTCTGAGCTGTTAAGAAATATAAAATGAACAACTATTGTATGCTGTAGGGTGTACAAGTAGTGTTTATTGATTAGCTTAAATACACACCTGTAAGGTTTTAGCACTAGCCTATTTTTAGCCAGCAAGTTTTGCCTGCCTGGCTGCGCCCAGCAGGGGGCAGGAGCCTGGAGCCAGGGTCCTGTGCTGCAAGAGAAAGGTCAGGGGTGGTGGCTTTTCCTTCCCCACATGCAGTGGTGCCCCGCATGAAGAGAGTCATTAAATAGTGCCAACACCGGCCGCGGCCACTGCTCATGTGGTGGTGACGGGGCCTCCTGGCCATCAGCAAAAGCACGGTGAGTGACTCCCTGACGCAGAATCTAGACAAGGTCAACTTCTCAGCACCACGGGATCTTGAACTTGTTGACAATAGTACGTACAAGCAACAGTTTTTCTTCTATTTAGAGGAGGAAGTGAAGACATTTTAGAGAAGAATGACATGGAAGCACCAAGGTCTGTGGAAAAGAAAGGGGGATGAGGTTCTCCAATGAGATGACTTTTCTCCTGGAGCAAATGGAAGACCTTGAGTGACGAGCTGACCAAAACCCCCACACTCTGCCTCTCTGCACAGTCAGTGGGAAGAAGGGAGGAGATGGGGCAGGGAGAAAAGGTGTTTTAAGGGCTTATTTTATCCTTTTTTTTCATTATCCTTCTCTGACTCTGTTAACAATAAATTTATTTTATGCCTTTAAATTTGAACGTGTTTTCCTTTTAGAGTGTTTTATTTTCCCCTCACAATCCTTAACTCACGAGCCCTTCATTAATTTTTTCCCTCTCTGCCTAACTGTAGCAGGAAAGGGTAAGCAAATAACTTTCATATGTGCCTGGTATTTGGCCAATGTCAAACCATGACACTTACAAAAACAGAATGGATACAAGTTATGTACTCTACACTTTTACTTTCCCCCACATTTGTTTACACTTTTCCTAACGATTTCAAAAAAAGTGCATGAATTATTTTTTTGAATAATTTTCCAACAGCTATGGCTCCTTTTTAAAGATCTGGTCTTTCAAATAAATATTCCATGGAAGTTAGAATAAGAGCCTTTTCCACAAATGGGGAATCCAGAACAAGGGATACAGATCAGCTCAAACATATGCCAGTGGGATTCACAAACCAGTTTTATATTTGATGCTTGTCTCATGGTTTGAAATATGACACCAAATGCTTATAAAATATATATGTATGTATGTATATTTTTTGGGGACTCTTTCTTGCATTTCTCAGCATCTGTATTTCCTCTTGTTTCACAGCTGAATCTCTCAATTTGGGTCCTCATCTTTTTCATTTCTGAGTTCCTCTCTCCTCTGTTTGCAGATTAATTGAGCTTCCTTTGGCAAGCAGGTGAATCCTCGAGGACAGAGTCTGCGGAGATGTTGTAAGGGGCAAGGTCTAGGCTGGCATCATGCCTGCATGAAAAGGTGTGCACTGTTGGGATTGGTATGAGCTGACACAAACAGGAGTTATTGTATTTCTCCTCCTGATAGGACACTGGCAATAGGATCCTCCCTTCTTCTGTCTTTGCCACATGCAAGGCTTGGGTTATTGTTCATCCCCTGCTCACCAGAGCCGAGACACATGGCTGTGTTGGCATTCCCATACTGCTCCATAAAAGACTTAAAGAGGAACAATTATATGATTCTGTACTTCTGCCCTTCTCCTGTATTTTGTTAGTAGGAAAGCAGGGTACAGGACACAAAAGATAAATGAATGTGGTTCTTTATGATGTCAGCTATTTCGTAATTTATTTTTGAGTCGTGACTTAAAATTTATATATAAAATTTATTGACTAGTATTGACCAGTAAAAATTACAGGCTAAAAAGCCCTCTCATACAGTCACACACTGATTTGACCATCATACTTTGGCTGTTTAAGGCCATAGCATTTGAAAGCTCTCAAGTGGTGTATACCTAACTTACCTATATATCTAATTTCAGTCTTTATCAAGATTTTACTTAATAATATACATGAACTATCATGAAAGAACTCAAGAGAGATCAAAATAAACATCTAGTTATAATTCTAATTCTAGTTATAATTCTAATAATGCTCCAAAGGATCATTGTAAAATATGTGGCCAGTGCAGAACACCTCCTGTTTTGCATTGGTTTTAAGCAAATTTAGTCAGAATCAAATTTAAAAAATGGATAAATGTACATCAGTTCCAATTATTTATCTAGCTTCTAGCTTACCTGAAAATATTTTATCCCTAAGCTTGCCTTTAGTTAAAACAGTGTAAAGTGAGCTAAAGACTATAAACATGACAACCTCCTATTTATGAATTACTGAGACGAATAAAAAGCACAGTTACTAACTAGACTTTCTAGATTCCAGTTAGAAAATGAGGCTGTGAAATTGCTCTGTGTTAAAGGAGTATTAATGGCTATATTAGAGCTTGACTAATATTTTATAGTTCAGGCTGTTACTACATTAGACCCTATTGCATGGCTTCCTGTAAAGTCATTGACCTATGCTTGGAATATATTTTTTCTTTAGTATTTTTTTAAGAGTTTGCTAATTTGGAAATTCCCAGTCCTGAAGAGGCTACTGTAACCTGAAGTTACCCACTTTACCTGTTCCTTGCAGACAGGTTGCTGCAAAAATAGTGCTGAACCTTTGTTTCAACGGTGATGAAAAATTTTGTCTCTTGGCAAATGGTGCAAACAACAGCTAACTCAAAGAAAATCACACTAAAGTACAGCACATTCAATACTGTAAGCATGTGTTTTGTTGTGTCAGTGATGAGAAGGGGTGTGAACTTTGAGTCAAATCCTAGCTTGTGGAACTGTGAAATATAGTTTTTCCACATTAATTCTGGCTTTCCTTCAGGGCTGAGACTGCAAAAACGCCGTTGGACATCTGCAAAGGCAAGGGTCTGGTTCCCAGCTCCATGCTAGAGGATCTGGCCTGACTACTGACTACTTCTCCTTACTTCAAATTTGCAAGAAATTAATTTTATCTCTTGCAATTTTCAATTTCTTTTAGGGAAAAAAAAATGGAAAGAGCTTTTATTAGCCATTTATATCTGTTGTAAATTATCATACTTTGGCACTATTATTTGTAAAATATCTCAAGATTACAAATATTTTATGGTGAAAGCAAGAAAAAATATAGATTTTTTTTTAATAGGGAATGCAGTAGGCTTTCATTAGCACTTTCATTTATTATAATCCTTTAAAGTACTGAGCATATCTCTTGGAAAATTATATTTAAAAAAAGAAATAAGGCAGCAGAAAGTTGTACTCTGCTCAAAACTGCTTTGAATATTCAAGTGAGAGAATGTCAAATTGTATATGGACAAGCTCTTTATGTGTGAATTTAAATAAAATATAGAGAACATATAAGAATAAATAGTAATAATAAATTTTATAACCTTAGGGACAGTGACAAATAGGGGTTAAGTCTTAGTACCAAACTTTTATACACCTACACACAATCAAATTTGGCATGCGAAAAACTAACTAAGTTACAAATTCCATTCTCAATTTAACCCTGGCCTAATACAATAAAACCCTGCATAATCTTTCCTGTTAAGGATTAGATACAAACCCAACTGAGGAGCCAGAAAACCAGACTGAGGGTGGCTTTTACCTACATGACAATCTGTGAACAGAATTTGGAAGAAAAGCAAAATCCACTGTAATGTACTGAGTCGTTATTGTTAACAGCAGCATAACTCTTCTGTAACAGCAGCAACATTGGTCTTAACTGGGGAAACACAGCAGGAGGTTCATGGAGTGCTCTTCCAGCATGCTGGGGAAATGATCCCTGGTGAACACCCAAATGTATCTTGAAACATCAGAAGTGCTAGTACTCAGCTCATATGAAGCATGAGTTACAAATATATTACAAAGATGTATATGCTTAAAGCTGCAGTTATATGAAGCATGTCATCTGTACAGCCCAGAGGAGAAGAATTAAATTCTGCAATCCTAGTTAGAAGCTGAATAGATGCACTAACACTTTGAGCCAAAAGGGATAAAATGCCAAAGCATGCAGTGGCAAAGGAAACAAGGTTTGGCCTTTCCTGGACCATTACTATGCCCAGAATAACATTATGAATGGTGATACATAAACCTTATACTGCAGGGAAAGCCATATCTCCATCTTTCCACTTTAACGGATTCTCATAGCTCTAAACCCTTCACAATTTGAGCTGACAGAGGCTGCTGGGTGGGAGAAGTGCTCTTTCATTTGTCCCATGAAATCTCATTCAGGTTCTGCTGTCATATGATATATGATATATCATATATCAGCATATATATCAGTGTAATTATCAGTTGATAATTGGCATTTTCTTTCACTCAAATACATTTCCTGGGAAATTGCAGCAGTGTGCCAACCTGCCTAAAGCAAGTGGTACAGAGAGAGGCATGGTGGCAGTTGCAGGCAGCAGATCTGCCCCATGACAGTCTAGGAGCTGCCAGATCACCTGTATGGGGTGCAATTCTCCTTGGGAATGGGACTACAAAAGGGCTGATACAAGGCGCTTCAATGCCACTGACCAGCTCAGTGGATGGTCACATTTTTTCTTCTTTCAACTGCAGCATTCACCAGTTGATGACTGCAGCAAAACTTCAGGATTCACAAAGCCTAAGGGCACTTTTTAATATATAAGAGAAAAATTTTTGCAGTAGTGAGGAGAAGTTTTGATTCAGGGGGTAGGGATGGGATGTTTTGGGTGGGTGTGGTTTTTTTTTTTTTTCCTTTTTTTTTTTTTTTTTTTTTTTTTTTTCTTTTTTTTTCAGCTAGAATAATACAGCCTTTCCCTGATTTTTCTCTTGAAGAAAATACCTTTGTGACATTGTGATTAAAAAGAAAAAATTAGAGGCAATATTTAGATGAGAGCTGAGCACTTGGATCTTGAACAACATGCTGCTCACTACTGTCCATAAAACTTCATAGTATGTTGTGGCATGAGAGGAAAAAGGATAATTGAATTACTTCAGCATAGAATTAAAAGTGTTTTTCCTCCATCAGTAAGCAGATACACTGCACCCCTCTAACTCCAAATTAAGTTACAAGGACAGCAAGATGTCTGATGGATCAACTGGATTTGAAGGTCCGGAACTGTGGAGACAAAAGACCTTTTGGTCTTTTTGAATACATTAATTGCAAAAGGTCGTGCAAGATAAGGATGGTCACCTCATAAATGGGGACACAGAAAAAGTGGAGGTGTTTAGTGCTTTCTTTGCTATCTTCAAAACTGATAATAGGCTAAGGTTGTCTCAGTGCCCTGAGTGGGATAAACATGGTTGTGAGAATGACAAGCTCACAGTTAAACCTGAAATTGTAAGGGATCTGCTGGTTCAGCTGCATTGCTATAAATCTATAAGGCTTGATGAGGAAAACTGAGAATCCTCAAAAACGAGTTGATGTAATTGTGAAACCCGTCAATGATTTTGTAATGGTCTTGGGAATCTGAAGAGGTCCCAGCTGACTGGAAGCTGGCAAACACTGTCCCAGTCTTCAAAATGGGCAGGAAGGATGAGCTTGGCAAGTTCAGGCCTGCCAGTCTCACTGTAATGCCTGTTAAGGTTATGAAGAAGGTTATTCTGAGACATGTTGAAAAACACCTGAAGGACAGACAACAGAGTAATTGGTCACAGCCAGCTTCATGGGGGACAAGTCCAGCTTGTCAAAACTGATTTCCTTTAATAACAAAGTAACCCACTGTGTGGTTATGGCTGGAGTAGAGTTAATTTTTGCCACAGTGGCTGGTATGGGCTATATTTTAGAATTTGGCTGAATGGGGAGTTGATAATATAGAGATTTTGTAGCTGAGCATGGCTTACACAGAGTCTTTCTGCTGTTCATACTGCCACACTGGTGAGGAAGTTGGGGCGCATGGGAAGGTGGGAGGAGACACAGTCAGGACAGGTGACCCAAACTGACCAAAGGGGTATTCCAGACCATGTAGCATCAAGTTCAGATTATAAAGTGTGGGAAAGAAAGAAAGTGGATATGTCTGGAGTGATAATGTTTGTTTTTGCACGGAACAGCAATGTGTGATGGGAGCTCCAGCTCTCCTGGAGATGGCTGAACACCTGCCTGCTGCTGGAATTAATTAATCTTACCAGTGGATTAATTCCCTGCTTTACTTTGTTTGTGTGTGTGGCTTTTGCTTTTACTATTAAACTGTCTTAATCTCAATTCATGCATCTTGTGGCTTTTACTCTTCCAGTTCTGTCCCACTCCCCCAGATGGGGCAGGGAGACAGTGGCTGCATGGGGCAAGCCAGTGACACCCACTAGTTGATAAAAGGAAGCCAGGTGATGTAATCCTTTTGGAATTCAGTTCAGCTTTTGATTATATCTCTTGCAATATCCTTCTGGACAAGATGTGCAGCACATGCCTGGATAAACATACCATGGCATGGCTGAGCAGCTGGCTCATGGGTCAGGCAGAAAGGGTTAAAGTGAATGGGGTGACATCAGACTGGCGACCTCTCACCAGTGACGTACCACTGGGCTCCATTCTTGGTCCTGTGCTTTTCAACATCTTCATGTATGGCTTGGATGCAGGAGTGGAAGGGATACCATGTAAGTTTGCAACTGGGATAAGCTGTTTTCTCCTTTGAAGGCAGAGAGCACTTAGCAAATTACAATGCTGAGCAATCACCAACCATATGAAATTCAATACGGGAAAGCAACAAATTCTGCTCCTGGGATGGGGCAACCCTGCATGTATGGACAGACTGGGGAATGGGAGGCTGGAAATCAGTGCCATGGAAAGGGACCTGAGGGTCCTGGTCAGTGGCAAGTTGAACATGAGCCAGCAGTGCCCTGGCAGCCAGGAGGGCCAAGGGTGTCCTGGGGGCATCAGGCCCAGCATGGCCAGCCGAGCAAGGGAGGGGATTGTCCCACTCTGCTCTGAGCTGGGGCAGCCTCACCTCCAGTGCTGGGGGCAGTTTTGGGAACCACAATGTAAGAAAGATATAAAACTATTAAAGAGCACTCAGAGAAGGGAAACAAAGATGATGAGGGTCCTTGAGGGGCAGCTGTATGAGTGGCTGAGGTCACTTTGTTCAGCCTAGTGAAGAGCAGACTAAGGGGAGATCTCATCACAGTCTGGAACTTCCCTGAGAGGGAAAGAAGAGGGGTAGACACTGATCTCTTCTCTGTGGTGGCCAGTGACAGGAGCAGAGGAAATGTCCAGAAGTTGTATCTGGGAAGATTTAGATTGGGTATCAGGAAAAGGCTCTGCACCCAGAGAGTGGTTGGGCACTGGAACAGGCTCCCCAGGGAAGTGGTCACAGCACTAAGCCTGACAGAGCTTAAGAAGTGTTTGGACAAAACTCTCAGGCACATGGTGTGATTGTGGTTGTCCTGCGAAGGGACAGAAATGGAATCAATGATTCTAGCAGGTCCCTTCCAACTCAGAATGTTTTCTGATTTTGTGATTCTGTGATTTCACACATCACAGCTTTCAAATACTTAGCTGATCATGGTGAAATTTGCAAGACAACCTAGGGGAATTCTTAATTAATATGTGTATTTTGACACACTCATATTCAGGCACATATAGATGTAAATAGGGTGATCTTAGACAAATCTACACAAAGGTCTAGTGGCATAGTTTTCGCTCAGGCAAAATTTCCACTAACGCTTCCAAAACCAGAGGGAGGCATTGACCTGTTACTACTTACCATTAACATGGCTTTCAGGAACAGGACTGCCATTAGACAGCACCTTTCATCCCATGAAATCCCATGCTGCTTTCCAAACTACATCCATTTACAGATAGATAGATAAAACTTTATCCATGACAAACCTGGTGGCCTACAGGGTAAAAGGCAACAGAAATCCTGTGCACCAGCTTAGAAGGACAGCACTTATCCTGGATCAACCTGTCACTGTGTGTGCTGAGGACTGTGGAATTTAATAACTCATTTCTACAAAAAATATTAGAGAAGACCTCTAGGGAACATAGGCATCATCTATTTTTATCCTAAGCCGAGACATGGCATCACCACACGGTGTTGTTCACCCATTTCTGCTCCAGATCAGGTTGGGTTTTCCTCCAGGTTTTGGTAGGACCGATAGAGTGTTGTGAGGTCTGACATGATATCAACCCAAAGTGACTGTGCAGTGAAAACAATTGTAAAAGTGTTCCTGTGCAGGCAGTGTATGTGTGCTCAGGGCAAAATCATGATAAACCCTTGTAATTAACATTTTACACAGGAAAGAGTTTTAATGAAATCAAGAACAAAACCAGTGGCATTAAGGAGCTTTTTAATACAGCAAGAATATCACCACTGGTGATATTCAACATCATTTGTGTTAGATACAGAGAATTTAGTGAATGACAAACAGCAGAAAAATCCGGGGGATCATATTCACCATAAGCCACAAATATTAAATGAAGTCTTTACAAGCAGCAGTATGTTTCCTGGCTAAGTTTGCTTATGGAATATCTGATAGACTCTTAGGAATATAACTCCAGTTCTGAGCTGAGGCCGTATATATTTCTGGGTTACTGAAAAATCTTAAACCTGGGTCCACTATGTAAAAGAGGCACTGAGAGGCAGTTCACCACGGCAGCCTTGGCTGTTGAAACTGAAATGAGAGAAATCACAAAGCATTGCATATTAAATGCTCCTATTGACTAATACAGGTTTACAGTACTTGGGTATAGAAATGAATTTTTTGAATTTTCTCATTATCTCTGGAGAGATTTATGGTGCGACAAGAGTGATTGTAGAAAGAATTAAAAATAAATAGCATTCAAAACTACAAAAAGAAAGGCTTGATGGCTATTAACTACTAATGAAAAAAGTTCTGCAGGGGTGTGATATAGCCAACAACTTGTATTTTAACATACTGATAATGAATCCCAGCATAGCCATTCAAATCAAAGTCAGTATGTTTCTTTTATTCCCTATGGAAATTTAAATCAATAATACTGGTACTATCCATACTATATGTATGTCTATGAATATATATTTTTGAATTACAAAATACCATTCCATTGTTTTACTCTCATTTCATTCAGTTTTTTAACAGAGAAATGTGTATCTCTACATTTCCAATCAATTTATTCTGTTAGTATTTTTCATCATTTTAAATCCCTACATTAAGTCAATAATGTTGATTACTTACAGAACACTGTGATTACACATAAGCACTGTGAACGCCATTCTAATACTGGTTATTTGCAATTTGACATCCTCATCTATATGCATTATTCCACTTGGAAAATTGAATGAAACCCTTGATTCAGAGTCTGAAACACTTAGAAGTAATGATCCTGTTTACTGATTTACTGAAGTTGTAGGTTTTAAGCACTATTTAATAGATGAAACAAAAAGCACTATCAGGCAAAAAGGAAGCATCCAAGTTGGTTTAGGAAGCATTCACACTATACGAATAATAGGAATTTGCTGTGATTTTTGTTATTTCAGGTCTCTGAGGCAATTACCTAACACCATTAACCTTATTAGTAGTTCAGTTTTCTTACAATTCAGAATATGAATCTCATAATGTGAGAGAAAATGTAGCACTCAACAACTAAATTATTTTGTAAGAGTCCCATTTCATTATTATTTGTTTATTAGTGTGCAGCTGATAATGGCTATATTTTATTTAGAATTACTAAAATAAATTGGAAATGGAACTGAAAGTGCTTGAGTCCTATGTGAACTATAATCCAAAAGAAATGCTAGAAGTTACTTATAGCCCCTCACTGGTAGTGATACCTTTTCATAACAGCAGTAGTATAGTGATTGAGCACTGTGAGCACCTGAAAGTGAATTTGACGTGATGTCTGTGCCCAAACAGGGCTCTGCTGAGAACCACTGTAGAGAGAGGGATCAACTCATAGTGACTGTAAGCGTAGGAAGATGGAATCATCTGGAGGCACTAATTTGGACCATGAATAACAGGTTTAGTTCTAATTTCAGAGGTAGCACAAAATAGGTATGACATTGTATTTTGGGTGACAGTGTGAAGAGAAGACAGGCTGCCAAAAACATAAAGTGTATTTTGCTGTTACTTAGTAAATGGTAGCAAATAAAACCAAAATAAATGTGGATTTGGTGGGGGAGATGATTTGGGGTTTTTTGTTTCCCACTTCTACTGGAGTTGAATTTGAAGTCTTGGCGAATATGGTGCCTCTAAGTGATGCATCTCTATTCAGATGATATTATTTCAAATTCAAATTTATAAGCATAAATTAGGGAAAATTCATGCACACATATTCACAATATTTCAAAGAGTTTCTCATCCATTATTACACTGCAGACACTCAGTTTACTTCCTGATCTAAGGCTTTCACTTGAGATCTTAAACATATTATTTATCTCAGAAACATCATGAATGTAGGACTCATTTTTATTAGCATAGAATTAGAATAAATCTGAGGAAAACAATTGAGAGAATTAGAAATATATTACATACTAACTTTATACAGTTTAATAAGCAGATGCTGAAAACTTGTTTGATGCCATATTTTTATTCAGAATTATTTTAGGGATTATCTAAGAGCTCTACTGTGGATTATAGAGAAAGAGTAATTTCACTTTAATTTAGTCCTATGAACATCTGAAAGTGTTTCAGACAGGTGAAATATACCGAGGGATGTCTTAAGCTACCACTCCAGGGACTATGAATAAAAAAAAAAGTCAATTGCCAAGTGGAGTTGGCATTTTACTAAATCTGGATATAATTGTACTAGAAATCTTGAGGATACTTTGAAGCAGCCTTAAGAGAAGATATTGCCTATTGGAATTCCTTCTTAGTGCAAATTTCACTGCAATTTATTTTAGTTCAGATATTCTTGTGACATAAGATTATACTCTTGCTCTGGATATGTATATTCATATCACCAACTGAAATTGTTGAAAGCTAAGTATCCATGCTTCTGTGCTAGCTGACTTCATGTCCTGCAATTAGAAAATAAATCATGAAAGACAGACCAAGTTTTTTGAGACACAGACATTAAGCTTTTGGTCCATTTGAGCTGTCTGCCCATCTGCTCATCTGTTTTTGCTGTTTCTGTTTGACTTCAGCCCTGCTGTTCTGTGGTTTGTCTCTCATTTTCCCTACCCCTATCCTAACCCATGCAAAACAGTTAGCCCCAGGACCAGCATCAGTGTTTCATAGTGCCCCAGGAACACATTTATGGACATTGAGGCATAGAGTAAGGTGCTGCCAGAGCATACAGATTGTCTCTTCTCTCTCAATTGCCTTCCACAAACTAAGGATAAAACATGGAACTTTTATTACTTTCCAGAAAAAAAATCCAGTGTCTACTATCACCCTTTTTTTTTTTCCCAGAGTCTTTCTATTTTTGATATCTTTCTTTTTTTAAGTAGTCAATAGGTAACATCACTCCTTATGAAACTACAGTCTCTTTTGTCAAGTATCCCTTGCTAATGTTGAAGACTCTGTCACTTAATTATTATCATACTTGAGGATACTGATTTTCCTGCTATCACCAACTTCTTTTATTCCAGGATACACTATCTGAATCAGTTCTAATGATCCTCTCTTATTGACTGTTGATTTTCCATTGCTTATCAGTGGCATAAAGCCAGATGCCACTGATGATTGCCATCAAGTGACAATGTTTTGTCAGATGCTTAGCAGAGACTGTCCAGGTTTACTGTTTATAAATGAAGTATTTGTTAAATTATAGTACGCAACTAGACACTCCACTTACTCCACATGCCTTAGAACGATTGACACATCATTGACACACAGAATTACGAAGTCAAACCTTAAGATAGAAGAAGCCTATAAGATTTTAATTTTATTATTTTTCAAACAATTAGTAGCACTACACTGCTAAGTGGAGATCAATCGTAATTGAGGAGCTGAAGAGAGGGCAATAAACAAATTGCTGCTCTTTTCTCTGAAACTTATTGGTCTATAGACTCACTATAATTTAATCCAGAAGCTCAGTAGATTGTAAATTTTTCATTAGAGTTGTCACTGCCCTTTTGAAAAGGATTTACTTTAAAATAAGGGTGCAAAAAAGGAAATCTACCTGGTTGTTTTTGGTGAAATGGGACACTTGCAGTTGATTCATGATCATCACAGCTGCACTGTCTATGTCTTTATGATGGTCAATGGTTTAGAGATTTTACTTGGCAAACACCAACATTTAACTTTATCAGCTTAACTGGTGTCCTCTCCGTGTTTCAGTACCTATTGTGAAATTCACTGCAAGAAAGAATGAAAAGTGACCAATGGACTTAGGCATTCAACAGAAAGGTGGACTAAGTGGCTAGTTACAGTACTAGAAAAATTGTTTCTTTCCCTTAACCAAACTTTAAGCTTTAAGAATGTCCATAATTAACACTTCAGTATACCTTGGAAGTAATCAGCACTGCCTCATTGTGTGGCCACTGCCTCATTGTGTGGCCACAGCCACATTAGGTGATATTAACAGAGTTGAAAGATCTAGAATCCATCTGGCAGAGTTAACTGAAGCCTGGGAAAAGATTTACAAGTGTTTATCTTTTCCTTTTTTTTTTTTTCCTTTTTTATAGTTAGTTTTATTTTTGTTTCTGTTTTTGTCTTGCTGTTTTGCTTTATTTTGTTTCCTTTACCTATGTTGGGTAGTAAGGAACAGAAATACAATTTTTGCAGCAGGACAATTGCCTATGTGCTAGTATACTAGGGTATTGGCATACTGCAATGAAGTATAACCATGCACAAAAATAGTTACTTAAATTAAAAAGATTTTATTCTTTGCCTATCCATTATCCCAGTGCAGCAGTTACAAAGCAGAGGAATTAATGTTTTGGTTCTCTTCTAAATCCCCTCACTCAATAAGTGAAAAATGTTAAAGAGATTCTGTTTTGCTTTCAGTTCTTTTTATTTCACTTGTATGTGTAGGCAGCTGATAGAGCCTCAAAACATGTCAATCCCAGTGTGCTAGGCACAGAAGTATAAAGAAGAAACATACAATTGCTGGTGAGAAGAACTTAAGGACAAAAATTTAAAGGATTAGGTAACAATATCATAAGTCACAAAGCTTTTGCACTCCCAGAAAATAATGAAAAGCACTATAAAACACTGAATGTATATTACAGTTTTTGATTTCAAATTTCCAGAACATCTCCAGCAAACATAATGCCAGACCCTCCATCTCCTTAGAAAACCCCAACTTTCTTTCAATAAAGAATAGAAATCTTACCTTGTGGGTTATCTTCATTGTGGGTTTCCTCTGTGTGTAGCCTTAAAGAAAGCACTAAAAATAAAATAGTATTCGAAATAATAAAAAAGTTTAGTCTCCACACTGCCAGGAAGAAGTAGAATAAGGGGAAAAAGAAATATGAGACATCAGCAGATAAAAAGAAAAAACCTCACAAATGCATTTACATAATTAGTTTCTTTCTGGAATCTGCCACATTTTTTTTTAATTGTCAGAATTTATAGAGATCTAGAGTGACATAGCTAAAAAAAGAGTTGCTAGAGTAGAGAACTATAGTAATATGTTACCAGCATTTATTTTTCTGTTTTGTCTAAATCTCATAAAAATTACCTTGTGGTAGAAGTTGTATGGCTGCTTGGATCATCATTAACTGACCCTTGAAATTCCATACTTTAGTAAAAGTCACAGAGCACAGTGTGAAATCACAGAGGCCAATGATGGAAAAATATAATGCATTGTTGTAACCAGAACCAGGAAAGAACCCATCCAGGTTGCAGAGGAAAAAATTTATGCCTTTCCTGGATTTGAATTGGACCTGTCATCTATAATTTTCCTCCTCAGCAGGTAGATCATATACAGTAATAGATAAGCAAGTGTAAGAAAGAAAAAATGCATTCCAAAGTCTTCATTTTGTCCACTTTTCTCACTGTTTGCTTAATGACAGTTGCAAAAGGTGAGTGGCCAGACTGAGAAGACTTAGTGATGAAAACCTCAATCCTGCCTCCACTACATCCAGTCCCCCCAAAATATAATGATATCTTCATTCTAAATCTAACTATTTATAATAATGGTAAAAACCTCATGGCACTGCAATCTTTGTTCAGTACAATATCAGTAGCTTACAGAGAAAGGAAAGAGTTCTGAGGCAGTATTTTCACATGCACTAAAAACATATATGTGGGGTGTGATATCTCATTAACAGTCATCATATACCTCCTTTGGAGATGCTAATTCCTAATCTCATCAGGGAAATGTGTGTGTGTACTGTGTGTGTGTGTTCATTGGTAATGTTTTATAAATTGTCAGTCTCTAGATGAGAAGTTATAAACATCTGAAAAATTACACTACTATTGGTATTAAATGTAACAAAAAAATCTTGTTTCAAAATTTATTATATTTTCCATACCATTGTAGGAAATTGATGAGCAACGAGAATTAGCATTATTTTTAGAGAGTAAAGAAATACTGAAGTTAGTCTTGACCTCTACTTCAGTGAATCTCAAGCTGAAAATAATGAGATTCTTCCAATTAATAAATTTGGGACTGTTTCTGTTTACGGTCTTGGTGAACATGTTTTGATTGAAAAAAGGGTATTATTAGAGCATATATTAATAAATATAAGAGCTTTGTTACTGTGCCTGGCAATAGGCAATTCCTATTAAAATTAATGCTAACTAGAAAGCACAGTCCTACCTTCAAAAGCTGATTATTGTAAAATTTTTCCTCAATGAACACTTTAACACGTTTCCTCTGTGAGCTTAGCTTTACAGTTATACATTTCTAAATTATGCAGACAAATATATGCAATTTCTTATGAGGTCTTTTTATTTCATTGGGTAAGAAAATTAAAACTAATGGGAATTTAAAATGAATCAGGTAATGTTCAAATAAGAATTCTTTCACAGAGGATTTATAACCACTTTTTATGAATGTCTTACAGTGGAATGATTTGATCTTAATTTCCTTACAGATTTCTTTTAACTTTTGTACATAAAAACTGGCACTTTGATCTGATTCAGAATTTTGCTTTAAATTGCTATATTTCTTGACAATAAATTTTCCACTATATGCACTCTTTACTGATTTTTTTATTGTAATCTGAGTCACTCAAGATTGGCGAAAATTCAGAACTTTAGGATCTTTCACAGCAGAATTAACTGAATGTAAGTATTTAACAGCTGTATGAGAAAAACGACTTTTTGGTGATCTAAGCATTAAGTGTCAGGGTAAAAATTGTTTGCTTTGTATGTTATAGTCGTGAACCCTAAGGTGAGAGAGTAGATGTGCAAAGAATAGAAGCTCTGATGATTTTATAAAATCCTGAAGAACTACTGAATACGTTTATGTATCCACACAAGTCATCCTGCAAGGTTTGTAATACAGAAGGAATTCCTATAAGGCTGTAAAACCTCTCAGATGCCTGAGGGTTTGTCAAATCCATGTGTGATCTTGTGGAACTTGTAAACTGTCAGTGAGGTGTTGTAGAGTTTGTAAATTTTGGCTGGACCTCAAAAAAAGTCTGGGGCTCCTGCAGCAGCAACAAGCCTACCAGGACTTCTGAATTGTTCACAGTATTAATACTTCACTAAGAGAAATGCAACTAACCTTCTCAAACCAGCAAGGTGGTCTCTAACACGACACAGATATTTGTAGAAGCAGGTTAGGATATGTAGAATCACCAAATGACAGAGTTACCATCTATATATCAGGCTGTTGAAGATGAAAAAGCCTTAAGAGTTTAATGATCACAGTTATTATTGCAGTTTTCCAGACAAACTCAATTGTACACATTGTCAAACAAAACCTCTAAAATTTTAAATGAATGGATATTCTGAAAATAAAATGTTTTCCTCTCAAGAAGTAGAAGTGAAGATAATGTGTTCTCAGGAGGAGCTTGGTTGAAAATTAGTCCAGCTGTGGTTTATCAGTAATGTAAACAACCTGGAAAAAAGTAGTGGTTTGCCTCAGTGCATTGGTTTAAAGAGATACTGCATCTTTTGCTGCATGAGGTCCTTTAAAAATTGCTTTAAAAAAGTTTATATCTTCAGCTAAAACTAAGTCCTTTATAAGTTACTCAGTTTTTGTTTTTCTGAGGCAAACAAAGTTCAAGCCTTTTCTCCTCCCTGCTAGTAGAAAATCTATGTATTTCAGTCAGTAGACAAAATATGAGGGCAGGGAGAAAAAGAGTCATCACACACTGTTGGTAGACTATAGAGTGACTTAAAGGAGAAAAGTCCTCACAGAACAGTTCCCTTCTTCCATAACTTTCTGCTTCTGATATAATCTACTATATCACCTTCAGAAGATCTCTAGTAACTATTAAATTCCATTTTCCTCAGTGTGCTGGTTTCAACTCATCACACACAGGCTCCAGGAAAAAAAAATCAATCAAATATTAGTTGTGGTGTGAAGTCTCCCATTGAAGGTATCACCATGTGGTAAATAGAAACCTACATTTTTGTTACTGAGCTATTAAATATCTGAATTTCTCTGGTAGGAAGGCAAAACATGGAAGTACAGGAAAATTTTGGCACAAATGGAAATTCAGTTTAAATAAACATTTTGTAATCTCCTCAGGTGCTAAGCCATGCTTACCATTGACTATAAAGCACATCGCATTAAGGGTCCAGTTTTGGCTTTCATCCTTTTCTGTCTCTCAGCTGCTGCACCTTAGAACATCACTCTAGGGGAAGTAGGGTGTTTGAATGCTGTGTGTGAAGAGCAGAGCAGGTCTTTGTAAACATCTGCCATTTCTTCTTATACGGATGATACATGATACTTCCAAGTACACAAATCACGTTTTAGATTTAGCTCTCATTTACATAATAAATAAGAATGCAGAAAATGTTCCAGAGGGTAAGCACACACTTCCAGCATAAAATCAAAAGATATTTTGAGAATTGTTTCCTTGTTGGTTTCTTTAGTGTATTTTAAACCTAAGAGATGTTTATTGCAAAAAACAATATTGTTCTCAGTCTATGTGCATGTAAAGCTGGAGACTGATGGAAACCAGAAGAAAGAACATGTTAAGATTAAATTCTCAAGCAAGCAGTGACAAACTCCTTGTCCTTGAAGCTTGTATAAATAACTTTCTTGTGTTTTTTTAACCTGTTTCCCCTGCTCTCTAGCCAGCCCAGCAGCGAGGCATGTCACTCTGATGGTTTACATCCATCTCCTTTTATTGATGTCCACTTTGGTATCTGTACAGGTCATCAATATTGCTGCCTTTGTGGCAGCCGCTGGGAACGGCGGGGCAGCCTTGCGGGACCTGGCATGTGGGGGGAGGCTCAGCTCGCTGCCGAAATCGTGGTTCCAGCCAGATGCTGGTACCAGGCTGTCATAAATCTTTTACGTGACCCAGGTGAACTCTGAGGCTCAAAGCTCACTGAAAACTGATCAGGCCTCTGTTTAGTTTAACAGGCCCTTTTCAGTGACAAGTGAAGGGTTCAACAAATGCTCAAACCAGATATATATTAGTTGAAAAACTAATGGCTTTTAAAAGAATGTTTGACAATTGTTTAGGGCTGTCTGTAGATCCATTATACTGATAAATGACCAACTTGGTCTATGCCAAACTGGAGATGGCCAGCACAAAGCAACTTTGGTTATTATTTTTTTTCCCACCCCTACCTCCCCATGCACCTTTCCACATGTTTGGGTGCTTCATAAGGGCCTCGTGCTCAGGTGGTCAAGAAGACTTAGGGCAGGAAAGGATACCTGTGCAGCTTATATTTAACCTTCCAATCAAACTGAAATTAAGCAAGACTGCAGATACCCCCAGTGACCTGCTATTGACCGCCTGAACTTCTAAGTTAGGGTCAGTTGGGGCCCAGAGTAGGAGGTCAAAAGCTGGTCAGTGCTCTTCAGCTTCAGCATGTTGAATAGAGAGACTTTATTGCCGTGATTTATGCAATTTGCACAGACAGGTTAAGGAGATCTTAAAACATGCCACAGTGCTCACTTACACTGGTTACACCATCCACTGGGAAAATAAATTCTGATTGTCCATATGAAATCCCTTGTGGATACGCCTTGAAGTATTTTACTCCCTGTATTATAAAGATTCATACCCACTCTCGACCCCTGAACATGACGAGGTTAGTTTAGCAGATTTATTTAAACAGTGTGAATGCACCAAATGAAGCACTTTACAAAGCTGATTAATTGCAAAGGGAGAATAACAACCACTTTTTTTTTTCTTTTTTTTTTTTTTTTTTTTTTTTTTTTTTTTTTTTTTTTTGTGGTGAGGTGAAGGGGGAAGGCACAGCTAAACTTAAGATTACGGTGGCAATTTGAATACAGTGAAGACTGATTTTTAAGCAATCCACAGACAATAATCTTTGGTGTTTCCTTAAGTTTTTACATACCTTCTTTTATATTTTTTACTAGAAACTCTAGTGGTTGGAAAATTTTAGATCAATCATAAGGAAGAATTAAAAAATTTAAGAGCTCTTAGTACTATGTAATCAGATGACATTTTTTTCCTGCTGAAGCTTAATACAGACTAAACTAATTTTAACTTTCACATCCAAAACAGTTTCAAGAACCACCCCAGCTGCTACTCAATCTCTAGGTCTTTGTAAAGCAGAGACTGCCAGAGTGGTGTGGATTTTCTGACAAACTCATCTCTGACCACCAGACTTGTCTTTGCTAGTGATCAAAGCAAGAAACTGAAACCTGGTTGTCAAAGGTGAAAGGATAGGGTGCTTAAGCCTTTTAGAGCTATCTTTTTTTCATTGTGGTAGTTCATATTTCTTTGGTGTCTGTTACCCCCGATTTAATATACCTAATTTAACAACGTATTAGTCCATAATAGGGTATAATTGTATTTGACGTAAACAAGGGGGAGGAAGAGGTAAAATTTGCCAAACTCTACTGAAAAAAACTAGCCTTAGCAGATGTGTAGATGCTTATTTTCAGAAGTATGTTAAGAATGAAGTTTTAACGAGCATATTCTATGACCTAAGTTATATTTACATGAATTTCAAGAATGGCTGAGCATGAGCCTGTTTAATCTGTTACGTAATTGCATCATTATTAATAAATATATTTACGAACAGCTGTAGAACAAAGCAGTCCTGGTGGTTAAATAATAATTTGTTCTTAGAAGAACTTATACATATTATTTTAAGTTATTTATTACTCCATCATAAATATAATGAATATTTTTAAGCCTGCCAAATATGTATTTATCTGAAGCCTGAAACAGATACAAGAGACACTTTTCAAGTCAATAAGGCACATTGCAACTGCCTATAGAAGTATTTTTCACCTGTAGTGAAAAATAGGAAAAGCTATGAGCTTTTTACTTTGCAAACTCAGAGATTCAGGTGGAAATGCCATCCACTGATTTACACATAAAAGGTTCTGCAAACAAGTAACAGAAGTAGAATATGATCACTTACCAATCTTCAGAATCAGTGTTAATAGCTGTGCTCCTGTTTTAGCCTGCTGTGTGCATACATAAATAAAGACATCCATTATTCCCAAAGCATAGGAGAGAGGTTTTTTTTACTATGAGGTTCCCCAGATGACTCTAAACTTTTCTCAGACTGAAGAACAAAAGTTGGCCACATATACTGTAGTTGAACAACTGGTACTTTTAAGCACATTGTTGTGAATCAACTGGTGGTTTCATACTTTGCTCAGTCTTTAACAGTGAGTGTCCAGAGACAAGAGATAAAACTAGACAGATTAGAACCAAACTACCATAAAATAGATTCTGGTAATACGAAGGCAATGAATGAGAGACCTAATGTCCCATTTCTTTGATTACATTTTATAGCAGAAATTTAATATAACAAAATATAACAAATAGTAACTCCCACTATTGCTTTCTTTGTGAAAAGGAAACTTCTGATAGACTGACTGTGCACCCCAAATTCCCACTGTATTTTCAAGGCTATTCTTAGCCTTATTCTGAGGTTGTCAGCTGGAAGAAGATCCCATTGTCTATATCTCATGATCCAAAGCTATACATGCTGGTTTATCATTGTGGTTTTCAGGTGATGTTGTTTAGGATTTATATTCTCCAATTCAGTACTCCCATAAAAAAAAAAAAAAAAAAAAAAAAAAAAAAAAAAAAAAAAAAAAAAAAAAAATTAAAAAAAAATTAAAAATCCACTCCTCCCCCACTTCTCCACTTCAATTGGAAGCACAAAAGGCAAAGATAAGTAAGATAAGTGTTAAGAAGTTGAGATAAGAAAAATTCACTGGAAATAGCAATGAGATAAGAAAAATTTACAGTAACAGCAACAATATTAATAACAGAAGTGTAAAGGAGAGAGAGTGATTCACTTGTAAAAATGCTCACTGCAGAGCCCATGACAATTGGCAGTACTAGTCACTCTCCTTCATGTTTTCTTGACTCGAAGGAACCACTTTTCCATGGAAGAGTGTCCCTTTACCCCGCCCCCAGCAATGACATGAGGTAGTATAGAATAATCTCCAGCTTCCTCCAGCACATGCTTCTAGCCACACACTAGCCATGCTTCCTCCTGGCTAATGGAAAAAGTAGGCCCGTCCTGGTCGGAATCTGAACAGGTAGGAAGTCTATCCTACATTCTTAAAAAGTATGTTAGAGAGACCTAAGAAAGGAGAACATGATTTCCAAAAGGTACACATTTTTTTTTGACATTTCTGGAAAATTAAGGGAGTTTAAAGAACTAGTTGAAGAGAAAACGATTTTTGGAGGTTCAGTTCAGGGAAAGCTTCAAAGCTAATTTGAATCCTGACAGAATTTGACCTAAAACTTGAGTTGTATTTCTCAGAGGAACACTCTTATTCAATGTGTTTCTAAAGCTTGACTCCAGGTAAAATTGCAAATATTGCAAAGCTGGACGAACATACAGGATGATGAAAAAAATCACAGAATCCACTGAGTTCGAAGGGACCCACAAGGATTATTGAGTCTGTGAGCCAGTTCCTCACCCACCCCATGTATTTATCCACCTGAGTGCTGCACATTTTATCCATAAGTGTACCGGGAGAGACACTACTGAAAGATTTTTCTGATATCCAAAAACAGTGCATCCACTGGATTCCCTTGATCAAGGGAACCCATGAGGTGGGTTACTTTGTCATAAAAAATAATCAAGTTTGATAAGCAGGGCTTCACTTTCCACTCGTGAACCTGTGCTGGCTCTGTCTGATGACTGCATTGTCTTTCTGCTGTATTTCAATGTCTCCCAGAATAATCTTCATAACTTTACCAGGCACTGAAGTGAGACTGGCAGGCCTGTAGTTTCTGGGGTCCTTCTTGCCCTTCTTGGAAATTGGGACCATGACCACCAGCTTCAGCTGAGACTTCTTCCCAAGACCACTCAAAATCATCTAGAGATGCTTTGCAATGCCATCGGGTAGCTCTGATTTATTTGAATGAATCTCAACAGCCTCCATAGACTTATAAGGATGCAGCTGGAGCAGGATAATTTTAGGGAAAGAATTATCTTGGATGATGGTCAGTTTGTAATAAATATAATTTTCAAATACCAAAAATATGTATGATTTGGAAAATGAGAATATATGCATACCTTCACTACAAGAAAGTGGTTTCTAAGGCAATTGGAAAAATGAATAGAGTAACAGGTTAGCTATATATATATTTCTGTACAGACTCCATTGTCTTTTCCAGAGGAAGCTCATGGATTTTTTTGGTCCTTAACACAGGCAATGCAAAAGCCTGACTGTAGACAGAACAGGAAAACCTAAGATAGTATTAAAGTTTAGGTTGAGAAAGATCTTTTAAAATATTGAGTGAGTTTTGCTGCATCTAAATTTCAAGCCGGTGAGAGTCAATGAAAATTTGGAAGAATATGTTATGATACTTATAATTTGTATACAAAATAAAAATTGTTATAAATGGACAGGATTTAGTAAAAGTGAAAAATTTCTGCCCAAGAAAAAATAAAAACTAAGACTGTACATGCATGAAGTAGGTCCAAATTGAAGTTTAATATGGTTGTTAGTAATACAGCAATTCCTGCTGTTATCATAGAAATGTAGCACGACTTTCATCTTTATGTGAGGAAGGGCAAGACCAGAAGGTATTCTGGTGCCTAGGGATCACTCAAGTGCAACATTTAAACTTCAACTACCTGGTGCCTAACCATCAAATCCAAAACTGTACATGAAATTCCTTTTTGGATGTATCTGCACACTCTACAAAAGAATCCCAAACCTGATTTGCTGACATGTTTTCACACCTTTGGCAACAGACCATGAATACAGGCTGTTAAATATTTTGCTTATACTTTCTCTTTCTTCGAAAAATATATTCTCAGACTGCAAATTCCTAAGCATTTTGGACTTCTGGATGTTCAGCACAACAAAATGAGAAAAAAATTCAATCAACATTATGAGACTTTAGTCTGGCATTCAAATAGGGTCGGCTTTCCTGTTCTTTACCAAGAAACTTGGAAACTGATTTATTCTCCATTATATTACACAATGGAGACTATTTATTACTTTTGATTTCCTATCTTAGTATGTTAAATATTTTGTTACCATGCCAAGATTAGGGAGTTACTCAGATTGATGAGAACAGAGGAATCCTAAAACACTAGCCGTAGTAACGATGTTCTTGAGTGACTTCTATAGGACACTCTAAGTAACCAATTTCTAGGTAGGATTCATTCTAATGCGAAAGCAGGTAGCTTACTTTTCTTCTCTGAAAACACACTGTGGAACAGTCAAGCACCAACTTCTGGCTTTGTAATTGCAAGGAAAGTCATCACATGGACTTCATATAAAATAGCCTTATCTTCCCATAAGATAAGACATTTGTAATATCAGTCTCAGATATTTAGCTTATTTTCATGAAGCTAACTAAAAATTGCATTCAAAAGAACTTCATGAGAAGTCAGGTTAGAAAGAAAAATAATACCTTCTTTTAAATGGAGCAAGAAACTTTGTTTAAGGTCAAAACTGAGGTCATAAAGAGGCTAATATGGGCTTAACATGCAGTGCAGCTGCTGTATGCTGTATTTAGCCTGTGAATAAAAAGGAAGCTTTTGTTTCCATTGCTTTTACTCCCTGCATGTTCCTAAGTAATTTCTTCATTATGGTACTTAAACTTTTAAATATATATATATATATATATATATATATATATATATATATATATATAGTCTCAGTTGACTTTAGCATATATGTATTTGGCAGACAGCTATTTGCTTTAAAATAAAATATTTCAAAAATTAACAGCATGATACAGGTTTAATAGGAGGAATCTCTTGAAAAATTATACTTTTAAATTCATGTGCTTTTACAGAGGCAAACCCATTTCTTTTAGGTGGCTAAAACCAATGTCTTCTGTCATTTGCAATTAATTCTTTATAGAGGAGGAATCAAAGTCAGACCAAGCTCTGAATTATTTTAATACAGAAGATCTAAGGAAACAAATATGGTTCCATTAGGAGTTAAATTGAGAAGAAATCAAATAAATAAGCTCTCCTCAGTGCTATGTTCCTTTCTGACTCCACAGACACCAACAAGAAAAAGAGGCAATCAAGGATTTTTTGCAATAAACTCCAGAAAAAAATTCAAAAAGATGCATTCTAGAGATGAGTGGAGAGGATTGCCCGTATTAAATCCACCAAACAACACAACGGAAAAAAATGTAATTTCATAATTCAGAGGCTACTGAGTGTATTTTATGTTGGGGAAATGCACTTGCACTCATTTTCAGTGACTCTGTAGTCCATTTCAGCCTCTATGCTTGAAAATTAACAGCATTTTAACAGGATTATTGCCTGTACATGTGGAACTGTCTGTTTAAAATTGGGCCAGTAAATATTGATGGGGATAATCATTCCTGCACTTGAACTGTAGAAGGATAGAACGGTGAGTACTAATTGTAATTTGCATTTCTGCTTGGTTTGAAAGCCCTGAACATCCAGTATTGCCTTCTGCACTGTTCATATTACAAAGCACCACTGATCACATAGATCAGTTTGAGGAAATGTTGTAGCAAAGGTTAAATCAAACCATTCAGCAGAAATATATCACATCTAAATAAATAAATAAATACAATATCAATGCTTACTAGAATGCATATAATTGTCCTTTGGCAATTATATTTTTTTGAAAGCTCATCCACGACATTTTATTATTTATTCCAATGTTAAGTGTCACCTTTTGTCTCCACACTCTTTTCAAATTGTCATCTTGAACAGAAAGATTTTGAAAGACAGGTATGCAACTGGGGGAGAACTGGCTTTTCATTTTTTTTTCCATTAATTTTACTTAACCTTTTTTTGTGAATCAGGAAGTTTGTGAATTCTTCTGTGTGTCATATGTCACCAGGAGAAAATTTTTTGCTCACACCCAGACTTCTAATTCATCAGGTGAGACAATCTGTTTGAATAGAATCAGATAAGGAGGACCTTATGCAATGGTCATATAGCCTGTTGCACCATTTTACTCAGACTTACTCTTTGCAAACTTGATTTGCCCAAGATGCATCAAGGTAAAAAAGTTAGATAGTTCAGCTCAAGAAGACCTTTCAAGTGAAAGGTACAGCACACTTTGAGGAAACGCAATCCTCATGGGGACAACATTCAAGGTGGATTAATGAAAAAAAGGCAATGGACTCTGTCTCTGCAAGCAGCTGAATGCCTGACGTTCTCTATGACTTGTATAGGTAAGTGATGCATAAAACACCCATTCAATTCCATAATTTGAGTTAACTCTATCTTGATAAATGACTGCTAAAGATGGTGTTCTTCTCTCTGTGGGAACAACACTTAAAATGTCTGGAAGTTATATCAAATTAAAAAACATGCTGCAGCTGTTAAACAAGGGTCTCCTCCCCTGGCTCTGAATATGATATCGGTACATCAAAAACCTCTGACACTGCCTGTCACTCAGTTTGGACACAGAGAATACGGGATTCCAGGCAGATGAGAACTGAAACTGAAGCTCCAAAACTCTTCCTTATGCAAGTGATTAGTTGCAGCTGTTTTGCTTCACATTTTGGAACACTTGAACTCTGGAATCTGTCACATTTTTACTGGACTGCATGTGCAGAGTGCAAAAAAAGGTATCATTCCCTGGCTAGACAGCAGATGTGGGGATAAAGAAAAATCTCCATTAAGAGAAAAAAATAATGGAGAATAAGCTTTGAAAAAAGCACAAATTGAGGGCACAAAAAGAGGAAGAAATTAAAGGGAGGCTATCAGAACAAGCAGAAGACATTAGTCTGTTTTCCTAAGATATGGGAGTTAATTCTATAGAGATTTTCCTCAAATGTTACAAAGCAAGTAAATTTACTCTTTAAACACATCTTTGCACTTGTAAATCTGCCCAAAGGTAAAGAGTTTTTTGAAATTCAAATGCGACCTCTACATTTTCACATTTTGTATAATAAAACATCTTAATCAACAATATTTCAGGAGGAAAACTCCTTCAGCTCAGATCAACAAGACATAAATGTAGCCCTGTTTCATGTCTGAGATGTTTTGGTTTTCTGAAATTCTTTTCCTAGGGAACTTTCTGTAAACAGGAGACATATTTTTGTAGTTGTAACTTTGTCTTAGTTCTCCTAGCAGGAGCTTCTTATTGATGTCCCTCTGCTCTGACCAATGTGGTTGAAGAGGTTTGTCTTTTTGTCATCAATCAGATTTATGACTATTTTCTGTGTAAAGTAGTATATAAGGGAGACACATCCTAAAAATAAAGGTGTCATTTTCAGCCTTCTGAAGTTCGGAGTCTGTGTAGTTGTGCTGTAAAACAATGTCACATAAATGCTAGCCTACAGAGGCTAAATTGAGGATAAATATATATGAAAAAGGCAAGCATAAAATTTTTGTAAACTGTCTTAGTCATCTTCATTTTCCTACCTCTGGGTCTGTATTTTAAAAGGAGTTTCTCAGAGAAGCCTCTTTTATAAATTAATGAAACTTTTTTATTCTACATATTCAGTCAAATATTAGCTATTTAAAGCCTAATCATACTTCACAGAAGCTTATGGGAGATTTTCCCATTGGTTCCCATAAGAGCAGGATCAGTGTTTTCACTTAGTCTTCTTATAAGAAGAGGACAGCTTCTTATTGATGCTACTGGAAAAATGATGGCAGCATGAGTTTTTTAAAAAAATGTATTAAATGAGAAGGATATTCAATGGACAAATATAGCAATTCCAAGTAAGTGCAGTCTGAAATGTAGTTGGGGAAAACCTGTATTTGCAAACATATATGTAAGAGGAATTTGAATAAAGGAATTAAATAAAAGTTTATTGTCTCTACTGTTCACCAGTAGAGAGCTTTAGTCAACAAGAATTCTTCGGGTTCTTTCTGTTGTCTTTTTATGACTTCAAGATGTTTGAGTAGAGGTGGTTCTCTGATTCACTGTACAATGCAGAGAAAAAAGTTTATTGGCCATTCAGACTGTCCTGGATTGTCCTGATCAAGAAGCGTTTCTGGATGTCCATTTCAAGAAGCAGATGTCTCTGCCTCCTGGGCTGCCAAACTATTTGAGAAACAGTCATTCTTTGACTGGGGTGAACTCCCTCCATCATGAGACCTGCAGTGTGGCTGGAAAGAGTTTAAATGAGCTTCCAGTTTGCAGAAAATCTTTACTGGGAATGGAAATCTGAATGCTTTATCTCCACTACTGCAAAGGTGTGGGACTTTTTCACCCTTCAGAATAGCAGATGCTATCTGTGTCTGTAAATAATAATAACAGTCACACTCTTTTTTTACCTTAAGTAAGAACTGTGTGTGGGAGAGGATAGATTTCATCTGCTGTGGTTTAAAAGTTGTGATTGCTGAGCTTTCCTTCCACTCACACATTTTGCTACTTGAAAAGAAAGCTAAGTGTTTCCTACATCAGAAAGTAAACCTGACCTCTCTTTTACTTCCAAATAAAAAAAGTATTTTCTTATTTCCCAATTATGAGAACGTTTCAAAACAGGTTAACACCTACTGCTGGCAATTGGAGAAATACAAAAAGGGCAAGGGGCAAGTGTGATATGAGTAAAGATCTTATCTTGTGAAGAAAAAAGAGGGCTTTATCTCTCTTATCATTTTGAAGGCTCATTTGGGAGGGAGATATTCTAAAAAAATTTATCAGACTTGATACCCTTCTCTGATGTCATGATCATGGTAGGCTACAAAATGATCTGAAATCATGATTGAAAAAGACAAAAAGGAAATTGTGGAGATTTTAAAATATTTTTTTCCCCTACTGATCCCCTGGTTTTAAAACAAACTTGATTTGAAGGGATGGGGAGAGGAAAAAAAAAAACAAAACATGCAGAGGAAAGAGAAGGGAAAAGGAAGGGAAAGAGAAAGGCAAAGAGAAGGGGAAGGGAGGGGGGGAGGGGGAAGGGAAAAGGGAAAGAGAAGGGGAAGGAAAAGAAGTCTGCAAGTAGGGCAGAGCAGAATTATCTTAACTGGTTGTAGGCCAAAAGAGTAGCAGTATAGAAAAGAGGTCCTATAAGATCAGACCTAGGAATAATTCTATGGAATTTTTCTTTCCATTGAGAAAAAAAAATTAAGAGAGAGTTTTCAAATAATCCAGAACTGGCAAGAAAGTTTAAATTCAGCATAAAACATCTTCATTCTAGAAAATGATACCCTAAAATTGGTAAGCCATTTTATCAGTTTCATGTTGCATTGAAATTTCTCAGACAGGGCAAGGAGAAGAAATTGTGTTCTTTAAGGTACTCAGTGGGAAAGGAAAGAGATGTTATACTGAGGATACCAAGACAAATATGGTCTTGGAAGGAGGTAAACATGGTGAAAATTGATCTGTTGATAGAGAAGAAAGAAGAAAAAACTAGGAGAAAGATTTCAATACAAAGATGACAACAAAAGGGCTAGAAATTGAAACTTTGATTGTGACAAAACAAATATGGAAAATATGTGAGTGGCTGCAGATCTTTGGCCATGTGATGCTGCAGAAGTCTGAGGTGGCTCCAAGGCAAATTTCTGAAGATCTTTGAAGAATGAGAGTTTCTTCCCAGCATTGTATGTGGCTTTCCTAAAAAGACACTGTAGATTTATGATTCATATCTAAAACCATGTAAGAATAGAACAGAAACATGGAAAAGGCTTATGAAACAGAAGACACGAAGACATTTGGTCTCTGCTGAGGTTAATCTCTCATACACATTGTGGAATCAGCTGTTTCTTGAACTCTGGACAGGAGAATTTCTTGGACAGAACCCTTTAAATAGAGTAACAGAAGATTGTGAAAGCTGCAAGTATTCTGCTCATGGATGAAAGTGAGAAGGCGGTAAGGAGGGAGATGAATCATGGGTATGAAATGTTCATCATTGTGGTGTAGGATGCTCTAAAATGGTGAATCAGGCCCCAGCAGAGCCTTGAAATGAAGTTGTCAGTTCTGTAGGTCTTATTTAACTTCAGGATTTGCTATAAAATATCACACTGAAGTTTGCTTTCCCACGGACAGTCAACAAAAATCTCAGTATTGATTAGGAAAAGTAATTTTAACATTTCTACCTCTTATAATTCAATTGAAAATTGGAGATACATGAGGGCAGACAGGGAAGAGAAGAGTGTCTGAGTAGAAACAAACACTTTTTTTCAAAACCTCTTAGATTCATTTTTTTAAATTAAAAATTTCTTTCCTTTGTCTGTTCTCTGTTCTTATTTTTTTTTTGTTTTTCTAAATTGTTTCTTCCTTCTTTCTAGTGTTTCTTTTTATTTATACTAGCAAATCTCCTTTATTATAAATTTCCCATTATTCTGTTCTTAGCCCTACATTAATAGATAGTTTTCCACTTTGTTCTTCTCCACCGTCCCTAACTCTCCTTTATCACATATTTTTCCTTTATTTCTCTTTTATTTTCTTCACTTTTTTCTACATTATCCATACCAGAACTTCAGCACAAGATCAAAAGAGAAAATCCAGTACACAAATTAGGGATCTGAGTGCAGTTCAAATGTAACTAAATAAAAATGCTTTTGCATTAGCTACAGTAACTAAGAGCATTTAATAGTTAGCAATCTGTAGTTTTTACTAGGTGAAAAAACTTATGAAGTCACAACAGACGGCATAGTAAAAATTGCTTTTCTTCATACAAGTTTGTTCAAAGTAGCACATCTTTTGTAGGCATTTTCTTTTTTCATTAATATGAAATGGAAACTTTAAACATCTTTGCTGTAAAATATGCTTTCAGAGACAAGTTAACTGAATTTGTAGTATTTTTCCTAGCACTAGAATATACCTTCATTTTCTGTTGTGAAAAGGCAGAAGTGATCTACTGATTAGAGAATTAATACTATTCCATACAGCTTGTTTTAAAGGATGCAATCACCCATATGTTGCTACTGTCACTAGGACTGCAATACTGTGTAAATTCACACTCCAGCATGAGATGTACAAAGAGATATAGTATGTCTGCATGGAAATATTATTCTAACATACCTTAATTGTGTTGAATAATCATATTTTATAACCTTTTAATTGACTAATATTAGGTGTTTGGCAATTAAATTATTGTAGCCTACCATCCATTCTAGTTAATTATCTGTAGATTGTGCTGGTCACTTTTGGTATGTTTTTTGCTATGTCCAGGACACAGCATTTTTCCAATTTCTTAATGGGCTACATTTATAAATGGAACTACATCAAACCTGCTATTACAGAAGAATAATTCATATGACAGCAATCTTATTAGAGGCTGATATGCACAACATTAAGTATGGGCTACATTTGAGATCTCAGTGTAATTACTTGCATTTACACAAGCTGAGGAGTAGGACATATGTTTGATCACAAGGAATGGTAATTCTTTTATATATTGAATCTTTTCAGGTATAGAATGTTGGGATAAAGTGTGTCTGATTAAAAAAAAAATGTTTCTGGGAACAGTAAATTAAGAATAACTGAAGATAGTAGTTCCTCTATATTTATATTCATGTAGAACTCAGTTTTGTCTTGAGAACCACAACAAAAGGACTAGTTGTGAAGTCCTAAAGGTAACATAAATGCAAAATGAAGTTTAAGAATAAAATGAAAATTAAAATTAATCACTCTTGTCAAGTAGCTTTCTCTGTGTTCTCTGTGTCCAATAAGTGCAATAGAAATGTTGAAAATATTTTCAGAAAAAATGAAATTCCATCTATATGTAACTATTTTTCTCTGCTGGGCCAGCATGGTTTACAAACTTTAGTCCTTTGGCAATATGCCATATGACCCATTCACAGAAATACAGAATGATAATGGGAATTGAATCTACAAATTTTTCAAGGTCAGCAGGGGAGAAGCTACTCTGATTTCATGTACTAGAGCTGACCAAATTACAGGTTTTGTTGCATACATGATTTTCAGCCATCATATGGGCAATCCATGATGTCACTGCACTGCTCTCTTGGCAATGGCCTGGTGTTTGACTGGGATCAGACCCTGGTCTTTTCCTGTGATCCTGTGCTATAATGTCCCTGGGAAACACCTCACTGCAGTGAGCACCTGTGCATGCTCTCCTCTCCAGAATTCATCAGGTACAGAACATTAAGGTTTTATGGCTCTTAACTTTTAATGGGTGCTGCAGGAATAAATGTTTTGGTTTTTTTTTTTTTTTTTTTTTTTTTTTTTTTTTTTTTTTTTAAACAAGTATGTGTAAGTGTAGAAGAAAGGATTACAGAGACCTTGCCCCTGATAAACCACAGTTGTACTAAATACCGAAGATGAAGAATCTTGTCCTTAATGGGTTGCAACTGTGACCAAAAAAGATAAGTGTTATAAAAGAGGTGGGTTAGCTAGTCAGAGAGAGGATCTGGAAGGAGAAGAGACTGGGAAGACCTTGAGGGAAGACTGACCTTGAGGGAGAGGAATAATCCTGAAGAAGGACGTACTGAAGGAACAATCATGAAGGACTGAGCAAAACAAGAAAGAGAATCACTGCTGTCAGGTCACTCTGGGTCTGCAGTGAGAGCCTCTTGTTAGAACCTGCAGTCACAGTCTAGCTAGGGTAAAAACCTGCATTCACAGTCTGCAAACTAACATATGTAGTTGTAGTTGTAGCAGGAAATAACCAGCAGAGGATGCAAGGGAAGACTTTAGTAGGCGCTTTCTCCAGCCAAAGCGAGTGAATAGTTGGAGTCAGGATAACTGAATTATAAAAAAGGAATAAACCAGGACCCTTTTCATGCTGTGATAAACAAGAAGTCTGTGTCTTGGCTCATTTCTATCCTCTAATGAGAGGGCTGCTGTAACATAATGTAAACAGCTGAAACTGAAGTAATTAAGACACTTCTATGCATCTTAAGGAGTTTGCAGTGTTATGCAGTTCTTTACAGTTACAATGTCAAGATTACACTCATTAGATCCAAAATTGTGATGTGTAAATTCACAGAATTAAGGCAGTTGAAGCAGTTAGTACAGTAGAACAGGTACAACATATCAGTGAAAAACATAGCTGCAGAACTGGTATTTGTGATTTTGAAAAATGCAGAGTAAAACCATGTCTTCAGTTTCCTCTCTTGTAGCTGAATCCTGGACTAGATGTAGTCACATATGATGTCTTGTTGTGTGTTGCTTAGAAAACAACCTCTCAATCTCTTACACAAGTCTGTTTAAACTGTCTGTAGGAGCTCATTCAAATACAAGTAAGTTCTGCACAGGTACCCAACCAAGCAGGACCAGAAATTATATGGGAACAGCAGCTTTACCATATTACTGGATGCAGAGGTCCAGAAACAGACTCAGGGTCATATATTAGACAGTCAGATATACACCAATTCTGTCTTCTGTTTTATGTGTATGTATGATAAATTTTGAGTTTTAACCTCTCAATAGTTAGCATATCTTCATCAGTAATATCTCCTATCTCATCAGCACAGGGAAACCTAGAACTGACCATGTCTTCTTCTTATCCGTGGTCACTGAATTGTCAGAGTAAGCCCAGGTGAAGAAAAGTCTTCAAGCAGTAGAGTACCTCCTTTGGGTAGGTGCAGAAAACGTATCTTGGTGGGACAAAGAAAGGCAAAGTGTGTAATAGATACAAGTAGATAGTGTGTAAATAGCTCCTCTAGACTGGGGCATTTCTATTAATTCTATTAAAGCAGAGTTAAAATGGGCTTTTGGTGCCAAGAGCTATTGCTATTGGTAGCTGAGGCATATGTAGAAACAAGTAGAGTTGGATTTTGTGTTTAGAAGTGAAGAAAACTGTGGTGATCACAGGTTGGCTCCACCCACTTTAGGAATATAAATATATTCTCTATAATCTACTAAAATCCAGAGGCAAAAAAACCTGTGACTATTAGAATCAGTCTTTGTTAAAATTTAAAAACATGTACACAAGGAATTTGCAAAGAAAACATGCTTAAAAATTAATTTTCTAGAAACATTTTGTCTGCAAACATGAGGTGAACCAATTTTCATGTACAGTGTTAATTTTTTTTAAATATTTGCTAATGGATACAGCTAACATGACAGGAACAATGGTTTTGTTGCTTTTATATGAGTAGCATTGGCTTATGGTTTAATGTTATTTTTGTCTTGCATGGAGTGACTACATCAGTGGACAAAGGAATTGCTACAAATTGCATTTATCTGGATTCCTGTAAAGTCTTTGATACCACCCACAACATTGTTCTGTCTAAAGTGAAGAGTGATGGATTTGATGGGTGGACTATTAGGTAAGAAATCTGTTGGATGGTTACATCCAGGTGGTAGTGGTTAACAGCTCAGAATCCTGATCAGTGGTAAGGGGTGTCCCTCAGGATTCCATACTGGGACCAGTCCTATTTAACATCTTTATTAATGACATTGACCAAGGGATTGAGTGCACTCTGATCAAATTTGCAGATGACACCAAGATGAGGGATGCACTTGACACTCCTGAAAGTGGAGATGCCATCCAGAGGAACTTGAACAAGCTTGAGTAGTGGCTCATGAGAATATAGTGAAGATTATATAATAAGACCATGTGCAAGGTGCTCCACTTGAGTTGGGGCAACTCTGATATCAACACAGGCTGGGGAATGAAGAGATGGAGAGTAGTCCTGCCCAGAGGATGTAGGGATTCTGGTGGGTATAGGCTGGACATCAGCTGGCCATATGCCTTTGCAGTCCAGAAAGCCAAATGTGTCCTGGGCGGAATCTAGAGTAGTGTGGCCTGCACGTTAAGGGAGGGGACTCTAACACATTAATTCACTCTCATGAGATCTCACCTGGAGCACTGTACCCATTTCTGGCATTCCCATCATAGGAAGGACATCAACAACTCTCCTATAGGGAGTGAGTCCAGACCAGGTCAACAAGGTGATTAGAGGGACAGAGCATTTCTCCTAAGTGAAAAGTCTAAGAGAATAAAGCTTGTTCACCCTGGAAACAAGGCTTCAGGGTAACCTGTTGCAGCCTTCCAGTACCTAAAGGAAGTCTATAAAACAGAGGGAGAGAGACTATTTACAAGGATATTGTAGTGACAGGACAAGAGGTAATGGCTTCAAGATGAAAAAGATTAGGTTTAGATTAAATATTAGGACAATTTTTTTATAAGGAGAATGGTGAGGTACTGGAACAGTTTGCCCAGAGGGGCGGTAGCTGCCCCAGCCCTGGAAGTGTTCAGGTCAGGTTAAATGGGACTCTGAGCAGCCTGATCAAGTAAAAGGTGTCTCTGCCCATGACAGAGAAGGTGGGATTAGATGATCTTTAAGAATCCTTGTCAAAAGTCCCTCTCCAGCTCTCTCATAGCCCTTTTTAAATACTGAAAGCTGCTTTAAGGGTTCTCCAGAGCCCCAGGTCTCTCAGTCTGTCTTCAGGCCAAAAATGGTCCAGCCCTCTGATCACCTTCATGGCTTCCTCTGGATTCCAACGGTTCCACTTTCTTCCTATGTTGGCCTTCCCAGAGCCACACACAGTACTTGAGGTGGGGATTTACAGAAGCAGATTAGAGGGAGAATTGCCTTTCTCACCCTTCTGGCCATGTTGATTTTGATACAAACTGGGACACACTTTGTTCTGGATTGCAGCATCACATTGCTGGGTCGTGTTAAGGTTTTCATCCAGCAACACTGCCAAGAGCTTCTCCTCACAATAGGTCTTAATCCATTCTACATCCAATTTGTATTGTGCTTGAGATTTCCATGACCTTGGGATTGGTCTTGTTGAACTTCACAAGGTTCACTCAGGCATATGTCTCAAGACTGTCAAGTTTTCTTTGTAGCAAGACTATACAGCTGTTCCTTATACTTTGAATGATCTATCCATCTGCATTGGGTTTGACCAATGTAAAGATCACAGCCCTCACAGTGCTGTCGTTTGCACTGGTAGCTGGAAGGGTGCTGGTAACAGACCAATGTTTTGGCTACTGCTGAGCAGTGCTGTCCCTCAAAACTCCTTCCCCCGTCAAAGGGGATGGGAGTGGGCAAGATGTTGGGAGGGAACGCAACCAGGCCAGCTGACCCAAATTAGCCAAAGGGTTATTCCAAACTATATGACATTGTCTCAGATACATAAGCTGAAGGAGAGGAGAGGTGGGGAGACATTCACAACTTTTCAATGTTTGCATTCTGGAGAAACTGTTTTGTGTACTGAAGCCTGGCTTCTCAGGAAGGGTCTGAGCATTGCTGCTGATGGGAAGTAGAGACTGAATTCTTTTCTCTTTAGCCCACGTGCACTGAGATATCTGATTTCTTTTATTTTTTACTGTAAAAAAACTGCCTTATCTCACCCTACTTGTTGTTCTCCATCTTATTATCTCCCCTATCACAATGGGGAAGGGCGACTTAGTGGGCAGCTGGCACCCAGTCAGGGTCAACCCACTACATCAAATCTATTCCTCACCATTTTAGAGACAAAGATGTAATGCAGGACAGTGTCAAGTACTTTGGACAAGCCCAGGTAGAAGATATCAGTTGCTCTTCCCTCATCCACCAATGTTGACTCCCTGTTGTAGAATGTATTATGCTTGTTACACAAGCATACACACATGTAGCAATAGAAATTCAAAACTCTCTAATTTTGACAGTGGTCAAAATACTCAAATACTTATTGGGACAGTCTCTGATGAGGATTTTATTTTAACACTTATCACACTACTTTAGGACCAGTTCATGGCTTGTTGAAATGAAAGCCACAAAAATACTTGCAAATAGACATTTAAGACCTTAAAACTGGCAATGAATACATTGAGAAAAAGATATGAGTTGAAAACTAGGAAAAGAGTAAAGGTAAGTATAGGCAGGTCGTACAAATCAAAATCCTGCATATTCAAGAGAGCTAGTGGAAGGCAGATAGTGACCATCTCCCGAGAACATGAACTGTGGTGTTCATAAAACTAGGAAGGTACCAGTTGCATCTGACTGAGCTCAGTAGGTGAAGACAGGTCAAGATCCTAACGACACTGTGATGCTTTTTCTGAGACAGGAGTGTGAATGTAACTGTGCTGCTTTTCAACATCATTAAATTTGCAATTACTGGTTTAGCCTGGTTATCTCTTTTCAGTAATGCTATACTAGTTAACAGTTTCCCAGACAGGTTTCCATGGTTTCCCACCCTCTTCCGCTCCACTACTGAATACATTCACATTTATTGGAAAGGAAGTGTGAGCTGGAATATGTGCTGCTTCCAGCCCTGGGGCTGCTATTTTGCATACATAAGTCTCTCCGGTCCAGCACACTAACACAGGAAACTTTCCTTTCTCAAGTCAAATCAATGGAATTTTTTAACTTAATAGTAGGGTTGATTCCAAACTAATTGCATTATGAGTTTCTTTACATGGTGCACAATGGAAGTGAGAAGGGAGACTTCAGTCCCTTGAAAGTCAACATTTCTAGGTGCCCATATTGTTCATACTTAAGGGAAAATACACTGCAAATGCAAAATACACACCCTGTTATCAGAACTCCAGATGTATCTGGACAATGTTTTCAGGCACATGGCGTGATTCTTGGGGTGTCCTACACAGGGTCAGCTGTTGGACTTGATGATCCCTTACAACTCATATATTCTATGATTATAAGTAACGCACTCTAGCTCTCTCCTTTCTTGAGGAACAGTAGTGTCCTGAGATAGCACACTAAATTAAATATTCAGAAGATACTTGTATTGTGCTGTTAATTACAAGCCTTGGAGAGAAGAGGTATATATCATCCACAGAACTTTAAGGGTGGTCTTGGTTTAATATTTGGTTTAATAATCCTATTATAATACCAGAACATAAAAATAATTTGAACGATTTGGTAATGTTGTCATTAATGCTTTACTGTGAACAGAAGAGATAGATTAACTGTGCAATAAAGTGTAACAAACTAATTCCTCACTGCAGCTTTAGAAACTAAATCATATGTAGTTTCAGTCATTTCATATGTTTGGCAGTCATTCTTTCTAATGGAACAACGAGTATTAACACAATAATCTGAAAGAAAACATGGTTGACAGAAGTTCTTTCTACTAAGAAATATTTGACATTACAATGACATTTTTGTTTTAATCATACTAAATTTTGCAACTATAAGACCTTGATCTGAATGCCTTAAAAATACTTTCAAAGTTTTCATGCTCTACTAATATATTACATCATTGTTAGTCTAATAAAGCAGTGTTACATTAAATAAGTACATGAAAAATAATGGGCAGAAGGGATGAGCACTGATAAGAATGAGTTCTTCTGAATTAAGCACTGTTTTAAATTGGAGACACCTAGTAGAAGAATGATGCTGTAATTGATGTTGCTTCCAATAACGTCTTGGCTTCATGCAGACCTCTTGGAGATTCCCAAAAACATTAAAGAATCTGTAAATATTATGCTTACATTTTGCAGATCACAAATGGTGAGACTAAAGCTGAGAAACAAATAGATCTAAGAAAAAAAACAGTCTGTGTAACAGCTGGGATTAAAAGTTCCTGTCTTTTCTCGCCATCCTACAAACCCCAGAATCCTTAAATAAATGGAAGTAGTGTGCTTTTTTCTTTATTTCTACCATGTATATTTTTCATGTATATAGTTCAGCATGGTCTGCTCTTCTAGCCATCATATGAAACATATTAAAAATGTAGCATTGTCCTATGCATGTGAATTTATGAATGGAGTGTCTGGATAACTTGCTCAACTATTTACATTGCTCGGATGAAAAGGTATATGAGATCATATAGCAGCACTGTAGGTTTTACAGTGGAAGATGTCTCACACACCCTCTTGCCCATGAAAGCTGAAAGTGGGTAGTTGTCCTTGTAAAAAAACTTCCTCCTACAGTGGGACCATAGCTTGTTGGAAATCGTAGCCATTTATCACAGCCCTAAATGAAAGCATTCCTTGGACACAAATGTCTTTTTCTTCCTTTGTCTGCTTACTGAGGGGAAAAGTGAGAAGGAAATGTCAAAACAGTGAAACAGTGGTGTCTAGAGAGCAGTCACTTTGGAGCTCAACCAGCTTTTGTGAAGGCCTGGATGATTTGTCAAATGGTTGTGGCATAAGTCAAGCCTTGAGGTTGAAAGGTCTTGACCTAAGGAGTGTTGAAATCAGGCAGTATAAGCAAGAGGGCTGCTAGAAGTTTCAGCTGTAGTGGAGATGAACAATGATGGGTGCTGGACACAACAAAACCTAATCTGCATAATTCAGGTAAGGAATTTTATTGAATCTGACAAGTATGTGACAGGCAGAGAAAGAGAAAAGAACATGCTCTTGCTGGGAACCTTCAAAGCTCTTCTTAAGGTATGTGGAAATAAATGACAGCTAATCTCTTCACTAAAAAACCTGTAAACAATACCATTTTACACAGGGCTCACCCATGACCTTTTCATAGATCAGGCTATCCACTTTCAGGCCAGGCCACAGAACTTATCACAAACAATGCAGTGAATTCATATTGTGCAAGAAGGCTTTACTTCTCCCAGCTGCTTCACATAGAGTTGCTACTTGCTTTGGCAGGTATGGTTCAGCAGAAAGACTGTAATTTAAATCTGGTGCATAACCCCTCCTGGCAAATGGAAAAATGACATGGAGATTTTTCAATGGAAGTTACTTTTTTCATTTTGGTTTTGTTTGATTGTTTTGCTTTAGATTTTTTTTACAGTTTTGGCTTGTATAGGTCATACTGAAACTACAAATCTCAAGATAAAATGCCATAAGATGACAAGATAACTTTTCTGTACTGAGACCTACTAATGTTATTAAAGTGACCAAGACCAATCCTTCTTTAATCTTGTCAAATTTTCCAGATTTTTTAAAAAAATTATTTTAACCATTTGCCTCTCTTTTAAGTCTTCTCTAGGTAAAGAGTAGTGTTTAAGGAAAATATATAATTTGTGCTTTTGAAATACATATAAAATCCTGACCACTAGCTTTAGAGAATAAAATCTTTGTATTCAACTTTACTTCAAAAGCACTAAGACAAATATAACCTTAGTCCACATACAACCCGGAAGCAATGGTTGAAAATTAATCTAGCCTTTGTATAATGTCTAACTTCCTCCAAGAGAATTAAAAATTACTTGCACGCGCAAGTGTGAGCTTTCTTTTTGTGAATATCTGTATTCTTGAGGGATCTTAATTCTGAACCCCCTACAAAAGGTAGAGCTTGATATCTATATAAAGAGGCTTCTTGAAAGATACAGACCTCCAAGCCTGACAAAAAACCAATTTGTTGTACAGGCTGCTGAATGATTGGAAGGAAAGCTCAAAATATAGACAAATACAGTGCAAATGTGACTTCTGAGAGCGGAAATTCAACTCTAAAACTCTTCAAATAAATACAAAAACAAAGATTAGACTGACTTTGTTGAGTATGAGGCACAAAATCCCCAAGCACTTCCCTGGATTACTAGCACAGTGATTTCTGCAGTGTATAGCACACATGTATGTTTTTTATGAATGTGTGGATCTTTCAATCTAATGGGAAGAAGTAAAGAGTCCTTGCTGGATCAGCCATGGATCTTAGTTTATAAGCAGTCAATGCATAATTCACAAGGCTTAATGAAGATTCCAATTCATGATAGCCAACTGGCTCCATAGGTCACACCTCCCAGTCTCATATAAATAAAGAATGAGATACTGGAAAGTGTACCAGCTGAACCTTACTGAGTGCCAAAACTATGCATATTAATGAAGCACAATAAAAGATATACTTGACTCTCAGGAAGTGTTTCTACTCTTTTCCAGCTTTAGAGACAGAAAGGAAATGTTTTGTGGTGCACCTTTCCATATACCACACCAAACACCGTGTGACACTTCCCCTCAAAGCAAACAGTCAATCAGACTATGGCAATGGCATCTCATATCTAGCCTCATCAGGTCGATGAAATCCTTTGTCATTCCCACCCCAACAGTGAAATCTATATACCTTTCCCATGTTCCTCTGTAAGTCCCCATTTGGTAACTAGGAAGTGTTTCAGTAGTGCTATTCTTTTATGTACTCTGTTTAGTCCTTGGAACAGGATGAATGGTAGCTTAGTAGAATGCATTTGTGCCATTTTACTTGGCCCCAGACAATGTTTCCTCACTACCATGACATCTGAACAGAAGGAGAAAACATCTCCCTTTTGTGGCAAGCTAATTTAATTTGTACCTTCCACCTAGAGGTAAATATGTTTGTCTGTCTTTTTAAGCTGTCTTTGCCCAATTTCTTTTCTCACGGGAAACCCTGCTGAGTCAAAAGCAGGATATTGCTTAGTGCTCTAACTTTATTTCAAAGTAATTTAATTTTAAGCATGCTTACACTCACCCTAAAGTAGAGTAATGGTAGAAGCTTCACTGGGACAGCCTTAATGACTTTTGCAGGTTTGTTGTGTCAGAGACATCAAGGACTGGTTGTTATGGAGGTATTTGTCATCTAAAATAAATGCTTTAAAAGAAGATGTCTCTTTCCCGGTTCCCTCAAAGATGTGTTTCTTTATTTTCAGAAATCCCAGTTTTGCACATTGACCTACCACCTTTAAAAACCAGCAAGATGAACATTGACCTTTGCTTTTTGTTGATCTGGTGTTATATGCGATTTGACTTCTTTCTGTCTGAAAACACTGTAAAAAGGATTTAAAACAAACAATGGGTGCATTTCTTTATGACAAATGGCAGTGAAATATGACTCAGATGACTCAGAATTTGCATATTTACCACTTATTCATGGCTTCTTTAAACTGTCAAACACTACATTATGGGCATTAACCCAGTACTGAAAATTTTCTATAGTTGCAAAAGTAATGTTAGGTAGACAGTGTGAAAAGAAAACTGAAATCATAAAGCATCATTTAAACCCCATTTTGCTTATAGTGACATCACAACATCTTTTATTTAAACTTTGTTATTTCATACTGATTTGGTAAGAGTTTAGGAATTAAGCACATTATTGAAATTCCTTTCTTTAAAAATTGTCTGCTTCTGTTATTACCAGGTAAATATTACTTATCCTGCCAGGTAAGAAAGAGAAAATATATAACACTTAAACTGAAAAAGTATATTTTTAATATATGCAGTGAAAATATCACAATACAGACTTTATCTGCAGTTGCTATTTGCAAATATATAATCTTGTATCAATGTTTTTTCCCAATAATTTGGCACTCTGTGTTCTGATCAAAAACGCGCATTTCTGTCACATTTAAAACCCAAAGTGCTCAACACTTAAACCTATAAAGTACATTTCCACAATCTGCAGTCATATTACAGAAAATGTGACTTTGTCTGCAGTTACCAGTTACTTGTCCTTTGCATAATATTTTGTCAGTGCATTTCTGCAGTGATTTGTACTCTGTATTCTGGTCAGAATTATACATTTCTCATCAGCAAATCACTGGGAAACAAGTTTGGAATCAGTCACAACATTCAGAAACATCATGATAGTATTGCAGTTTTGCTAATAAAACTTTCCTCTGTTCTGTTTATACTGCCTTGATTTTTTTTTTTTTAACAACCTGTATTTTTTAGGAAAAGGAAGTAACTCTCTTTTTCAAACTTATGGTTTGGAGTCTAAATATTCAATGTCATGACAAACAAATAGCAACCAGTGTGTGCTCCAGAGAAAAATGAGAAAGTGCAACTGTGTTGCCTGTCCTAGTCTACTCAGTATATAAAACACCCAAGACATAAAACGGACAAAATGGCTTCTTCTGCCTGTGTAGAGGATTGTTCAGCCAGAATATAGCACTCCCATTTGCATTTTAAGACTTCCATCAGCTTTGAGGATAAAGTGAGCAATTCCTGGTGTGGGATTTTAGAATTGATTGGTATAGAACTTAAAGATCAACTGCTTCCATCCCCTCTGCTACAGGCAGCACCATCCCTGGACTGGTGTGGATCAGGATACAAAGCTGAAGGGCAGTTGGTGAACAGGTGCCTGTGACAGTTCACCACAGGGTGAATCCTACATGCACGCTTTACTTCGCTCTTCTTCTCAGCCAGGATTTGGACCTCAAAAACTTTGCCTGGAAAAGTGTGTACCTCAGAGATTAAGAAATTATTGTGGTTTGAAAGCAAAACGAATGAGAGGCTCCAAGTCAGAGATATAATTTAATAAGAAGAAAGGTAAAAAGGTAAAAATAAAATAAAATAAATGCAATAACACGAAGGATCACTGTCAGGGTCAGAATACAACCTGAGCAGGATGGTGGAAGCAGTCCAGGTGAGGTGCTTTTCCTGAAGTAGTGATCCTGTAGAAAGGTCTGGGAGCTCTGGTCCTCTGGGAATCCAGTGGATAAGTGCCCTTGCACTGTCCCACATACCAGCTTATATCCAGGTGAGAATGCTTGGCTCCTCCCCCTGGGCAGAGCATCTCACAATAGCATGAGAAGTGTGAAATGAGTCCTTGATGGCCCATTAACAGAGATAACCCCTGGAGGGAGTTACCTGTGACTCATGGGCCATTAGCAGGAGACACCCCAAAAGTCATTAGCAGAAGACACCCCAAAGGCGTTAATGGGCCATTAGCAGAAGACACCCCAAAGGCCATTAGCAGAAGAGGCAGGGGGCTTGGGAAAACAGTAACCCACCTGATTTCAACAGTTCATGAAGATGGTGATAGAATAAATACTTTGTGTACATCCTACACTGCAACCCAGGACACAAATACATGGAAGCTGTGATAGCCCATGGTAGGGCCATCTGGCCTTTGTATCGTGCCAGAAAAACCAGATCCAAGGTGCAAAGAGAGAGAAAATGCTAAGAAAAAAAGGAGCTCCATAGTACTTAGAATTTCACCTGCTGACCTCTGCAGTTCACAATGCTTCAAACAAGTTGCTTTGAGATCTGAAACTTTAACTTAACTCAAAAGTTGGCTCTCAAGGCCTTACCTCTGATAAGGGTGGAAAACTTTGCTGGCAAAATCCCTTAAACTTTTGTTTTGTTTTCTTTTGCGAGCAGAAAATTTGCCTCTTTGAGCGTCATGAAATGCTTGCAAACTGCCTGGTGTTAAGAAGATAATTATCTTCAGGACTATAAAAAGGTATTTCCAGCCTTATTGCCGAACTGTCTAAATCAAGGCCATCCACCTCTCCATTAGCAGCTAAGCTCTTAAGGCCTATATGGACAAAAGGACTTGGTTATGCAGCAACATCTGCTTACACTCAGCCTTGTTGTCAAGGAGCTGTTGGTTAAAAGTGTAGGATCTCCTTTCTCTCCATTTCATGCTGTATTATGTTTCATGCGAGAATATCTACTCCCTGAGACTTGACCACTGCTTTTATCTGCTGGAGTTTAAAGATTTAGCTGCTTATAGTAAGAGTCCAGTCATCAACTCCCTAGCAGTCTGGAGGGCATTTTGATGGACACTTGAAAAATTTCTTCTAGTTTCCAGACACTTTTCTGCAAAGAGTTAGCTTTTCTGAGCTGCTCTGAAGATAAAACTCTTACGTAAATACCTCTCTGGTTCACTTTAAGGTGAAATGGTGTTTGGGTCTGAATTTCTTATATACTAGAAGTTCACAAGGAAAGACAATTAGTTACTTTTAAGCCACAAAATACCAATACATTCTCTAGACTCTATGATTAGTATTAGTATCTGAAAAAAAATGTTTCTGAGCTTTGCTTGCGGACACGAGGGTTTTTTCCATCTGCATCACTAATGCAGCCAAAAAAGAGAGCATCGTGTTGTAACTGATCAATTTTTGTGACGAGGATACACCTGAAGAATAGAAACTGCCCTATAAATTAGTAAGATTTCATTTTGCTACTCCTTATCTGCCCATCAGCAGGCACTCATAGATAGAAAAAACTTAATGTATAAATTTGAATAGTCAACATTTGTAAGTGTTCCTGAACAATGGTGAATGTTGTTGTTCATAAACTACAGGGCATTGTGGATTCAGACATTGTTCTGTACAGCCACAAGATAACCCCAGAATAAACCCAATACATATTTGCAACTTACATAAGAAAGCCGTGGTACAGTCTACAGATGTGACTGATTTTCCTGGAAATGATATCTTCATGGTCTTATAGCAGTTGATTTTACTGCAGCACCATGATGCATATTTTAATAATATTATTGAAACCACAATGTAACACATGAAAATATATTAGATTTGGCACAGGAAAATGGCACAAAAGGTGGCACAAAAGGCGGCATTTATTTGGGTATACATATATAAACATATATATATGACATGAATGTGTCCTCTCATGGCCTAAAACTTTAAGTAAAAAAGAGAATACAGGTGCAAAGGAACCTCACACAGGGAGGTGTGTGCAAAATAAAATAACAGCTAAATGGGCAAAAATCTGGAAAGCATCTTAGGGAAAAAGTGCCCCAATCCAACAACATTTTAAATGGGAGCAATGGGTGACATAATGACTTTTGGCTCAAAGGCTGGTCAGTCCAGCCTTCAGATATTGCCATTCCTTATATTGTGCAATGCCATTGTGAAAGTAAACAAGTCATGCCTAAAATTTCTTCTGACTTGAAAACTTGTGACTTTGATAATTAGAAACTTTCAATTTTTGCTGTAAAAATGCTCATGCACGGTGGAAATAAATGTGCTTCTCTCCTGGTTTTTTAACTTAGGCAGCTTTTCTCCCCCCTGGTATTGACATATGCAGGTGTTTTCAAGGAACAGTTCTAGCCCTGCTGGGTCCCTTTTTATAGGTGAATGCATCACTAAACTGTCCAGCTTCCTCAGTCCCCCTTTCGGTCCCATCAAGTTCCCTGACTAGATATGGTTTTATTCCCTGAACAATTTATACCCATTTCCTGCAGTTTGGTTTACTCTTTCTCAGAGATACACTGCCAGAATATCACAGAGTGCTCGGTACTTTCACCAGTTCCCTGGATGGGTTTATCTATACACCTTTCTTAGCACATCTGATGCTACACTCGTATTTTCAGAGCTAAATCAGTGAGGTCCTCTTCCTCGGCTGCTTCCTACTCTGTCTCCTCTGTATACCCACAAATTCCTGCAATTAATATGCTTAGACTTGCATTATGTGCTGCTAAATTTCAACCCATTTCTACTAATTTCGTTCAGAAACACACAAATGTCTTGCCACTAAAAAAGGGGAAACACCTGTCTCTAAGATCATATGCCATTTCCAAGTGATTTGCACCCATGCTTTATGTTGAGAATCTGGTGCAGGGATTTTTCCTTGCTGATTACGGACTTAATTTCTCCTTTTCCCTTATTGTGTATCTTTTATGACTTAATTTTCATCTCCCTCAGAATCAAACTAAAAGGATAGACAACATACCACTTATTCAATATTTTTTACCTGCAGTAGTAGCTTTCATAAATCTCATTTGCAGAATGGCTGGTACATGTTTTATCAGCTCTACAAGCAGGATGTATTTTGAAGCTTTAAGAATTTTAAGTGTTTGAAAACTTACTAATGATTAAGTTTTGAATCCATTTAAGTGATTCAACTTTTTTCCTTTACATGAGGACGTGTGTTGCTGGTACAAGATCTTGAAAAAATACTCCCTAATATTTTCTTTCTCTTTCTGTCTACATCAGGAATAACTTCTAGATAAATGAAAAGACCTAAGCTGATCAATACCAAGATATTAAAGAGGCTTTTTTAAAACTTCTGCTTTACTTTGCATACAGAGAATTTGTATGTGTTTGACAGAATGAGCAGACTTAAGCATTTCAGCCAGTAAAACAGAGTCAGCAAAGAGAGTCCTCTGCCTCCACATTGGACATATACAGTGGAGTCCTTGCACTCCTGAACAGAGGTTTTACGTCATTAATCTACTTGTGTACATATGGATAAACACATAGTGCTGTGCCATCTGTGGCTAGAAATAGAGTGGCTAGGGACTCAAGATGAAAGAAAGTAGCAAAGAATCAGATTCAGAGCAGGGATAAATTAAAGCAGTACTTCTGCAGGATGTAGAAAATTATTTGCATACGTTAATTCCTTTACCTCGACAGACAGCAGATCTGTCTTTATCAGAAATTTCCTCCAAAATAAGGTCTCTGTCCTGAGTGAGATATGATGTTGTCTTTTCTTGAATTCAAATCCAGTGCATTATCACCCAGTAGTTTATTGGTCCTGAGGATATTTTCATTGTCAGCGTTCATTTATGGCTTCCGTGGGTAGGAACTGTTCTTCCCTATTCTTTCTTTTCTTTCTTTTTTTTTCCCTCTCCTTGATCACTTCTCCAACATATTTTAATTAAGTGGAAATGAAAAATAATAAAGATGGATCAGATAGTATGTTGAAATTATTCTTCACAAACAGCCAAATATACGTCCCATTTTCCCGCTGTGACCTTGGTGTTGGGCAGGTGATAAGGAAAAGCTTTCTCCTCCTACAAGAAGAAGACACAGTTTTTCAGATATTTTGGTTTGGCTCATAAAGTAGTACAAATGACATCCTCATCCTTATCAGAACCCTCCTGATACCATATTTTGTATGGTATTAATGTAATTCCTGTCCAGTCAGGGCTGCCAGTTCCAAGTAATTCTGCTTTCCTTTTGTGTGAGAAATCTCTGAAAAACTTTCTTGAAAATGAAGAGTAGGAACTGTGTAGTAGAGTAGTGGTCTTTTCCCCCAGTTTAAAAGTTGCACTCCCAAATTAGAAGCCTCTAGGAATTAATTGCATGCTAGGACCTCACTGAGGTCAGCAGAGAACACACCCTTGCGACACTTGGAATATACCAGCTTAGGTATGTAGTGCAGTTCCACTGTGATGCAAAGATTAATGCTATATGTAGGCAATATATAAACATAGTTTAGTCCAAGTGGTTTGGTCTCTCTAGATACACATTACTTTTTCCTCTTGTTAATGGCAGTGTGTATATACCTTAATTAACCTTGCTTGCCCAGAGGGAGTAGGAGTTACAGCTTATTCAGGAATTCAGGCCTGAGAACTCCATGAGAGATACCAGCAGAAGGCTGAAGTTATTGGGAGATTTACAGTGTGTATTACTATGGGGGAGCTTCCACTAACATCTTTAGACCTAGAAAGATTTTTCATCTGTGTCACGACTTGGAGCAAAAGTTGGATGCTCGCAAGCTGGGGACATGAAGTGTGAGGATAACATAGGAACAGGATTAGGACACTTAGGAAAATAAAAATGTCTCTTTGAAATAGCACTATGTAATTTATGTTGAAGAAGTTACAGAAGAAAATGCATTCCATTAATCTTTCCAATGACAGATAAAAATTTGGTAACTGTCACTGTCACATCATTAGCTATACTCAAGTCCACTGATTCATGGAGGGAGGAAGGTATCTCCAAAGCATTACGATTTATTACACTGGAATAAGTATAATTCACCAATAGCCCCCAAAATATTCTAGCTATGGTTTTATTCCCTGAACAATAACTAAAGTGGCACTTTTTGGGGGATTTGTTTTTTTCACATATTGTGTAAATAAAAGAATTTGTGAAATATATTTAAGAATATAATATATAAATTCTCATAATAATATATATAAATCCTTACTAGAATACAAAAAAGAACACCTAAATAAGAGATATTGGCCTTTGTCCCTATATGGAATGAAAAAATAGATACTATGAATACTGCCTTAATTTAGAAAAGGTAAGTAATCAATATGGGTAAAGATTAAAGATATATTAATTTGGTGCAATTTTCACAGCACAGTATATTTTCTTTCCTCCCTTCCAATGTTCCTGTTTCTTTTGTACATTGCTTTTTACCTTCTTTTCTTCATCATAACTTCCTTCAGAGATGTTTTATAAAGAAGTAGTTGGTGTGCTTTTGGGATTTTAGCTTGTTTAGGACCAGAATACTTATCCTGTGATCTGTCTTTTCCCCTTCCCCTTTTCCTCTTCCCCTTTCTCCTTCCTTTTTCCTTCTTTCCCTTTCCTCTTTCTCTGTGCCCTTTTCCTCTTTGCCCTTTCCCCTTTCATTTTGCCCTTTCATTTCAACAGCTAATGGCATGAAACCTAAGAAAAATATTTGGTATTAGTTTCAGATCAGTAAGCTGTGTGCTGATGCCTGCACCCAAGTGGAACTAAGTTCAGCCTTACAAAAAATTCTTGCAAAACTTAGAGTGGAGATGACACGAAGCATTGCCAGATTACATGCCAAAAATATTTCCTATTTACACGCTACTTTAATGAACAGAGCTTCCTTTCTCTGATACCTTTCATACATTTTTGTCTAGCTTATGTGGTATGTGAATTATTCATGGTCTATTGAACATAACTTTTGTGGTTATTACAGTTTTGGGCAAGATGTGCTTCTTATCATCTGATCCACTAGCAAACATGCCATCCCTGTCCCCATGCTCTGTCCATGTCTGGTACTTCTCTGGCAGGGAGTTGTGAATAAAAACATTGTGAACAGCAAATGATCTGTCAGGATCCTGGAAACAATGGAAACATTTGGTTTGGCTCATCTCTGGAGCCCTTGGACAAAGTAACACTGAAGCCAGAAAAGTTAAAGCCTCTGGCTGATGTATGATCGCTTGCACCATTTTTTGCAACAGATTCAAAGGAAATCAGGCTTCTCACAGGTATTATTCTACACAGGTGTAAATAAATACTAAATATGCATGTAATTATTCAACTAGAATCAAAACATTTGGGTTTTAAGTGTTATCTGGGACTCTTTCTGTTTCAAATATGTGTGAAAGGAAGAAACCAGTATCAAACTCTGCCATACACCAAAACAGGTACCACACTACAACTAAGAATTAATAATAAAGTGCCCCAATCTGGTCTACCAAAGATGAAATTCAGCCATGATTCATTTAACCCCCTCATCTTTCAAAACTGTTAAGATTTTAATAGTACTGATTTTCCACAGTGTATAGCACTGAATTTCCAAGATTTTCTCCCAGATGTTCATAGATTGTGTGGCTCCAAATGAGCTTGCAGCATGGGATTTACAGTCATGAACTGTTAAACACAAGTCGGCCCATGTATTCTACCCAATCTACAGATCAGGTTTGGGGAGAAACTTCTCCACAGCGCGGGCTCTGAATATAGGGCCCAGATATTCATCATTATGTGTCATATGTCTTAAATATTTTCAAGCATTAATATGAAATAATTCCATTTTTGCTCATGAAAGAGTTTATGTGTAAGTCCATATACACTTTCATTAAGAATAGATGTGCCCCCTAATCTTCCTGCTTACAGGAATTATGCTCAGAGACAGTCACTATTTTGGGAGTACGCCATCATAAAAATCTGGCATATATTTCAGTATCAACATGCAGATATTCACATCCATTCTGAATTGCATGACAGCATTGTTTGTTTGTGCAAGGCAAATATCTTATATAGCACAAATCACCATGAAATTACTGAGTAGTTACTTGATCATTTAATTAATGTGCAGTTACATAATAACTCCATGACTATTGAAGCCCTTCAGATTGCATTAATTATACTCAGAGTAATTATTCCCATCTGCTGACATGAATCTATGTCATATAGTTTTCTAGACAAGATAAATTTTTCAGAAACTCATGACCGAAGTGAAGATTTTGAAATCAAACTGGTCAGCATAGTCTTAATTACAGCACTTGGCAGTGTGAATTTATTTAGTCTAACATTTCATAATGTAATTACGATATCTCAGCAGAAGAGGATATGAATTATACTTTGTAACTGATGAATCTCTAAGGAAAAGATACAAATATATAAATAACGATTAAACTAAAACTTATGCTCCAAAATAAGTTGGTCATTTGGACTGCAGTGACATGAACCCAAGACCTGGGTTTAGACAGCAGTTTTGAGCATTTTTATTCTGCTTAGAAGTGTCTCTAGCTCATCTGAGAACCTCTGCTTCCTCTGCATGCTACCCTTGCTCTGTTTCTCAGTGTCTATAAAGTGCAAGGAGTTGATGGGGAAGAGCTACCATGCCTTTCCCATCCATAGACAAGAATGGAGGGTAACTCCGAACTTAGTTAAAGGGAGAGGAGCTGAATGTCTCTGCTCCAGCAAATGGAGCAGCAGCTAGTTCCCAACTTCCTTAATAACCTGAATTTCTCCTGAAATTATTCCGGTGAAACAGGTAATGTTGCTTTCACTCAAGTTTCTTTCATTAGGATTCGGAGTCCACATTAGCTCTTGCTAAACAGAGAAATTTCCACAAGAAAAAAAAGGGCCAATCTCAGATCCCTTTTTGGCCCTGGATGTTTCTGCTGGTGCCCAACTCCCTGTAGCTCATGCCTAGACCCACTCTGTGCTATCACCTCACAATGGAGATGGGCTCTCTGAAACACCTTCCCAGCAGCTGCTTTCTCTTCTGCATAGGTTGTTTGCAGCCATACCTGTAGGGTTGTGGACAGGATTGCTTTTTAATGAAAATTAGCAATTTAAAAAAGTTTTATTAATTTTTTTCTTTCTTTTTTTTTTTTCCTTTCCCAGAGCTTAAAAATCTAAATAGCTTCTACCTGAGGTGAGACTTAAGAATGTCTAAAACCAGTGGTATTTCAGTGTTAATATGATGAAAAATTAGGTGTCTTGAGAAATAGTGCCCTGATCCATTAGTGAAATTTTGAGGAAAGGGATCAGTATAACTATCTGAATTTAAATCAGCCCATTCTCTGAAGGGGCTGTATCAAACATTTTATTTCCCAGAGTTTCAGCTTTTAAGTATAGTGTTAAAATGTCAAGATCTGACCGAGTGAAAGGAAACAATTTTAGGGACATTCTAGAAGCTACATGAAAAACTAAAGGTCAATATCTGTAAGAATGAGGGTAAGGCATTTGTATTGAGGTGGTTAGTGCATTACTTCAATACATTTTGCCTATAAATTCTCTTCATGATTATGCCTGTCACTATCATTTAGAATGTTTATTGATGTTTTTCCATTACCTTTGTCAAGAAACAGTGTCCTGGAACAGAAAACTCAATAGGTCTTTCTAATAAAGTCAAAGAAACCAAACTAATCAACTTGAAAAGTTGTTCTCTGTCTCCCATTGCCAATTTCTCTTTGAATAAAAGTGCTCAGGATGAAAGGTGTTGAGAATTTATATCAAGGTACATAGATAAGAGTTTTATTGAATGTCTTCTCTGCACAGGTATCTATGTGGTCTTGAATAAGCTTCCAAACTACTGTGCCAATATGCTTTGGGTGCATTTTTATAATGCACTTTTTTTTCCCCTCAAGGGCAATTTTCTCTGCTGCTCCAGAGCCTAAAATCATGTATCTGGACTATAACTTTTAAGGCTCTCAACTAGAGTGTTTTGGTCTAGTTTGCTAAGAGGTTTACATGACTTTCCCCCCTGCCCTCATCACTGATAAATATCATTAACAGAAAGCTTCAAATTGTCATGAGACTCTGCTCTTTCAATTGGCATTAAGTTAGCAGTGTGCGTTGTCTATACTTATAAAACATTCTCTCAGGATATAGGTGACTTGAAATACACCTTGTCCTTAAAACAAGGGAGAACTCATACATCTGTATTTTCTAATATATGTTCCTTTGATTTACTTTTGGGATAAAATAAACATGCTGTACTGGTATAAAAGTCAGTTCATTTGCATATATTATGATTTGGAAAAAAACTTGACCCTGCTTAATATAACAATAATAAAAGACAAAAAAATTACAATTAATGACAGAAAATTTAAAATAGTAGTTAAATAGAATATATATTCTTTGTAAGTTGACTTTTAAAACCAGGTTGCAAAAATGCTAATATTGCATCTTATTAATTTGCATTGTGCTTCAATGTGAAACACAATATCAATTGTGAAAACAAGAAACCACTGCAATTTATTATACTTTAGCAAAAACTTTCACCTTTAGTTAAGATATTCAAAAATAAGTCACATTGAGGAATGTAAGATCCCATTCATTTTAGGAAGCAGAGTCCCCTCAACTGGTGAAATAATTGATATGTTTTTATTCGGAAACTTAGATGGTGTCTTGATAACCCTGTGATGGCAATCTCTTTTTTACATCTACATGCAAGCCAAAAAAGCTCCCTTTTCTGTGGTGAATACATTACCTGAGGACTAAGGCTTGATATTAATATTGCAAATGTCTGTAAGCAAACATATAAAACCTGCTTTCTAACCATATGCAAATGAGCCCTCCTCTAATTTGAGAATTGCTGAGTTAAGTAGTGTTGTGCATACAAAATTTTTCATAAAACCACTGTTGTTTTACTTTCAGGGATATGAAAAATAGTCAGGTTTCTTTCAGGAAGAATACAGATTCACTTCAGAAATCAAGAAGTAAATGTTGCTGATTTCTTGGCAGTGCTGTGGGTACAGTACTGCCAAATCACTTACTGTACAGTGTGAGGCTGAACCAAGCAGCATAAAGGAGAACTCACTGTGCTAGTCACATGCATCAATTAGCTATGGTAACAGAATTGTTTTTAAACCAGGATTTGGACTTCATTTAAATCAAACTTGCCTCAAATTTACATGTTACAAATTACTTTGCCTGGAAAGAAAGTGTGCTGAGACTCTGTAATTAGATTTTAATTTCAGGCAACTGAGCAGGGATAGGTTTGGGGGTAAAATATACTCCTTGCTTGTATAAAACATATTAATTTTTTAGATAAATAAAGATTCACCTTTCCCACCCCTGCCAGAGAATTACTCAACCATTTAAAAAAACCCTATATTGTTAAATAGTTCTCTTCAGTCTTAAGCTGAAAACCAATATACCTTGATTAAGATGAGATTAATATTACTTGGTGAGAAGCTAAGCTGTCATATAATAGTCTGGAGGATCCTCAAAAAGTCGAAAAGATATTACAACACAGCATGAGCTACTCTCTGATCTTCTAAATATCTGGACTGTATTTGCTTCTACAATTTCTGTCTTATCTATCCTTCTTTATGTTCACCTGTAAGTTTCTATTAAAACCCCAATAAGTAGTATGGCTTCTAACACTGACGATTTAATACTGTACAGAAATTAACCACCTGAAGTACATTCATTTGCACTTTAAAATCCTTCCTGCCACTGCAGTGCATTTCCAAGACAGGAAAGTCTGGATAGAATTATCAGTGCAAGCATGTAGATATTAGAGCATGGAGATATAGACATACACATATGCATATCTGTTTTGGTTTCCTTTTAAAATCCAAATATTACAATGTACTAAAGGCTATTAATATGAGGAATAAAAACATCAGAAATTATAATAAGCAGCTCTATTGGAGTAGTGTGATGACTGATGATTTTTCAGTCATATTTAGAGTCATATTTCAGACATATTTACGGCCAGGTGTGGTAGGAATATCTTTAGCATCCAGTGTAGAATATCTCTAAAACCCAGATCTTTATGCAAGTACAAAGTTCCCTCTGAAGAAAAATGTAATAATTCCATTCAGATCCTAAAAACTGGCAAAACCAGTGCAAACACCATGTGTCTGTAAGATAACAGACACATGTGTGGCTGTCAAAGATCCCTGTGTAAGGTGCCTGCCCACTGCCCATGGGGCAGACCTGAAGTGGGATGGGCAGAGGGAGAACCTTCCTTTGCTGTAGGGTATATGGAAAATCAGTGGCTGAATTAGGAGACCAGTTCCCAAGTTTACCCATTTGGCCATGCTGATCTTGATGGTAAAGAAATTAATTGTCAAATCCATTTGTTGCAGAAATCACCCTGATTTGCTGTGACTTCACCGGCAGCAGTGCTGGCTGAGCAATCTGAGACACATCAGGCTCATTATCATATGCTCAGACTGTCACCAGCTCTTGTGCAAAAGCAGAGGAGCAGGGTGTAGTGTGTTGAGATGGCCCAGGTGCACGAGTCAAGAACAGATTTTGTTCCTAATTTGAGAAACCAGAGGGCAGGGTAAGGCCTGCATTCTGCAGCCCCTTGGTCTGCTTTTGATTCTGGGAGCAGGGAGCAAGATGTACATCATGAGGACAGCGACTTGAAGGTCACACTGGCTACTTGCTACCCAGTGAGGTTTGAGCTGGTTTGTGTAAAACCAGGAATGAGCTCCTTGTATCTCCTTTGCTGAAATAAAGCATCCCTCCACTGAGCTGCTGCAGTCCTTTGGTGAGATACAAGCTCTGAGCTGGCCAAATGAAGTACAGGCTCTTCTGCTGAATCTGCCTGAAACATTTTTCTTATATCCCAGCTGTTACAGCACCCAGTCAACGGAGCTGTGAGATGAGGAACATATGCCTGTAACACTTCATTTCAACAGGCTCACTTAGTGTCTCTTACTTTGATCTTTCACTGTATACTTCCTGTAGCTGGAGTTAGTTACAGGCTGAAACAAAGCCCAGAGCTACCAAAGAGGGTTTTTTCTCCCCCTATAAATATTCCTTTTGTACCAGATTCTGTTACCAAGTGTGTCAAATGAACCAGCTGGAAGACAGTGTCTCTGTGAAAATACTGCCAAGTTTTGAGCTCTTTATAGCTGGCTTTGTGGTCACTGGTATTGTACCATTATGGTTACTCTGAACCAGCTACAATTTTTCAGACCTGATAATGCCCTTTATGTTCCCCTTTGGCTAGAAACAGCCCAAACTAAAAGCAATAATAAGCTGCACAGAAGTTCTCTGGCTGACTCATAGAGTTACTGCCTTGCCACTAGATCTATATCTTTCCTTTTCCTTCATATAACCCAGTGAATTTTCAGTCCTAAGCTTAGGCTTTTATATTTACTATTAGCTATTCAGATGGGACTAAATGGTTTCTTGAAACAGAAGCTACCATATGCAGCAGTAATGCGCTCTTTGCGCAGTGTATGGGAAGAGAACAAGTCTCATTAAATGTATTGAAATCTCCCAAAGGAATGGTTGAAATGTCATAAACTAGTTTTGGCTACAATGGAGACAAAATATTGATAAAAATATGTCAGGGAACACAGAGGGCTGCAGGAGAACACACTCTCTGGAAACATTTTGTTTTCACAATCATGTGTACGTATCTTTTTTTCCCTGTTTTCATCCTTGTAGCATAGCAATCAGATTAAAATAAACCAATGGCACTGACCTATAATAAGATTATTTTCTAACAGTACCACCTGGGTCTGGGTACACAGAATATCTTTCATTGTTGGGTCCAGTTCTATGATTTCAATGATCCTTGTTAAAGGAGAAACAAGTTTTACATATACATGAAAGCAACACAGAGGAATAAATCTTTGCTAGAATGTTGTGGGCTTTAAAAATTAAGTATGTAAATGTTGTACTGCATAAGCATGAGGTACATTTCAGATATATGGGGAATAGAAATTTAACTGCAATTCAGTTATTCTGGATTTTCACTCCCATGCTCATTTCATTACAATATGGAATTGTAGAGGGAGTCTTGTCATCCTCAGATCTGAAAGCTTCTCAGACTTTCTAATATGCATATCAGGTTGCATGTTTTTTACTATTCTTATACATCAAGATGAGTGCTTCACACTTTACAACAGCATTAGAGATCATTTAGATAAAGTTCATGGGAAAAAGAAAGTCAGTTCCATTACATTTCCCCAAATTCTAAACTTATTTTTTTTATTGTAGAACTCACGAACCGTAATTGAAGCCACTGAGTTTCCCAGCACATACTCTTAAGCAAAGAAAACTTGAACTCCCCAGTGACTATTATTAAAAAAAATAAAAATAAACATTTGAGAATTAAAGAAGAGGGGTTTTTTTTCTGTGTCCTCTAGCCTACAAGGTCAATCAAAGCAGAGTAATTTAAATTTCGAGTATTGTAGGTGTGTTTTTTGTGGTGTTTTTCTAAGATTGCATGCTCATCATTCTCCTCTATATTTAACAGTAAATGTTTGCAGAGATGGGACTGTGCCCAGATTTTTTAGCTATGTTAGCTACCTAAAAATGTGAACAGTCACTAAAGGCTCTTTGAAAGCCTGATTTTTTTGGAAATAACCCATAGAGAGGGTCTCTGTATTGCTAGGACCTTAAAAAAAAATCATATAAAGTCTTACCATATACATAAAATATCATATACAGTCTTGAACACAACCAAAAAGCAGAAAGATATACATGACACAGAATCTGAATATGTTCAACAAGAAGTTACAGTTTGCTCTTCTGGGAGAAAAAAACAAATCTGTAAAATCAAATGTGGGAGAATATCACCTCTAAATATTTTTTTAGGAAGTTATATTAAGTGAGCAATACATTGAGAAGAAGAAGAATCAATAACAGAGATCAAAAGAATTTTTAATAAGATTAATGAATAATAAAGCTTGTATATGTATATATAGGTATCAAAATAAGGTTGTCATCCAGAAATGACCACCAGTTTGAATGATACGCCTCAAGCATCTGGGAAAGGATGTCTGCCCAGAACTAATTTGCCCTATGAAAAAGGCTTGTGGGGGTAAAATACTTGAAAAAGAAACAAACGAGAAATGAACAAATGTATTAGAAATACGGCTTGTTTACATATCTAGCTACTAATTAGATAGCTTTAGGAAAGTAATTTGTGAATTTTACATCTAAAACACTGTTGATCCCCTAGTGTGTTGCAAGTGTCCATCAGGTCGACCCTGAAGTCTGTGGCAGATAGTGTTGGTTTTAAGTATGCTTTGCTTGCTTCAGCTGAAATCTTATACAAGACATAAATAGAATATTGTCAGAATATTCTGATATAGCAGAATAGACACCCTTATTGACTTGCTGGTGACTAACATTAACCAGAGTCAGTTGTAGTGTAGTGATTGACTCAGTGATTCCTTAGGCTTCATCCAAGAGAAGCCAGCACCATCATCTACTCGGCTGGAGGATGGGAGCCTCATCTCAGGCTGAGTCCAGGGAAGGCAGCTTATCAGAATTTCTGCTTCTGTTTGTAAACTGCCATTTCTACTCTCTGGTCTCTCCATAAAAGCTGGTGTTTTGCAGATGTATTTGGTGAAAAAGCAAAAAAACATGTCCATCAAAGGCTGGAGACCTGCAAATGGAACCTAAAGTCTTATTCAACATTGGAGTGACTGGGAAAAAAAAATCATTCTCACCAAGAAGAAAGAAGATTTCTTAAAAAATATGCTAAAATATCTTCTGACTGTGTGTGGTCTCTCATGCTGATGGACCTGCTCTCCATGATAGCTTCAAAAGTGCCTGGAAACTGGTCAAAATGAGAAAAATCACAAAGTATGGAGACAACACGACCTGAGAAGAAAGGAGTAAAAGAGGCAGGGCAAACCATGGCATCTCATACAGATATCATTAAGGCCTCTGTACTGACTGATATTTGAGGACAAGACAATAGAACTCCTTTTTTCCTTCCGCTTCTCCAGATCAGAAAAGAGGGATGACCTCTAGAAAGCTCAGGCTAGTTCAGGAGTTATGTGGTTACAGAAAATTTGTGATTCTGAAAATAGTTTTCAAGTGTAATTTTGCTGAATTTATCTAAAACATAATTCTGTATAATGTAAAACATCTTTTAAAAAGTGCTGCTCAACAATTAAATGTCCTTCAGACTGCTAGGCCTGAAATCATACCAACATTAACCATTTGCAACCGTTTCTATTGGTTAAATTTCCTTTCTCTTATCCATTTATTTGTTCTGTGCTTGTTAGCATTTTGTGCTAGTTCTTATTTCCTCTCCCGATCTAATCTATGTAGTTGACTCAGTTCAGCTGTCTGATTCCTCGTTTTTTTTTTCATATCAAGGTTCACATATTGTTTTAACCCCTCTTATGAAGAGCCATATATCTCTGTGTTAAAGACAATATAAGCTATATTTTCTAGGAAAACAAGGCTGAGCCTTTATTTTCCTATAAATGTGCGAAGAGCCTTTGGGCTTGCAATGCCAACTAGCAGTAATGGGAACTGTGTAAAAACAATCTGTTTTACCTATAGCCCTCATTGATTCATTTACTCCTTAACATAAGCAAAATAATCAGATGAAACTTTCAGTGTCTGGAGTAAAAAATTAGATCATTCTCTCTCAATTTTATATTACATTTTAGGGTGAAAATATTTGACATTTAAAGCTCATCAATGTGTACCTAAAGATTTTCTCACATTCTTGCTCCACTGTTACTCAGGCAAAACTGGAACACAGTTCAGTAAGAGTTCAGCCTGAATTGAGTTGCATAAACATGGTTAAAGAATCCAAGACTAACCAGAGCATTTTTAATATATTTGAAAATTACAGAAAATTCCATTGATTCATTCTGACTTCATAACCAATGCCTGATTAGTTTTCTCAAACAAGAAGAGAGAGTACAGAGAGGTGCTAATTATACAGAGGTGACCTTTAGTTACTCCCCACAACATCCTTTGCTCCTTTCGCCAAGAGTATGATCCAGAACTCACGGGAATCAATGGCAGTGACCCAACCCAGTGAAGTGAGGTCTGGAGCCAGAACCAGAGGAGATCAGCTGAAGCCTGGTTTTAAAAACCAAGAGAGGGCTTGGTAAAACTGAAGGTTTTGGTGTTGAAAGTACTTTGGTGACAGAACAGAGTCAGCCCTTTGTTTTCCAGCACAACCTTTTGCAAAAGTAAAGAATGTTGATAGTAAAACAGACTACAGCAATTTAAAGGAAAGAAAATCAGTGCATGACACTTGCAGGGAAACTGATTCAATTTCTATTTGGTTATTTTAGTATGTCAAACAGATGAGGTAAACTTAGTGACTCCCTGCACTTCATTATGAAAAGACATATGAAGCACAAATATTTATATTTTTGTTTATTCAGGAAGACAAGCTTTATGGAACTCTACCTGAAACTTAAATCTTAACATGAATTAAAAGCAGATCTTCAGCAGCAAACCCCATAAAATTTTTCTATCCCACAATGAACCAAAAGTCATAATGTGTAACAGCACTCTTTTAGTGATGGCATTGATGTCTGTCTTCAAGTGAGATTGAAAACTCCAAATAAAGGGTTTTTTTCTTAAATCAGTGAATCCCCCTAAAACTTACTGAGTCTCTAGAGAGAATAGGCCTCTGCATATACCAGACTCAAATGAAAATGATAAGTGAAAGGTCTGAGTAGTACAGAATTAAGGAAAATGACTGAAAGTCAGTCTAGAAGAGTGGGTTTGCAGCCCTGAAGGTTGGTATACTAAAAAGGCTGTCCATGAACTTAGCTGAGAACAGCACCCTTAGAGTAAGCTTAGAGATGCATCTTGCTGGGCTCAGATCTGACTGCAGCATAAGTGTGGGAGCTTTGTGTTGGGAAAGTGCCCTTTGATGTGCATTACAATTGTGGAAAGAACACATACAGACATGCTTTGTAAATAAGCAAGATTACACTAAACATTGTATCTGGCTCAGAATATCCACTTCTAATGGTTTATTTTAATGACTTACTTACATAGTAATTTCCTGCATTATTCTGTGTTTACTTTGCAGGTAGTGAGTCAGACCAGCGATATGAAATTCGCGATCTCAAGGCTCTCTCAGTCGGGATCCAAAAATGACATTTTGTTGCTTTCTGAAGGGAGAAAGCATGCACTCGATGCTCCTGTCATCAGTTTGAAAAGCCAAATTAAATTGGTGGCAAAGAAAATGGAGTGAAACATGGCATTGGGATCCAGGCTTGGGTGAGCTCTTACCAAAATGATTGCTCACAGTTCAGCTCACAATAAAATATGCAGGAACTGGTATAATTGCTGCAAACACTATGGAGCAGCTAGGTCAAGAGTGCGATAGGCAGCTGATGTCAGCTTACCACTGAAATTGTGTGCAATGTTCTGTACTGTCTTCTCTCTGCTCGTGGGAGAGCATGAGAACATATGGCTTCTCTGGAGCAGCCTATGTGGTGAATTAACAATGTGTAATCTTGGAGAGATACATGCTGATTTGGCCTATTTTGGCTCTGTTGCTGAGACTGACTGACCTCCACATGACCAAGACACCTTACACTCATTGTGGTCCCTGAACAATTTGCTTTTCTCCTTTTCTGTGTTTTTAACTTATTTTTCTTGAAGAGGGCAGAGTTGTCTGCCCTTATGACACAGCAGACTCATAGAAGCAGGGATATCTGTTCTTGGGTAGCTGAACCAGGCTGAAAGTTTTTTGCAGGCACTGTAGGGCTCTATGCCAGTAATCTCTCGCATGTCATCAACCTTCTTAAAATGGGAAGCCTTGACAGAACTTGTTTTAAGGAAAATCTCCCCAGGTGTGGAAGGCAGTGAAGGGGTGCCTCAAGATACAAGCCATTTATTGAACATGCATTTAGAGGAATTATATTTCAGTGGCAACACAGGCTTATAATTAATTTCAAAAGAGATAGTGAGCCCTATGATTAGACAATGAAAATATCCAAATGTTCTGGTCAGAACAGAATTTTGTATTTGTGAGTATTGTGAGATTTTATATTCTGAGTGGTGGACCATCAAGATCCATTATTAAGATCCGTGCTGCATGTTACCTCTTCTGTATTTTGTTTTATACAGAACAATCTCTTTTCTTAAAGGTGAACCACAGGTCAAAGAAAATCGGTTGAAAAAATATGACATCTTTTATAATGTGTGCTTTTTTCACATTCAAAATGGATCTTTTCAAATATTTGTAAAACTTTGAGCAGATTGTTGTCACGGATCTTTACTGTACACATTAAGGCATGACCCATCCCCTTGTGATAGACTAACTTTTCCAGGCCCACCAAAATCTCAGTGATCTTCTCATTTGAATAGTTAAGATAACTCATGAGTTTTTGAACATAAGTCTCTCCAATGAAGCATTGAACATGGTACCCAAAAATTGCATTACTTCATCGGCTCTCAGTCTACTTAACACTTAGCATGGAGAAATATTTAGTCTGCAGGCTTGTGGTGCTTCAGCAGTTTGATACAAATGGAAATGTGTCCAGGAGTCTTTATCCACTATCTGGGAATACACTACTGACAGGTTCATCACTTGAATCAGTAAGCTCCTCTGTGCCAATTATTTTGGCATTTTTCATTAGATGAAATTGTTTCAGGCACAGTGAATACAAAGGTCTGAGCACCTTTCTTCAGCCTAATTAAATAGGATTCCCTCTGTTTCCTTAGTCTGTAGAACAGCCTTGGGAATGGTTGATCTGTTCATTTGATCTCATCCCAGATTTGAAACTGTTTTATTTCTTTGCTTGCCTGACAGATTAACATCAGACTTCAAATTTCCTACTCAAGTGTATTTATGCTATCCATCTGTTTATGCATTCTAATTGTCTGCAAGAAGTTTTTTCAAGGAAGCGAGGGAAAGAGGGAGAACTTCAGGTGAGCCAGGACAGACTTGTTGACAGTTCTAAAAGCAGATGTGGTATTGATCCCTGTGTCAGATCCAAGATGGCAGAGGTTTCTTAGAACACAGTATTTACATCCCACGTGCTTTGATATACTGATCTTGTATTAACAAGTAGTTAATCTTCACAAGACTTGTTCCTTTTGAGCAGCACTTATGGAGGTGTTGACCCTTCTTATGACAGCTGTGATGCAACGTGTTCATCACAGGGATGCCTCAGAATGGTCAGGACCCTCTGCAACGTCCTCATTGCTGGTGTGCATTGCTTTTAGCCTTCTGTGGGTACTGCGCTGCACTGGGTATGTATCCACTCTTGGCAATGCAGAGAGAAGTGCCACAGCTTCTGAAAAGGTAGGATAAAACCTCTTCACAATCCAAAGTTATTTATTGCAACTCATACTGTAGTGCTCATTTGTGTCATTTATTTAAATACTAGGTACACTTTGCCTACAGAGGCTAACATGCTGCAGAGACTGGTTGAGATGGGACCAGCCAAGGAAACACACAGCAGGGGCAAAGGCTGAGTATGAGTTTCTTATGTGCAAACTGAAATGTATTATAGTTTAGCAGTGCTGTAGTTGTCTTCTTTCTTGTGTAACTTACTTCTGATGAATTTTTTCTTTCCTGTATGTAGTAACATTCCACATGGATGTGGTGGACAACATAAACTACAGAGTGTATAGACAAAAGAATCTGAGCAATTTAAGTAAATTGCATGTAAAAGCCAAGAGATGGGAAGAGGTAAGACTATGTTATTTTCCCTAACATGCAGTGCCATGTTAATGCCGTGAAAAAATAAATGAAATGCAGCATGAAATTTTCTTGTCACAAAAAAAAAAAAAAAAAGAAAAAAAAAAAAAAGAAAAAAAAGAAAAAAAAGAAAAAAAAGAAAAAAAAGAAAGAAAAAAAAAAAAAAAAAAGGAGTGTATTTTCAATCAAGAACAGAACATCAAATTTTTTGTTTTGAATTTGACCTGTTGACAAAACTGGGCTGACAAAACAAGCAGTAACTACTGCAAACCTTTCCATTTCTCTACAAAACATGAGGATTTGTATTCCTTAGGATACAAATACTAATTGGGGAAAATTATCTAACGTTCCCATTTAAGGCAACCCATTATAAATGTAAACAATAGTACAAGTCAACAGTTACAAAGTTCTGTTTTTTCTTCCTATGGAATTTATTTAACAGACATCACTAGAACCATCTATTATTTATCATATCTTAAATTTTAATGAATATGGATATGAAAAATGTTCAAAATTGAAATATAGAAAATGTCTCATTACTGTGTTGATGAATCTGACCTGTGAGTTCAAATCCACAAGTGAAAATGAGTTGTCTGGCCAGCCATGTCTAAGACATAGACTATTTGTCTACTAAATAGTCTGAAGAATTAATTCTTCAGAGTCAGCAAAGGGATGTATTGAAAAAAATAATGTATTCCAGAATCAAGACTGTGAAATATATTAATTGTGAGGAGAAGAGTAGTTTAAAAAATGAACTAATTTGAATCTTTGCCTGAAATTCTATGCAAAATGAATTAACATTGAACAAAATAAAGTGAGGCCTTTTATCTGTATATTTCTGTGTAGTTCTGTGTCTCATTACTTGTATGGATAGTATGAGTCAGTAGAAAATTAGGTTTGAAATAGCCAAACACCTCATATTTTCTATGTGGTCAAAGATGTGATTTTTCAAAGACTTTACGCTCTCCTCTGCTAAGATGTGGTGGTAGATTTCAAGAGGAAAAAGAGTCAAGTTATCTTTGGAAGATTTCTTTTCAAATCTAATTTTGACAGAATATTTTGAGGACCTTTTGTATGAATGAAGTATATTTGGCTGATCAAAGCAGAATTTCAAGACAAATTTAAGCTCTAGTCTCTCGGTAAGTCTTTTAAAAAATATGTTTGGAGAGAAGCTAATTAGAAAAATCCAGATGAATTTTTATTTCTCTTATGGACCTGGTGACAGGATAGGTTAGTTATTTTTAAACAAATATATCTATGCAAACAGTCTTGCAAGTTTAGATAGTGTCAGACCACAAGAGGGAAAGGAACCAAAGGAAGCTACAAGAAGCTCAAATCAATGCACTTAAGAATAATGAAACAGATAATTGTAGAAGAATGAAAATTACTCTAACATGAAAGTGTTGAAAAATATAAAGCAAAGTACAGCTTACAGTTCTTGCCAGGAAACTATCTATCAGGGAACTACTGAAGAGGTTTGATTTTGGGGAGCTTGACAATGGGATCTGATGATATGCCAAAACCAGTGTCTTAAAATTAGGACAAAAAAGTAAACGCTCAGACACTCCAGTAGTTTTCCTCAGTGGAAGCTTAAGGACAAGACTGTGCTCCTACGAGAGGGAGCTATCCTTCTTTCCCTTGGCAGAGGATACAGGAAGAACAGAAGGATGCAGCACATATATATATATATATATTAATCAAAGAAAAAAAATAAGAGAGCAGTATTACCCCTGAACCACTGTCTTTGAAGGGGTTCTCACTAGGACGCTAAAAAGAATATAGTCACCTCTCCAAATGAAACGAAATACCCTTTTGGTGTTTTTGTGATTATACTAATGAGTTCACAACACAGAGGGTGCCTTCAGGTCTATGGCTCAAAAGCTTGGGCTGCGCACGGGCTGGACTGGTTGCCTTCTGTGGTTTGATCTGGTTTTCCAGCCCAAATCATCACACCACAGCTTCCTTCTGCTCTGTACACCTGGGTTTCCCACAGAAACCTGGTGTGTGTGTATATGAGAGCTGTGAGGAGCAGTGTGCACGCCTGAACCCCATCCTGGTGTGAGCTGACTCGTGGCCATGTGCTCCCAGACAGGGGAGGCATTCATCTCTCCCCTTGTATAAACTTCTCTCTTCTCAGGTCTCAGAATCATGACGTTTTCCAAACTTGCCAGTGTGCTAAAATACATTCACAACCACTTGTAAGACCCACATGTGCTACAATAACAGGTCTTAAAAATAGACAAATGGCAGATTTATAAGCTGCTTATCAAAGAAAGTGTCATACATTTTTTTGCTTCTCTAAATTATTTTACTTGTCCTTGTACAATAATAATTTTTAGCAGTACTGATTGGAAAAAGTCTTAGCCAGTTGTGATTTTTGCTGATTTGTTTGACTGTGGAATGGGTTATATTACCTATAAATAATTGAATATCCACTTCATACTCAGTACAGTGAACTGAAGTAATTCACAGGATGACATAAGTAGTCTAGAACAAATTCAAATTTGCTCAGAGATCCCTCTATGCTCCTTATACTTCCACATTTTCAGAGCACCTGTCTATTTGCTTGGAAATAGCGTATTGCAGCTCCTTTAGTGCATAAGATTACAGATTTTGATTAATTCACCAGTCTCTGTGATTTACCTTTTCTAAAAAGGTAAATGACTGTCTACTATAATCACTATAAATTTAGAGTAATGGTAGCATATAGCTTTGGTCTCTACCCAAATGAAGCATGTTTTAATATCAAGACTCCATAATTAAAAGAATATTCAGTGACAACCAAACTAACAGCCCTTCACATAAATCTGAATTATAATACTCAAACCATATTGTATTTCTGCCCTTTCCAGCAGCTCTATAATTCCAGCAGCATCCACATTCTGACGTGCTTCTGCTGTTATCACAAATGCATTGTGGCATGTGAGTTTGCAACACACTCCTCCTTTTACTAAGTTGGAAAGAGAAGGATAATATGCTAAGAAAATATTGGCTGCAAATGTCAAGTAAATAGTGCTGAGTAAAACATCACTGTGCAAGAACACACATGCAAACACCACTCAGCCATCCTGCAAGAAGAGCTCTGAATACATGAGGATGTTGATGGCTCTTGACCAGCTTCACACTTCCACATAAAAATTTGCAGCCTTGTCCTCATTCTGTAAGCCTTTAGGTCAAATCCCTTGGCTTCTGACTTGTTCCTTCTTTTCCTCCTGCACCACACCCCTCAACTCCAATCTGTCCTCTGGCTGCTACCATGGATGATATCCAAAATCTGGCTACCAATGTTCTGCCCCTCAGGGAGAATTCAGTTGTCCTGCTGTTCTGCCTTGGGAGAGGGAATTGCCTGCAGTGCCAGCTCACCACCAGTTAGACCATGGAGGACCCATTCTCCCAGAAATTTCTATGAATGATGCCTGGACACCTGGAGAGGTATCCAGACCTTCCAGCATTTGCAGCTGGCTGTTGTTTTCTGCTTTTTTTCCCACTTTATTATTGACTCTTTTCCTGATATGGCTTTGCTTCTTTTAAACAACAGCAGTTGTTGGATAGTTAATGATAGTTTAGCAGCTCAAGAGGAAACTGGGGAGAAAGACTGGAGAGCAAAAGAAAGGGTGACAGCAGAGCCACAGAAAATTACTATTAAGTAGTATTTGGGTTTGACTTGCAGATCAGGTGTGCAGCGAACTTTTCCTTTGAGAAAGGAACAATAGTAACTTACCAGAACTTCCATCAGTTATTTCCATCAGTGGTCTCTTATGTCAGGTATAAAAGCACTGATGCAAAGAAAGAACACATATTTTTTACTCAGAACAGTCCAAAAAAGAAATGGCAGCTAGCAAGAATACCTCTTCAGTTTTTACTGCTAGCTGGATCAGCCTCATAAATGCCTAAACTCGTATATTAAAATGTTAATGTTTTCCAATTGCTACTCTGAATTTATATTTATTGCAATACAATGTATCCATTAGCTCATCTATCACTGGTAAATTTGTTACTGCTTCAAATATACAGTACATAACTTTGCAGCAATTTCATTTTACAAGCTAATAATGTACTGTAATGTAGCTTACAATATCATGTAGATGTATTTGATTAGGGAGGTTCAGCAGTCAGTCAGGTTGAATAGTGGATTACATGAGAATCAAATTTTTAACTTATTTACTGTACAAATGAACAGCTTTGTTGCGCATTAAGCATGTTAATTTAACAGGTGTGTCATTTTATTCCCTCAAATATTCATTGAAGAGGAACAAATGGTATTTTGACTCAAACTGAAGCATAGTAGACCTAGAATGGTTTTTTGATGCTTGACATGTTTATTCTTTATAGAGAGTAATAATTGTATTTAAATTGTATCTAAATTTATTGTGTATATATTTATGTACTTATATATTGTATGCTGTATTACGGGGTCTGCAGGAACTTCCTGGAAGCAACAGACATGGCTGAAATGTTTTACTGAAATGTTATTAAAACAGAGAATTTTTTTTCTTGTCTTCAAACAAAACAATGCTTCAAAAAAATACTATCAGGAGGTAATTTTTTAGAAAATTTTGTTAAATGTTACCATTTTTCACTTACTACATGGATGTGCCAAAACTTATATCTGTGTTCTGTATGAAAAGGCAATGTCTCTGTGCCATCTGCCAGCTGAGGGTAAGGCAGGGATGTCCTCACACAACACTCTTCCTTCATGTGCTCCAGGTGAAAGTGTGTAATATCAAGTGGGTTCAAAGATGCTCCAGTTCATGGGGTAGGACTAACACAGGTTAATATTTGGCTTCCTATTCAACTGATCTTTGCAGCAGATGAAGAAAAGTCAGGATTGTATTTTAAGAACTGTGGTTATCAGGATTTCAAAAATGTCAAGGTTATAGAGAGCTATTTTTGGACTTGTCCATGCCAACAGCTACATATTCTTCCTTTGCTGAGGACCCCAGAACTGGAGGCAGCTCTGTAGGTGGGGTCTCACTGGAGTGAAGCACAGTGGCAGAAATCCCTCCCTCATCTTCTGCCCAAGCTTTTTTGGATGTAACCCAGGACACACTTGGCTTTCTGGGCTGGGAGTGCCCAGGGCTGGCTCATTCCCAGCCCCTCAGTAGAACCCCCAAGTCCTCTGGGGCAGGGCAGCTCTCAATCTCTTCATCCCCCAGACTGTACTGGAGGTGCTCTGACTCAGGTGAGGCACTTGGCACTTGGGCTTGTTTAACCTCATAAGATTCCCAAGGGCCACTTGAGCCTGTCCTGGTGCCTCTGGATAACAACCCATTCTTCAGGAGTGCCAAATACACCCTCAGCTTGCTGTCGTCTGCAAATTTGCTACGGGTTCACCCAATCCCTTCATCTATGCCATTAATGAAGACATAAATAAATAACACTGGTCCCAATACAGATCCCTGAGGGACACCAGTTGTCACTGATGTCCATCAGGACTCTGAGCCATTGACTATGGCCCTCTGGATATGACCATCCAATCAGTTTGTTATCCATCAAACAAGAGTCCATTCGAATCCAACATTAAATCCATCTCTGTCCAATTTAGAGAGAAGGATGTTGTGGGTTATGTGTCAAAAGTCCAGATAAATGACATCTGTAAGCACTTCCCTAGCACACTCATGTAGCACCCCATCATAGAAGCCCACTAGTTTGGTCAAGCAAGATTTTCTCTTGGTGAAGCTGTGCTGGCTCTCTCCAATCTCCTGCCTGCCCTCCACGTGGCTTAGCAGAGCTCCTGGGATCTGTTCCATGATCTTCCCAGGCACAAAGGGGAGGACGACAGGTTGATACTTCCCAGGGTCTTCCCTTCCCTTTATGAAGATGGCTACAATGATTCCTTTCTCCCAGTTGCTTGGGAGTTCCTCTGGCTGCCATGAATTTTCAAATATCATAGGGACTGACTTGGTTACTTGATTAGCCAATTCCCTTTACATTGTATAGATCAGAGATTACTGTAGGCTCCTGGTTTTTACCATGCAGGCCAGAACAGACAGCATCACACAGAACAGTGATGCAGACAACTGCAAGAACTAGAGACTAACTTGTTGTGGGTGAGAAGGCTGTGCCTGTTTTTGTTACTAACTCATACCAGTAATGTGTTTATCACTTGCATGCATTCAGATAAAGCATGGAAAACACATTCATAAGAATGTATTTGCAGAACTGCAGAGAGGCAATGTTTTTTTAAAATCAAAGACATTGTTATACATATTTATGTTGTGCTTCTACTGCTTAGGGAACTATATTCAATTAAAAAGTCAGAAGTTATGAAGCTAAATTAATCATGGGCAAAATTCCATGCTCCATGCTATATTTGTACATCCATGAAAGAAATGAAGAACTGTTTTAGTTCCTTAATACACTCCTGCTCCTTTCAGCATGTTCCAGCTGAGAAATGGGACACAACAGGAAATAGTTTATAGTTTTTTTATGTGAAAGGTGACTATAACTGTCACTTCTATTTATCTTATAGTTTCCTGAGTTTTGCCAGTCTTTTAGTCCATTCAGATAGCATAGCTTTTAATTTACTTGTCGTAATTCATAAACTACCCACAGGAGCATTGCAGCGGGGAAAAATTATGTGAATTTCTGGAAATGCTGACTTCCTAAGAACTATTTTGAGAAGTAATATTACACTATATTTGCAGTCATCCTTGGCATAAAGGATCAGTGGAGTGCTAAGGGAAAGAGTTTGAAACATACAGCAATTACTGGAAAAGGAAGCTGACTTATACAGTGTTAATGAAGGGAAGTATTTTTCCTTTGTGATAAATTGAAGTGACATACGAGGGTGGCCCTTAAAAATCCTCCATTTACCCCCCTAGAGCAAAATCTCTTAATGGGCTTGGTCCAACTTCACTAAAGATGATAGAGATTCTTAATTGGATTCAATAGGCCTTGGATCAAGGCCACAGGAGTCATATAGATTAAAATATTTTCTGCTATCTAGCTGTACGGCAAGAAACAACTGTGGTGATAATATTTGCATGAGCAGCTTATGTTTTTACTTTGCTGTTTCACTGTGGAGAAAAACATGTTTGTCGTTTATTTCTTTGTCCAATACACATCTATAGCTTTCTAATGTCATGCAGAGAACACTAATGCAATATATTATGCATGCTATCTATATTCTGTTATGTCATTGGCTTTCACCTCACCTCATTTTTCTATTGAGTCTGGAAGGTGGTTGAGGGGTGATGAGAAGGGAAATACCCTAAATCTGTCAGAATTATTTAGACATGTTGATGTGTTTTGAAAAAATGAGTACTCATTGCTGTGCATTGTTTTTCTAGAGTAAAATTCTGAACTGGCACAAGCTAGATTCTCTATATGTACACAATTGCATTGATCAGCCTCTGTTTTATTATTTTCCCAGGTATGCTATCATCTATTAAAGATGGACTCTAACAGTCACAGGGAAAAAAATATTCTGTCTACCCTGAAATATTTTTTTTGTTTATGATTTATTATATTTATTTTATATTCCATCTTTCCTCATTTGCTTTATTAATTTACTTTCATCATGAGGTAAAACAAATACAGTAGAAATAACACTACACAAGTCTCTGTAATGAAAGAATACACTGTGTCCTGGAACCCTGTCCACTGTGGTATTTTCTGCACCCACATGTTAAATGCACATGAACATAAAACATGCACATAACCTCAAATTAAGACAAGACTTTAAATGAAAATACATAGTCTCCTATGGATCTTATTTAAGCTATTTGCTGAATGATGTTCTAGTGAGTTTTCCTATCCTGGTTTGCCCCTTCTTATGGGAAAACTAAAGAGAAAGGATTTCCTTGAAAAAAAATCAACAGTTCCAATTGAGGTGTTAAAAAGAAAGTGAGCTGCTGACTATTAGCATAAGCAATTAATATCCTGTACAATTTAAGATGATGGAAACATCATTTTCTGAAATCCTTGAGTGCATAAGGTTCTTGGACCTTTCCTATACAATGGTTTTAACTACAATTCAGTACATGAACCAACATAAAACAGCTTCCATCTTACCATTACATCTCAATGCACAGAACATCTGTACTTGTGTGTAAAGAAAAAGACATTTTTATACAGCATTTTTGAAATGTTTCCATTTATTTATTCATGAGACCCCTAAAACTGCTCATGAAATTCCTAAAACTGTTCAGGTTTGCTAATCAAAGAAAAACAGTGTCACTACTGAAATAAACACCTTTTGAACATTCTGTTATAATTTCAGGAAATAAAGTGAATAGTAAATTCAGAGCTATCTTGGCTAATTTGAAGTGTGAAGGTGTCATTAGACACTGAGTTTTCAAATTACTTATTTTCAGCAACTCTTTACAGTCTTGGGCAGTAGTTGCTCATGTGCCGTAGATCCTGTTTTTCTTGCTTCCAAACTCCTACTTAAATACACAAAAGAGAATTTACTTCCTTTTGTCAGTTAAACACAAACCAAAAATAAACTCTCCAAAGGATCCATATACTGTGTTCTGAAATATGAGTGAGATAAAACTATTTAATTAGGAATTGCAATAAATCCTGAAAAATATCCTCTAAGAACTAGTCCAAAGGATAAAGCACAGAAAAACAAAGAACACAATGCAGACAACTTTTTTTCCTCTCCTCTATGTGTATCTTTTGTTTTCTTTTTATGTAAAAACAAACAAAGAACTTTGGATGTACTCGAGCCTATTTTCTTTTTCACTTTTTCCTGAGACTCCATCATATCCCCTTCTTCCTTTGAAATGAGACAGATGCCATAAATAGTACTAATCCATACCAACTCCATACTACTTCTTTGGAGAGGGGCTGAGAAACAGATAGAAACAAACCAGTGCACAGTAAAAGGAAATATGAAAAAAATCATAACAGAATGGGTAGTGCATCTGATTGAAGAAATTCTTTCTTTCCCCAGTTGTCTCTCTTGCACATACACACACACATGCAGACCTACACACTTGATTTATTTGTGAAACAGTGTCTTCTAAACATAGATTTTTGCAAAGTGGAAAGGCAATTAAACAGAACAGCTTGAAGCTGCCAATCACTCCCACAACCAACAAAAGCATCTACTATCAAAGGAAATAATGTAATATAACCCCCCTCAAACACATTCTACCAAAGCAAACAATGTAAACATGCAAGTAAAAAATAAGCTTGTTTATCATCTGTCATAGCATAGCATACATTTTTTAACCCTTCCCCCTAAGGATATGTGTTTTTGTGTCCCATTATGTTAATTTGGCCATGCATGTGACATGGAAGTTAAGAAACAACAGGAGAAGTTATCTTTTCTTCATGCTTTTCTGTTGGGGAAGCACATTACTGTTATTACAGGTTGGGGTGGTTTTTTTTTTGGAGGTTTCAGGGTTTTTTCTAATTTTTTTGGCTTCTGGTGTACAAATAAATTGACAATCACAGCTTATCATCACTTAAAGATGCATGTGCATGCTAGAATTCACTGAAACATGATTGGCTGCTACATAAATCAATCTGATAGAGATCAGTCCCATAAAAAAAAGATAAAGCATTAGCCTCTTCTTTTCAAATGTAATTCATTTTAGATAGTGGTTATTGATGATTTCATTCCACTGGTACATGTACATGTCTAGACCATGTTTTTGTATAAAATATTTAAAAGTACAATGTTTTCATTTCAAGAAAGACCACAAAATGATTAAAAATTTGCTTTTGCAACATTCCAGATGTGACATTTTCATGCAGAAAACTTGATTTTCCTTAAAATGAAATTCATCTTTTACAGCAATTATATTTTATTTCTCTACCTTACATGCAATATTTACTTGTTTATAACGGTAAGATTTTCTCCACTAGATTTTTTTTTCACAGTTTCTATGCAATCTTTCAATTGCCCTTATTATAGTTACACGAGATTTTGCTGATGTGCAACACGTGTGATTAAGCCATTCACTCAAACATACTCAAATTATCCTTGTTAACTCATCTTGGCTTTGGATTAACCCTTGTTACCAAGGGGAGGTTCTTTGCTCTTACAATAGGAGGTTCTTTGCTTTTGCTTTCATATTAATTGCCAGCTAAACATTTAACTATTTTCTTTGATGCATGAATCATGATGGTGTTAAAAAAATGGACTTTGAAAACATCCTATGTAGATACCTAATGGTTCCCCACAGCACTGTGATAAAGGAGGTGAACACCCTAATGCACAGAGAACAGTAGTAATTTGTCAAAAACTCATAGCAAATCATTAGTAGAAGGAAGTCTGTGAAACATTACTCTGATCTTCTCCTTCCTTTCAACATGTTTTAAATACTCATACACAATCGCATACAAGTTCTGTGCAAGCTGAAATTCAGCCTCCCAGCAAGGAAAAGTATATATTCTTAATATTTTCTCTGAATATTTTACTTGGGCTTAGCTTCCTTTCTCTGTCCTCCATCTCTTTTCAAACTGAACAAAGCATTTCTTTCAGAAAGCAATCTCTTCTAAAATAAGCCAGTTTTGACATTATCTAAGCCAGAAAATAAAGCAGCCAGGGAAAAAAAATCTTAAAATATGAAAAACATTTTATTATGTGTCTGGCCAGTTGAAAATCAGACAAACAGAATCTTGCCAAACTTTCCAGAAGAATTTACCTCTAGGCCGAAAACAAGCATGGAAAATTCAGGGCGCTTCTTCAAATGTTTACTTTTACTAATCTTGCCTCCCTGTTGAAAGCACAAAGGGGCAAAAGAAAGATAGATGAGCACTGTACTCTTGCAGTGAAGGACATGTCTGTCTCCTGAGGAACATTCTCAGTGGAGGAACTAAGTAGTACTCGGGTAATATTCCTAAAAATATGTCAGAAACTATTTTCTCCAGAGACCAGGGATTTTGAAGTCTGCACCCTATCTATAGACAGAGGTTTTGGGAAGACTTTCTGAGCTTGTATGTGTGTCTCTGTCTCTATGTGTCTGTCCATCCCTCCCTCTCTTTTTCTAGCAGAAACCTTTTGCATCCTAGTGACCTGATGGCTGCTAGCAGGTTTCTCTGCTCTGTCTCTGTAAATAGCATGCAGAAGACCTATAAAGCAAACTCTCAAATAGCAGCATTTTTCACTCACTCGTAGAAATCCTCTGGTTTTGCTGCAGATGTTTTTCTGTCATTCTTTGCATCCCCACTTTCTGCTTATACTGCAGAGCATCACTCCCATTGGTTTTCAATGAATAGAGAGCTGGAGGAATGAGAAAAGGAGGGGAAAGGAAAGGAAAAAGGAAATCACAGAGGGAAAATCTGCAATTGTCTGCAATTCCCAACAGGCACTAACAGCAGTGTCATTTTTAATGTGGTCTTGGGGACACTTGTGTTTGAGCAATTACCTTCTTCTTGAAAATCTTCTGAGGTTGTTAAATTAGCTTGTTTTAAATGAATGTAAATTTAACATCACTTACAAAGGGTCTGGTATTAGCCCAAGGACACATTGCTTTTGTATCATTAGTTCTGTCATGTTCTGACTTTCTGAAGATTACAGGATTGTTTGCTATTTTGACAGAAAGCTGACACAACAATCATTTATTTGCAATAAAATCCCCCAAAGGAATAAGTACAGCTCTGTTATAGTTATGTAAAAATAAGGTTATCCTAGGAACTAATTGATCATACAGTATGTCTAATTTCATTATATTTGACAATGATGCAAAAGATTATGTTAACTATTAGTAGGTTGCTAGTGTGTTCAGACTGAAATACTTATCAATATTCTTGGAAAATGCATTTGTGTAGGCAAATATTGCAGGCAGGAGGAAAACCAATCTTAAATTTTCTGAGTTCTGTAAGAAGAATTTAAAGTCACTCTATGCTGAGCACTAGGTTTATGGAAGTTGTTGAATACTACAAACTTTTTCCAAGTGATGTTTTATAGAACTGCTTTTAAAAATCCCAGAGGGTAAATAGTATTCTCAGAACAAACAGAAAAATGCTGACCTTGTCAGATTTAGCTGCTGAAAGCCAAGCTGTTTTAAAACTTGGAGGATCAAGGGTCATGGTTATAAACAACACAGATAAAAAGAAAGAAAGGAAGGAAGGAAAAAAGAAAGAAAACTAGAAACAAAAAAAGAACTACACAGTGAATATAAGTAATAAATACATTGACCTCGACAAGAAGAATATGAGATATTTATGCAAAAGCCAGGCAGGGGTGAAGAGATCGCAAAGAGGAAAAGTAGAGAAAGTGCACAAATAGTACTTGGGAAAAAATGTTTCTTAGAGCTTGTTTTAAATCCGGAAATGAGTCACTTTATCTTCATGTGTTTTTGGTTTTGAAAGGGAAGAAAGGTCAAAGCTTCTTTGTTTTAAATAAACTGGTCACTGCTTCTGAAGTGTAACATGATAGGGTTCAAGAATCCTAACGAAACTGGTATTTTCCTGACACCCTGGGCTGCAGCACCTCAGCAGTTGTATGGTCATGTATTGTAAGCCCAGGGAGTTTTATAAACAAAGGCATGACAGAGCATGACTTTGCTCATGACCTTCATACCCTGGTGCTCTTCTGTCAGCCATATGGGCAGTTTGATGGCTAAATTTCCACCACTTATATACTTTCCCAAACTGCAGCTGCACACATGGTCCTCCACCATTATGCTCAGAAAGACAAACTGGAGTTATTACCCCGGGCCCTGTATGACACCTCTTTCCAAAATGATTCTGATGAAGTAAAGTTTCATAGAAAATAAAGTGCTAGAGACACTCAAAATGATACCAGAAATTAAAATATGACATTGCAAAAAAAGGCAGCAGGAATGCTACAGCCAAAAACCCCAAATCAATCAACCCAACCCCAAAAGAGCGATGCAGGTTTTAACAGGGCTTTTAGTATAATGGGTTTGCTGAGGTCCAGAGTTTACTAGAACACTCACAACCTTGTCTACTGGGAGTTTGTTGTGTTTCCCAGGTTCTACACCTAAGGTACTCAGCTTCACCTAATTCTACTGCAGGCCAAGAAACACTTGCAGAGGGAATCAGATAATAGCAAAGAAATTATACAGCTGAATTTCAGGGGCTTCAGCACCATCTTGCAGTGGAAGACCTGATGGTAAAGGTGCGTCTTCAGGCTGTGTAAACAGAAAAGGAAACAAAGTGTCTGGAAAGAAAAGGAAAAGCTCCACTGAAAATAAATGGAACAATCTCCTCTTTTCTTATTGTTCAAATTATGCTTCTAGAGTCGTATAATGGTTTGGGCTTGAAAGACCTCCAAGATCATCTAGTTCCAATGTGCCAGCCGTGGGCAGGGACAACATCCAGACCAAGAGCAGGTTGCTCAAAGCCCCATTCTGGCCTGGCCTTGAACACTTTTAGGGATGGGGGACCCACAACATATCTGGGACACCCTCTCAGTAAAGAATTCCTTCCTATTTTCAAATCAAAACCTGTCCTCTTTCAATTTAAAATTATTATCCTTTGCTGTATTATTACATAGCCTTGTAATAAGAATGTATACATACATGTCTTCGCATCAGGCTTGTGTGGACAGCAAACTCTTACTAGTTAAACTCCCACTTCCTGCTATTCTGCACAAATGCAAGGTTTTTATCTTAGTCTCAACTCATAGCACCTCTCTGTTACTCTTGAAATCCTTTCCTGACATGCTCCTGGCAACATCTCTCTTCCAGACTGAGAATTCCTCTCAATTTTGCTTGCTGATTCATGCTGCCACTTATTCTTAAATGTGAGATATCAAGCTGTATCTGTTATAAATTGCTCCTTTCTTTTTTTTTCTTGACCACATTCCAAGCTTTACCCATTAGATAATATCCTAAGGTCTATATGGAATAATTTCCATCTAAAAGTTCTTTCCTACATGGTTTCTGTAATTACTTCAGCATTAGACTAAATGTTCTTTAGGAGACATTTCTTCTTCTCGTGTTTGTAATATATCTGCTGTAAAAGGCCATCTGTTCCCAGACCACTAGAAACAACAATGGAAGAACACACTTATACAATAATGTGGGGATATGTATCACTGGCCACAAAATTGAAAGGCAATTATGGTAATGAAAATTGTGAACTTTCAAAATGACCAGCTTCATTATTCTTCATGGCATCAATCCCCAAACTGGGACAACTACTCAGTTTACAATAAAACTAAATAAAAGGTGACTGATTCATTGGACATTAGCTGTTTCAGAGCTAGCGTCATGCTTGCTATTTGAAGTAGCACTTGAAATGACATATTATGCAGAAGCACCCCAAGAGCCTAGATTTCCTACTTTGACCTTGCTTCAACATTCCACTCTCTATTGTGCCCTTTCCTTTCTCTCGAGCCTTGAATCAGTCTGTCATTCATTCAAAATGGACCAATAATCAGAGGTAACAATTTCTTTCCAGTTTATTTCACTTTACCCTTTACCTTCCTACCTAACAATGTCTGCCCTACAATTCTGTGCCTGAGAGGAACCACCCTGCTTTCACTGTTATGATACTGAGACTTCTGAATTTCTGAGGACGCACTGACCACACAAATTTCATTTAAATGAAGTCATTTAACAGAGCAGAAATAGAGTTCTCAAACTGAACCCTATAAACAAAGACTATGCCTACAGCTTGGCAGAAGTCGGGAGGACTGAACAAAAAAACCAGAACAGAAAAAACATGACAGTTTCAACCTCTTCCTTGAGTGTGGTGCATGCAAATCAAACCTCCAGCAGTTCATTTTTTCATTTAGGTTTCTAACACACCAAAGGGATTCTTGATCAGAAACCACCCATCAGTAAATACTATGTTAGGTAAAAGGGAAGGTATTGGTCTTTATTGTGCTCAGCAGAACAGGTTGAAATATTGCTTTCTTATCTTGAAACACTTTATGATTGTCTCCAAATAAATTGATGTTTGCAAACCATCACTAAGTCATGTTATCCTGCTTATCCACCTGTTGGAAAGAAAAATGAAAAAAAAAGAGAAAATATTAACACCTATGACAAGCTTTTCTAGAAGTTGAATTAATCTGCAGTCTCTTTTATTTTTGTATTCCTGCAGAGGGAGAGAGATTCATTGTAAAATACTAGTTTGTTTTCCCCTCAATCTGAAAAACAATGCAATTATAACAGGTTCAGTAGAGCTTCAGATATGCCATTGTTCCATGCAAATTTCTAAACCATTAGAAAGTTTCTCTCTTATTGAAAATTCATCAGATTAAGACCTAAATTAAAAAAGCATGTTCCTGTGAGCTGTTGGGCTGGGAATCAGAAACTCACATTTCAAGTCATGGAACTGTTATAGACTTATTTTGTGATTTTGGTTGTGATCCAGCAATGCACTTAAATTGGTGTTTAATTTAAAAGCCTGGAGTGGTCCCATTAAAGTTAAGCACAGAGTTAAGTCTGTATTAAACAGGAGAGTTAGTCTGCCTGATCTCATTTCTCTAGCTACAAGATGTATTAGTACTCATATTGCCCCACAATTTATTTTTATGTAAAACCTTCTGTGCAAAAAAAAAAAAAAAAATAAAAATAAAAAAAAATAAAAAAAAAAAAAAAAAATTATCTTCTGATCTGTGCAGCACCAAGACCAACTGTAAAAACTATTCTACTGCAAAACAGTGATAGTCAATGAATTATCTTCTCATCCTTTGGAAGCTAGCTATTGCCATGAAAATACTATTTTCATGGAGGCTTAATAGAGAGGGGGTAAGGGGAATTTACCAGCCTCACATCACTCACATGCTTCTGGTTGAGTCCCTCTCTGTGCGACGGCAATCCCACCTTCTCTTGCTGCTGGATAGTGCAGGAGTCAAATTGCTCCTTCAGCAGCCAGCAGTAATTGCTGTGATACAAGTAAGCAGGCAGACTAATGTACCTGCACTAAAGCCTGCAGTTTGGGAATGAAATTGAATGAATTCTGCAGTATTTTTTTCTTATTTGTTAATATTTTACAATTTCCTTTGATAAATCTCTTTTCTCCTTTATGCTGTGCTGTAAGGGAGCTCCCAAAGCCCCATTTATTTGACAGGTCTATGCATGCTTCTCACAATGGATTGTGAAGTTTTTGTACTTGTACAAATACAGTAAGAAATTTTATTCACAAAGTGCAAAAAAGTGTTCACAAGTAAGACGATGACTAATTTCTACAGCAGCACTGAGAGTATGTAAACTATACAAATCATCAATATTTTACTTTAAAGATTAATCAAATCCTCACAAATCCTTTGAATACATTCTGGCTACATATATGATGTGGCTACACAACATTGCATGAGGGACAATATAAGTATCTCTTCTCCTTAGAATTCTTTACTTGTTCAAAACCTCAGAGGGAAATCCATTTTGTGCTTGTGTGTCAGACAGCTTACCTGAAATTTTTGAGACAGGCCTGAGGTCTCTAAGACCCATAACCTCTCTCATGTTGTGCTCATTCATCAAAGAGCCCACGATCTAGCTTCTGCATTTGGATAACAAGCAGGAGGTTGCCAATTGTCTTGGAAATGTAAAATAAACACTTTTTCTACATATGTAAATGCCATTATTTATTGACCACTTAGTCAGGTTGGATGTGGATGTAATTGAGGCCACTTGGGAAACATAAACAGCTCAGTGCCTGTCAATACCTGACCTTTAAAATATTCAGTACAATCAGTGTTACATGATGTTTAACAAGCTGGCCTTTTCATGTGGATGCAGCTGTTGTTGCTATACAAGAAGGAATGAAGATCCTGTCTTCCTTGCAAACTTTTTAAAAATGATTTTTAATTTCATCTGTGGTGTTGAAGTAACTCAGAACGAAATAAATCCCACCACTGAAAATTTAATTTGGAGTCACAATCTTTGGAAAAAGTGAAAACTAGTTTCCTGTGAAAGGTGGGGGAAAAAAACAACTCCAAAGCAGCAAAGTGAAAAAGGGCCAGGATGTTAAACAGTTTAACTAAGAGTATCTTCATGCATTGTGACATATGGCAAATGTAAATTAAGCCACCTTCAGGATGTCACAAGCAAAATTTTCAACAGTGGTTCTGATGACTGAGAGGCTCTTGAAGAATCTCTCATCAGCAGACCATAAACACTAAAGCACAAGCTATCACTAACATGCAGATGTTGTCAGGATGTGACTTCAGCACAGATATAGATCCCGATGGGGAGACAAAACTGCAGATGTTTAATGGATTATTATGGAAACTAATTGCAAACTATTCTATTTTAATTATTTAAATTTTTCACAAAAGAGATATTCTACATCTTCATCCTCTATTGCCAATGGGTAAGTTAACAGTTCCTGTAAATAAAAGCAAACAACTTTTTCACTGAGCTAATTAAAGCTCTTAATATTTCTTGAGCAGACTGATAGATAAATTTTTCCATTTCAAATTACTCTTTGAAAAAACCAACCAACCAAACAAATAGCCCAAACATATGTCTTCAAATAATGAAATAAATAACATTATTCTATTTTAACAGAAAGAAATTAGAATTTAAGAAATTAGAATCTGTTCGTACAACGGTGACTTATTTTACCATCAAAAAGAAAGAAATAAAGAAAAACAAAATAGAAAGACAAAGCGACAAAATTAGTTTAGAAGATAAAATTAAGGCCAGTAATTTTGAGTCAATATTTCTTGCAAAGTACAAAAGACATTAAGAAACCAGTAGTGCAAACTTTAGTCCTTGAAACCGTTTTTATCTACTGAGCATGATTTCTATGGATGGCTTTTTCCACACTATTTACCAGCCTCAGAAAGTTCTGAGAATGGGGGAGTAAGGAAAATCATTGTGGAAAGAGTGTGAGCATCAGACAATATTATGAGTTCTCTACAGCAAATACAAATTCCCACATTCTTCTGGTGACTTTTTACTTCCACAGGCTGTATTTGCCATGTTTTTAAAAGCTGAATGTCAAATGCTTTAGCAACATTCCTCGAAGTGAAGACTATTTTTTAAAAATAAACTAAAAAAGAAAAATTAAAAAATTAATAAACTAAAAGAAATCCCAAACAAACCTAAATTAATTTAAATTAGTGAAGTAAAAATTGAAATAAAACCCCCTGACAAGATAGAATGAAATATCTTTGGTGTTACTCAGTCACCAAGTGGCTTTCAATATTCAATCAATTGTTTTTTTTTCTGCTCAGAGTGTAAAGAGTTGTGGTTGAAATAGGTCAGTTTACTAGTGCCCTCTTCTGCTTTACACTGGTCTCTGCTGCCCTCTCCTAACCTCTTCTCTCCCTCCAGCAGTTTCTGTTCTTCCACTCACTGATCCAGCAGGACCTTGGCCCCCTCAGGTCCCTCATGTCAAACAAGCAGGCATCTACTACATTACATGGCCTGAAGGTGACTGCACAGGGAGAGAGGGGGAGAGAAGGGGCGGGAGTGCGGGGGAAAGAGAGCGAGAGAGAGAGTCCTTGGAAAGGCAGGATGGCATCCCTGAGCAAAAATACATCAATCACACCAGTCCAGCTATCTCAATTAACCCTTAGTTAAGCTGGGACCTCCTGGAGAAACTGAAAAGAATTTGAGGGAATAAGAGATGCTATCTGCCATAAGGATTACCATTCTACATGTGGATCAAAGACAATTCCACATTTTACCCTAGCGATTAGCTGTAATTAAATAAAGTAAGTCTGTTTAAACTTCATTAGCAGCAAGACATTTGCTACAGCAGAGTGGGCACAAATCATCCATTCTTAATTAAAAGATAATCCACAGGATGACCATAATCTTGTTCTAAAAGTACACTTTTCCCCTGAAAGATTTCTTCATCAAATAAGGATAAATAACAGTTTCTCTCTGTTTAAGTTATGAAGGAATGGATGCTCCTTCCCATTTGCTTGAATGAGTGCTGAATGTGCCTGATAACATCACTTTGGCATGCTATTATCTAAAATGGTAGAATACCTCACTTCAGCAAAGTCTGACATAAATCTTTGAAAACAAAGAAATTGCATATGTATGAGCTGAAATAGATATGACAGTGTTGGCACATTAATATTCCTGTCACTAGGGGGTTTCAAACTTTTAAGGAGATGGTATCAATGAATTCAGGCTGTAGCTAGTGGAAGAGGACAATGTACTGTGGGACAATTATTAATTGCATATACCAAAACATATTAAAAAACCATACAATACAGTCCAAAATATATTGTGGTACAGACCAGTGCTCAAGGCACCTCTAAGTCCTACTGCAGCTCCATTGCGGGAGGATCAGTCCTAATCAGCAGCAAAAGGGCATTTCCCTTTCTACTTGTACAATGGTGGTGGTGGTGCATGGGCAGCATATGTTTTCAATTATCACATAACAGCCCTCATTAACAGCAACTGCAGTGCCTGGCTGAACAGTTCTCTGCCCAGTTGCATATGGTCTGAAATTGATCATTATATATGAGATGTGTATGATATGAGGATATTCAGTTGGGATCTTTTATTGTTTGATGCTAGAGCATGTAGAAGTAGATGCTAAGAAAAAAAACAACAACAATATATCAGTGCCTTCTAAGCAACAGCAAAGCTGAAAATTTTCCATTTTATTCTGAGGAAGAGGGAAAAAAAGTGCAAAACCTTTTTATTAATGGTCCTTTGGGTTAGTATGTACACTGCTTAGTCAGCTCTGGCCCTTGTGATGGGAATACCTGGACAAACTGCAGGAATTAGATTTCACAGACATGAAGATTACATTGTAAGATCTATGGGGCAGAGACTGTTAGCTCAATGAGGTACCTTGATGTCTTTTGATCCTTAAAAGTAAGTGAGGAACATGAAAGCCACTTAAGCAGCAGAAAAAAATTCATACAAGAATCAAACCCAGGATCAAAATTCATAATTGAATCTGCATATGATTCTACAAGTAGCATTTTTAATTTTTCATTTTAATTTCTTATGGAAAGGCTTGCTTGCAGTGACTATACAACATGTACTAGTCCAGTGGTATGCTGACCTTCTGGGATAGGACAGAAGGGCTGCTTAAAAGCTTTTACAGCTTTTGCTTTTTAACTCTCTAGCTGTTTCTATTTATTTTCTTTCTTTTCTCTTTTCTTTTTCTCCCCCAGCTCTGCACCGTTTTGCACCTATGACAGGCTGTTTTGAGCCCTGACACCTGACACTTGATAACCTCTCAGCAGTTGTGGACAAAGGCCTAAGAAAATTCCTCTTTCATAAACAGGTATGAAACTCCATATAGCTCCATATAAAAGCATCTCAAACAGGCTTGATGACAAGTCAGCTCTTTTAGGCTACTACAAGAGACTACTAGTCATCTCCAAATATTTTTCAACTTTAATAATAAAATCCTGGAGAGGTGCTTAGGTCAGTGGTTTCAAACAACAAGAAATATGTCTGTGCTTTGGTTTTGATTTAATTCTTTTATTACATTATTGCTATCTGTCATTTCCTGCATGTGTCAGCACTGTGTCTGAATCGCAAAAACGTCACAGATACACCATGCAAAAAAGAAAGAATTTTGTACCCTGACATGATAAGCAACATTCCTTTGAAAAGAAAATAAAAATTTGCACATTGGTAGATTATCTAGCAACTGCAAGGTATACTTGCCATGGTCTTACACCAGTGCAGTGGAAGTTGACAGCAGCCTCAGTATTCTCAAATCCCACCCATTCCTCCAGTTAGTTTGAAATTCCTTTGCACTTCTAGAATCTGATTTTGAAATTATGTTAGTTTAATGTTTGAAATTGTGGAGTGACTTCTGTCATACTTCTGTATATCAATGGTCCAGTTTTTACCTCTTTCTCTTTTCTGAAACAGCATTTTGTGTCCACAAGCAACAAGGCACTTAAGCCAGAGGTAATTTTAAGTGGATGTATAAGCACCCATCAAAGTCAGCAGGACTAACATTTGGGCTTAGCATCATGTATGCCTTGCATGCATGCCTTGCCAAACCAGGACTTTAGATATTAATCCATGCAAGGAGGGGGGACTCATTGTGACTCTGAGCATTAAAGTGACTTGGAACAAAGGTATTTTTCCTAATTCCTTTAGTGCTCCTCTCCAAAGGAATTATAGTAATAGCAAATTCTGGTGAAACTTTAGGAGTTATTCATAAAATCGAAAGGATTTTAAAACAGAGCAGCTGAAACTCACTACTGTTTATCATCATAAAAAGGCAGACCAGAAAAAAAAAATCTCCAAGCTCCAGTTTTCTTTTTGACCAAAAAATCAAGCCATTGTTTATCAAAGAATTAATTTATCAAAGTTTATCAAAGAATTAACTAACTAGGCAAAACATCCTTGGAATGGGCCAATTGATATTCAGCAAGCAAAGAGAACTAAGTCACTGAACTCTTTAAAATGTAGTCTTTTATGTCTGTTCATGGCAAAAATTAATGAACTATAGTCACACCTTCCTCTTTCATTGCATTTTTAGAACAGTTTACATGATTGTGAAATACCTGAAATACTTTAGCACCTAGAGTAGAATGTCCTTGTAAGAAAAAAGACATTTTGTCAGTTACTTTCACAATTTCATTAAATAGATTTTATAGTATTATTAAGAACCAAGAGAAATGAAGATTTTGTTTAGAGAAATAGCAATATGTTAGCAAATATTTACACAATGCAAAAGTTACTGGCCAATATCTAATGAGATGAAGAGAAAACTAATCCACAAATATGGCTTTTAGTGCAGTATGAAGATTCCATAGATCCTCTGATAAAAGCAAAGTAACAATTTTTGCTTTTCAAGTTAACTACAGATAAGGTTACATCTATTTTTCTTGTAGATATGACTTCTGATGATTTGGACCTATAGAAATTACATTCATGTACACTATTTAAATAGAGGTATGAGTAGCACAGTCCTTAGGTTCCTATATATGCTTTGGATTTCATTCTAACAAGTCAATAATACTTTTTCCACTTTTGATTTGTGACACAGAGTTTATTATGTTTTCTTCTATTTTTAAGAAATAGAGATTATGAGAGGTAAAAAATTACAGAAACTCCAGTGTCTGGAATTCTCCTCCATTGGTGTTTCCATATTTCTGTATCTGCAAAAAACACCATTGTTTCTATTTCTAAGTATATTTCAAGATATAGTACTTAAAATTAATTTGATATTGTTGGAGAAGTTGCTGCTGGTTTCTTTTTTAATTTTCATAAGCCTATGTGATTATGTTGTTTAGTTTAATTGATCATTAAGACCTAGATCTTACTGGGTAAATAAATCTGCTGGGCCAGTGTAAAATATCATTGAAATCACTTGCATATGTGAGGAATCTTATCTGTGTGATTCACACTGTTAAACCAGGCAAGAAGTGAATGATTTTCTCAATCTGACATTATTAAACAGATAGAAAGCATATAAATATGAATAAATTTTTATAAATTTTCCAGATTATGTCTTCATGTTGTAAATAGATGATTAATCCTAAATGCTTGGAAAAACATGTGTATAGACAAGAGACACACAAAAAAATGACAGCGTATGGACATTCGCTTAAAGTCTGGACTCAAGGATCATTGTGGATCCCTTCTAACTCAGAATATTTCATGATTCCGTGATTCTGTAAGCAATTAAAGGTAATAATGATAACATTTAAACAATATATCTTGAGAATATATCCTTTCATTGTATTGTTGGATTCCTATGAAATGTGGATTTTTATTAATAGTAGAGAAGGAGACATTGAATGTGTTTACCTGAATAGAATCTGTCTGCACTTCAAGAGAGTTTCTTTAAGAAAAAATTCTGTCTGGCTTAAAATAGCCTTGAAAGATGGCTTGCCTGAATGAACCTTTTCCAACATTCTTAAATTCTGATTTTAAATGCAATTTTTCATTTTTTAAAACTAGTATATTTTAATTATATGTGCTTTCAGTACACAATTCAGAGTCTCAGCTACTGTCAAGGCTACTATGATTCCTTATTATAAAAAACCTGCATGTATAAAAATGTATTATGTCATGTAGAATCATAAGTAACTATCCAGGCAAAAGTAATTTTTCATTTCAGCATATGGATAGTGTTCATCAGCTGACTAAAAGTCAAATTATCTCCAGTTCTCCTAAGATACTAACAAGTCTTCTGCTAATTTAAGTTGATTCCAGTTCCCATAGAGAATCAACAGTAAGAGAGATGTGGATGTGTATGCTGCTTCATGTTTGCAATTCTATTTATTTACAAATCAAAGATACTTAATAGCAGTTTTTCAGTTTCTGTAGTCTGGAAAGTGAACACTGGGGACTTTCCTAGAGACAGGAATTTGCATAACTTCAGGTAAACTCCTGGAGCATTTTGCTGTGCTTGTAAGGTCTAAGAACTTCCAGAGACAGACTCACAGGTGATGGCAACACCTTTAATCACACAAAGCAGTAGCCATTTAATAGCAAATCTGCAGGAAATTACCTGGTGTAGTGAAATATGCTTCTCTGCCTCCAACTTTGGGCCCTATAAAGATGGCTCTATTAAAAAACAAGTAAACATGGATTTGATGATTGCTGGATATCTCAATATCTCTGCATTTAAGGATTTCTGTTTCTCTTGTTCTTGAGAAGACTTCACTCTCAGCCTCTGTGATGTCATCTGTACATCATAAATATTAACTCTTTTCTCATTCAAATGTAGTCTAATCGATGCATATCTATCTGATGTCTGAGAAATTATTATGAAGTGAGCTTTGAGAGCTACGGATTCTACAGATTCTACAGATCTAATTAATCTGGAGAGACACAAAATTTGTTTATTTTTCCCATCTTTACTGATTAGTCTACTAAATCATATTCCTTCTACTCACATGTCTTGTCTTCTCTTAGGAAATGTGGGCCTTGGGACTTGCTTGGGTTGAGCACAAATACTCATCCCTAAAGGCCAAGTCATACACTGTCAGCTTCAGGTCCTTCTGCCTGTTTAAATCAGGAGTAGTATCAAGTGTCATAGACCTACAGAAATTGAGTATGGCTTAGGTGTCAGTGTATGGGAACAATTATACTGCCTATCAAGTCATTTAATAACTCAGGTGTATAGGAATTCAGGATGACCACATAGCCTCTCACAAAGCAGTCAGCATAAGGCTTTGAAAGAGGACATTGGCTATCTTTACCCAATATCAGGCATGGGATGTGACAAGATGGGAAGATGGATGAAGCAGGTAGGCAGGCAGAATAGGTGTCTGCACTCTTGTGTACACCAGTATTTTCCACATCCAGGACGGGCTTTCTTAATCCAGAACCTACCTTTAGACACTACTGCTGGCAAGGGTCTTGTGGATGCGTGGCATGATCACCCTCAAGCTTTACTTGAATCATTCTGCTTGCAGTAGAGTCATAGGATGTGCTGAAATCCTATCACAATGTCTTCTGTTACGACTTATGATTTCAAAAATGAGTCCTGGTGTACTGACTCGAGTCACACTGTGTTGGTGAGCTATCCTCAACAGCAACCCTGTAAGTCCTGCTAGGTAGCACACCTCTGTGGGTACAGCACAGTCATTGGGGTGTCCCAGAGCCAGGCGGAATCAGCCACCGAACACCTGGACTTTAGGAGTGTTATGATCCACCCTTAAAGCAATGATAATACAGGTTCTTGTTCGCAAGACTTGTGTTTCTAACTCTTTTCTAAGAGATTTAATTTGTTCCTCTGCCTCCTGCACATTGCTGATTGAAATATTAGATTAATTTCACTTTCTGTCTGAACCACTTCATGTTCAGCTGCTAAGTATGAGTGTTCCTTTCCTAGTTGTTCCTGCAATACTTTCATTGAATCATTTAAAGATCTTATTTCAGTCTCAGATTTCTGAGTAGCGAATAGTTCCTTTTTTTCTGCTTTAAGGCCAGCATCCAAAAAGGCACACAACTGCCTTTCCTTTGCCAGGTTTTAGTTTATTGTCTTTTGCAATGATTGTTGTTTGATCTGCCCCTGTTTGTTATGAACCAATATCAATAGTTATGAGCCCATGTCATACCAGGAGGAAAAGAGTTATCAGTATAGCTGTTTAATTTTATCAGGTGAGGACAATCCCCATTTGACTTACCCTTGGTAGTACTATCTTTCAGTAACCCACTGAAGATCAACGTTTTTCTCCCCACTACCCTCTCTGAAGGTCAGTTTGGCTTTCATGTGGAGAAAACTTTACAACAGGTGTGGGTTACACCATAAAACCTTTCCAGTCTGTTATGTTCAGGTCATACCAAGAGAAAAAAAAATAGCAGTGGGGAGATAATTGAGATCAGGTATATCTGGATTGCCATGATCTTCTGCTGGGGATTTTGGCTTTGACCAAAAATATATTCTCCTGTGTCCACCACCCTGGATGTTATCCCCACAGAAAAACTTCCTCACTGCTTCTCAGAATAATCTTGCCTGTGATGCAAAAATTAATGTTAGAACCTACCCTTGAAGGCAAGGGCAAATCAAGCTCTTGGGGTAGATAAGAGTGAAACAACATTGTATCTATATATACACAAATATATAGGTGTGTGTATATATTTATCCCTATATGATTTATCTTACAACAATTTAGTTGCAAAGGAAGGGAGCTATGTAGCTGCTTTTTGATTCTTCTTATTATAGGGAAGGAGCATTATAAAACATAAAAATTACACTTGAGAAAATATATAAAGGAAAAGTGAGAAAGAGAAAGAAAGGCTCAGATTAGAAAGATATCACCACCCAGGGACCCAGTGATGAGACTTGATTGTTGCAATTTTGATGTCCATGGGTGAATATCATGGTCACAGTGGTGGTCGCAGTCTTGATCCATTGTGAGTGGGAAAAGCCTGTGAAACACAAAGTTCGGTGAGTTAGGCTAACTGGGAATGCTCAGGTACCTCCCCTAGGTGGGGAGTTTTACGCTGTCTAATGTTACACTGCGGATCATGTGCCATTCTCATACCCATGGAAGGGCTCAGATATGTATCTGTGGGTGCTTTGGGGCCTTTGATGGTTTATGATCCCTTCTAAGATATGACAGTTGCCTCTCATGTCCATTTAGTGAGCCAATCAGAAAGGATGAATGCCTTCAGAGCTACATGTGAATGCACTGGTACTACTCTGGAGGGATCTGGAGGGATCACACCTGAGCCAGTCATGTCCCACCAGAAAGGATGAATAACGTCAATGTCCCAGTATCCTCTCCATGAGGGGGAAGGGTGGAGTTGAGTTTACAACAGAGTCAGTTTTGTATGGGATGACATTGATGTGATAAAAAGCATCATCCCATCTTTGCAGGGTCAGTTTCTTTATTTCCCTCTTCTGGCTCAAAACTCAGCTTGAAGCCTCTGGTGGTGGGTGCACACCCCTCTGCACAAGCGTGTGACCTTGCACTCATCAGCAAAGCACTCTGCTGCTTTTGTAAATGGCTGATTTTTTGAGTCAATAGCCATTAATATTCCAGTCTCTCACAAGGAGCCATCACCAAGAAGCAAGGACATTGAGACCAAGCAGAGAGACAGAGCACGGAGAGGACTATTTCTTCTTCTTATCAATCTGTACAGGTCATATGAAAGGTAAAAACACAGGAGCTAAACATGCAGCCTGCTGGAAAGTAGCATGAAAAAAGAAGGAAAGGAACTTGTTTGAACTCTAGATGTCATGAAAGACAATAGCAGTAGCACCCAACAAACCATAGGGAGATAGAAGTAAAAGCCATATCCTTAGGACCTGTTGTGCTAGAGAAATATTGACCCTTGAAAGTAAAAAAAAAAAAAAAAAAAAGCTTCTTAATAATTGAAAAAAAACCACCTGAAACAAGAAGGAAACAGGAGACAAGAGTGCAGCTTGAAGGACAGAAAAGGCAGAAGAAATCCATTCAGGTTTTCACACGTAGGATGCGAAGTACAGTCAAAATGACTTCTTTGGATGCTTTTCTTAATGGAAAATTGGTGTTTGTTTGAGCTTTTAATTTTGTTTTTTTTTTTAAACTAGGGATATGAAGGATGGGGCACTGAACTTAAACTAGCAATAGAATCTATTTCTGGTTGTTCATATATATTTAATCTATCAACTTATCTAGCTATATCTAGATATAATATAGATATAAATATATACCTATACAAAAATATATACATATATATTCACATATACATGTACACATTAACAATATGGGATGAGGTGGTATATTTGGATCTGATCTCTCCTCTGGTATATTAGTTACAGAATATTTTTATACAGTATATTATTAAATATCTAGAATCATCCTTTACGCCCCTTAAGCACTCATGCAATCTCTCCTTGAATCCATAATTTTGGAGGTATTATAGAAATCATAGGACTCAGAAGGGGTTTTGGAGGAGAATAGTTCTGCTGTCCTTTAAGACGGAGGAGGACACATTTTATGAAGGTGTGGTTATGGCAGAAAGGCATTGACTGGAAGAGTGCAGGATGAAACACTCAGAGGTGATACTACATAGGTAAAAAGGGGCAGAGGCATGTTGGTTTTGAAAAGAGGATTGGATATGGATGTCATGGAAAAGCATTTGGAAGTGAAGGAAACTGAGAAGCACAGACTGGACTGGGGATGGGAATCTGTGTTCCACCATGTATCTCTGTCTTTCAAACATCTCAATTACTTACAAGGAAAAGGTGAATTTTCCACTTCCTTACCTAACCTTTTCCCTTCTTTCTCATTAAAAGATCTCACTGTTCAGATATGAGGGTATACAACTAAACAGTCTTTAGGAAAATACAGTACAAATGTACTAACTAGCACGTATTCCTAATAGTGTATTGAATTTTCTCTCTTTGGTTCTCAAAGTTGTAAAGTATATTGACAAGTTCCAGTCAACAATATAGGCTGTAAAAGTCTTCTTTCCTCACCTCCTTCCCCCCTCCCCCAAATACTGTGCTTTTAGTCTAATTACTTATTTGCAGTCTCAGCAAGGCAGAAAGGAGAATTTTATCCACTTTGGCTTGTTTCTGAATACTAACTAGCCAGGCCAGTCAAGGCTCTCTAAAGAGTGAAAGTGCATGAGAGACATACTGCATTTGACACAGTCAGGAGGCAAAAGAAAGCAAAACAAAAGTCTATTCAGGGCTGAATCCTCTGATATACTTACCCATCCCCCACCTCCTTTAAAAATAAAGAGAAAGGGGAAAACTCATGAATCCATGGCTGAATGCCTGAGGTTGTCAGAATAAAGGACAATGAGTGACAGCTGACTGTCAGCACAATTCTTGGAGTCTGAGTTATCACTTTTTGGCATTGTTCAAATAGGAAAAAAGCATGTGTGCTTAACAAGAAAGCATTGCAGAAGTGCTTTGTGAGGGGCTGTGCTCACACCAGCTGCAAACAACTGAGGAAGCTGTAGTTCCACGTGGATTTTTTTCATGCTCTGTGAAATCTTCCCTACTGAACTCATTAAAAACTTTTCTAAGCATGTGGGCACTAAATGATGCCTTAGGACAACAGGACTCATAAAACTTTTCTTTTAAGGAAATCCTGAAAGGCACACCTAAAACTGAGCAACTTACATATTCACAGCAGTTATGTACCTGTTGGTGATCTAAATAAAAACCTTCAGTGGTGAAGGCCAATCTTTAAATACTTCCTGTATGTTCTACTTGTTTAGGATCTCCTTGCAAGCTTATTTTTTTCTCTGCAGATTTGACTACACTTTCATCTTCACTGACTGCCTTAATCCTCCAGTCTTTGCTGTTCCAGTGCATGATCAGCTTGTTTTTAAGTCACATTTACCCACGTTTGTTAGTGCTGAAACATTACTTTAGGCATTTATATCTCCATAAATCCATACAAATGATGCACAGGTTTTCCTGAGAAAGGTCGAAAAAGCTAAAGCAGAGAAGATTTTAGGGTTATTTGAATAATGCATTTTAAGTTGGCAGATATTTAACTGCATGGTTCATGTACTCTACCTGAGCAGAGCAACAGCTTATGACAGAGAGACCCTGGAATGACAGGGTTTTTAGTAATTAAAATAGATCTGGCCTGTGTTCAAAGCATTAACTCACTTAAGCCTGTTCACCACCTGTACTACAGAGACATTGATTTTATTCTCAGCTCCAGGGTCTGTCAAGGTCCATAACAACTGCACGTAAGACCAAGTGTCCAGGTCTTGCCACTGAGGCCTGAGGGCTGCTCTGAAGGGTGGTCCTCCCTGAGGAGAGGGAGGATGTGACCGAGAAGCAGCCAGTGAGAGGGGCAGAGATGTTGTCTGTGTCACTCTTCCTGCTACCAGATCACCATTGTGAGGGAGCTCAAACTGGTGTTGCCACTCCAGCAGGTGCTACTGTACATTATGAATCTTTAGAGAGAAACAAAGAAAGGCGAGTAAGTGAAAGTGAAAGTGAAATGCAACAAGGATAATAGAGACAGTTAATTCACAGACTTTGTGTGGTGGTGGTGTTTTTTATTTATTTATTTATTTATTTATTTATTTATTTATTTATTTTTTTCCCAGCTAAGAGGGAGAGATTTCTGTAGCTGGGAGATATGATATTTAGAATATCATATAAACTAGTAAAACTAGTCCACAGACTTTGCATAAAACTAGTAAAATAAACACCTACAAACAGAGGAAGCTTTTAGATAGGTTTTAGAAAAACTTATTTATCTGTTTCTGTAATCTAAGATCTGTTTCTGTAATCTAAAGGGATAAAGGCTGTGTTTTCAGGGAAGGGAAAAGGAATTATGCAAAACTCTTGCCACTTTGCTCAGAATGTGAACTTTGAACTGAACTTGAACTGAACCCTTCAACTTTGCTACAGTGTCTATGCTGATACCACCATTTTCTGATCTCTGTATATACAAAGATTAGGAGTAGAAATGCTCCTTTGCTAGAAAGAATCCCATATTTTAAAAAAAACACAACCAAACACCTGCAACTACAAAAATTAGGCTTATTTTTAAAGGTAGTGCCTAATCTTGCTTGATTTGAAATTACTTGCAAACATTTTTTGATGCCTTTATTGTGTGGAAGGCATGGAGAAGTGACTTTCCCATGGGCAGGCTCATCATATTCCCCAAATTTCTCACAAACATTCTGTCAGTTCAAGTAGACCATTAATCATAACTATAAGATGTATTCTTCAGACACAATATAAGATGTTTATCAAAAATAGAGAAAGAAATGGACCAACATTTCCAGTGCAAAACTCAAGCAGCTTAATTTTGGACTTTAGGAACTTTCAATTCTCATTAAAACACACAATTTTTTCCCTGGTGCTTTAATAATGACATGATGATTAACAAGAGTTGTTGCTGTAGTCTTCCATTTTCAGGACTTTTTTCCCTTTATAATTTATTTTAGAATAATGGAATGCCTATTTAAAGTAGAAACCATTGTGTGTTGCAGGAGAAAGAGATATATCAGAAATTAATACCCAAAGAAATAAAAATGTGAACTGGATGAATAAAACACATGGAAAGAAATAAAATTAAACATCCCTCTACAAGTTCTGTGCAGGCCAAAGAAGCTCTTGTCTCTTCTGTTTTAGTCTTTATATTCACAGGATACCAAATAATTTTGCATTTTTCTGCATTACTTTCCCTTCCAACAACAGTATGAAGCTTGGCTAGCTGAATTAGATGTCTAGAATCCCCTAGCTTACTCTCTGGTCATTAGATAGGCTTTCCCAATAACTAAGGTAACAAATTTAATTTTAAATGGCCTTTTGCTGGAGACTGTCTATTCCCCTAGATTGAATAAATTTAACTACCTGTAGATGGAAGATATAGGCTGAATTTCTTACCTGTGGATTAAAATGCAATAACATGAATTCTGTTTCCATGTTTAAAATTACTCATTCTCCTAAATTTTTCCGGTCAGGATGACCCAAGAGTGATATTACTTCTGGTGTTTCCTATAGAGGTTGGAGTCCTCATCTTAATGGGAACTTTTGTCACCTTCTAGAGATGAAGCAATGTTCCTATAAAGCCTTGGAGGTATAGGGTTTTGGTAAATTGTTCTATTATGAATACTCCTATGTGGTCAAAAGCAAAATACACAGACATCATAGTCTGTGTGTAACAAACAGTACTTTACAGAGCTGTTTTCAGTGTGTATCACCTCACAGAATGCACAGACCCATTCACAGCTGCTGTCTATGTCCTCAAAAGACTTTTTCTCTGCTTGTTTTCAGATGAAGATACTCATTACCACATTCATGGTGTTACACACAATATTCAATCCTGTTAACCAGAGTATAGTGGATGTATGTGTTCATAGGTTCTTAATATTTTTCATTAATGCCCTGCATTAATAAACATGCAGTCTTAAGAAATTTCTGCCAAAGTATCTTAACCAATGGGTTTTACTCAGTTAAATGGTTTGGTGCTGTTTCTTTTGGATTTTTGCTTTCCCCAGCAGTGATGGGAGATGTATGGGAAACAATAGAGTGAAATCTTACCCTGTGGAACCAACAGGTACACTTTTGGCTTGCTTTGTACTTTGTAACTTTTGTCTTCACTTTCTGATGTCTGGAAGGATATTAACAGCTCCAAGAATTTTGACTGCTTCACCACTGGAATAAGAATACATCCTGCCACTCTGCAAGCTGATAGAAGATGTGCAGAAGAAATTTGGAATATAGCATTTTAAGATTTAGAAAACTGGTAGATGTCCTGAGATACAGTCTGGGCAGAATGTCTGAAAAAAATCTCTGGATGTAAGAAGGCTTCTTGCTATTTCTTTGCTTTGGCTAGTTAAGATATTTAACTACCCAAATCAAAAGGGATATTTTTTGTTTCAGATAAGTTTCCAGACTGCTATAGGCACATTCATCACCTGGGCCAAACCACTTAACCTCTGTTTCTTCAAGACTTACTGTCTAATAAATTTCAGAACAGAATTAGACCTTCCAGGATACAAGAAGCCTTAACTTCTGCTGAGCAGAGAATTCTAAAAATTGTACCTAATCACTGGAGAGTGGGAGAAACATCCCATCAATCTTTGAAACATCTATTTCTGAGATATTTAGACTGAGTGGTCATAGTCTTTCATCTCTGAGATTGGTCTTACACCTCTAAGATTTATTTCCTGTTTGGAAATAATCAGATTCCCAAGAGATAGATGCTGAAGCCTAGATGCACAAAGGTAATCAGTGGGAACTAGGCTCTCACATACCTTTGTGGAACAAGTCCTGTTGATAGGTTGTACTACTAGCCATACCTACTTCCTAAGGTACATGCTGTTGTAGTCTCTGGATGCCTTGCAACATTTTTTAGCTTACACCCTCTTTTTCACCTAAATAGAGTGACCAAAGAACAGACAAGGTAAAGCAATAAATGACCTTTGGACCTGTGAATTTCAATGGGTGCAAGCTATTTCAGAATTGATACAGATTTCCTTTCAGACTAGAGAATGCAATGACACTCAGGATGAGCAGAATTCTCTTTATTGTCCACCACTACTGGAGTGGCAAACTGTGTCTCACAGATGATTTCAGACCTTATAGGATCAACACAACATGGGAACATGTCCCTGATCAAAGTGTCAATTCTCTGAGTAGCAACTTATAAACAGGCTTCAGGGAAAGAGTACAGATGAAGACAGGTGAAGCCTGGGAATCTGCAGCACTGTGGCCCACATACAAAAAATATGAAATTTCTGAATGCAGGTTTGGTTTAGTTGGATGGTATGAAATGACACTTTGGGAGCTTTTGTATTTTAAATTACTATGATGAATAACTACAGTTTTATTCATCTAATGAGAAGAAGTAAATAAGGAGAAACACAGATCCTGAATATGCTTCCAAAAATACTTCCTAATTATGTAAATATTTTTAGAGGCATCACTGAAAAAGAAGGCTGGTTTTGCTATGGGAACACCATACCTAAATTTTTTCAATCTTTGCTTTTTCAAAAAAAAGGGCATGTGTTGAATATCTTTTACTACAGCTAGTATCTTAGCTGAAAATAATGATAACATACCTCTATTAAACTGGTGGTGTCTCAGGTTTATGTTCCAGTTAGACGGGAAGATCCACAATTACCTCTGTTACTTAGATGTAACATGAATTATACTGAGGTGAGTTTATGTTATTTTTTTTTAAAATTTATTTTTTCTTTCTGCTTGTTTATTTATTTTTAATTGGTTTGTTTGTTTAGTCAGCTAAAACTTTACGATAAAGATGTGAGATGCACTCTTCTACCAGGTAGGAAGATTTTTATGCTATTCTGTTAAAATGAGATATCACCAGACAGCACTTTTTTGGATTCATGCTTGTTAACAAAGTACATACAAAGTTTTTTTCTCTTTTGGTACTTCCAAGTAAGTTGGAATAGTCTGAAGATAAACCTTGATATGGTCTGTGCAGCAAGAAACAGGAAAGTATTCCAGGAAATGGAAGCATGTAAGTAGGTATCCTTAGTGGAAAATTAAGAATATCCATTAATTTAATCCAAATAAAGAAAAACTCTACAAAATAAAATGGAAGATTTTAATTTTCTCAGCTTCCATACAAAGAAAAGGACCTGAAGGAAAATTTCTTTCATAACAAGGAAAATATATGAACTGGTATTACCCAATGACATTAAAAAACCAAAACCCAACCAACCAACCTACCAAAAGGATTTAGATCCGATTGGCAATTTTTATGTTGCCTCAATAGAGGCATAGAAAAGCCTGAGGTACTTGCTTATTAAGGGTAAAATAAAGAGACATAATTCCTAAGCATCAGGGTACCTGGATGGCAGACAGGATAAACAAGTGCTCTCAAGGAGCCCCATAGGGGCAGATGGGCCCCAGCATGTTGTGACTGGCCAAAGATGGCTTTCTTATTACAACGTAAGATTAAGAAGGTGCCAATCTTTCTTTTCTAGTAGAACAAAATATTTTAGTGTCCCAATTTATTATAGATATGTTCTGAATATCTTTCCTTTTTTTTTTTTTTTTTTTTTTTTTCTTCTCAACAGAGCTTTTATTTTTGGTTTATGATATAATTGAAAAAAAAATCAGTTATTTTTACCTAAGATTAGGGACTAAATTCAGGACTAGTTTTAACATGACTCAAGGTTGTTCTTTTTTGAGCAAATTCTATTGGGGAATGTCAAGACAACATTTTCCAGGGACTTGTGTTTGCATCAAGTTAATTTTCTGTGTTTACCAATTAGTTATTAGGTGGTAGAACAGACAACTTCAGGCTAGTTTAGAAACATCAGGCTAGATGTAAAAGACCTGTATTTTACTAATGCTTTGGACTATCCATACTTGTAATTTTGCTTCCCATCAGATCCATTTTAAGAAATATATTTTTCAGTGTCATATTCTGGAAAAGACCATTGTAAAAGCCAAGTCTACAGTTATATTTTGTCAGGTCTCTGATGTTGTAGTGGCATGCCACTACTGTCCTTCTTCACCACTACTAGAAATGACAGCCTTGAATTCTGTTTAGATACCATATACTGTTTCTCAAGAAGTAGCCATATAATTAATTACATATTTATAATTTTGAAAGGTCTTTTAAAATCAATATTATGTATACTGTGTCAAAGGTTAAGTAAAGATACATAATTTTTTTTGAACTCACAAAGAAAGGCCCATGACTCTTACTTGATACTTCATTGTAAACCATCATAACAATATACTACTTTATAGTGTGTCCAGTCCCAGAAGAATTATAATAGTTCAATCTGTCCTTCTTCTACAATTACACATAAACCTGCAATATATGCATACTTATTTTTGTGTTTTATATACATATATATATATATATATACCCAAAATATTTGGAAAAGAAAAATTATTACCCTGAATATGGAAAATAAGATGCAAAGAGAAAAAAAATAAATTTAAAACAGTGGAAATGAAAAAGTTAAATAGATATTCACCTCTGCATTCTTTTCCTTTCAATTTAAAATCAATGCACACACAGAAAAACCTATGCCAGCTGGGGTGCTTAGTAAGTCATATGAACTGCTGCTCTGGTTCCCTGCTGGTTTACGACCCTGGCTTTTCAATGCAGAACTGCTATTCAGACTTCAGTACTTGTCTTGTGTTGTCTTTGGGTGTTTAGTACTTATAACAAGGCACTTTCATTATAGGCAGCCCAGTTTTAAACATTCTGTCCATTTATCTGAGCCCTCTGTGATTGTCTGAGGGAGACCAGATGAGTGTTCAAACTGAGTCACCTAGATAACATTTCTTAATTTTCTTCTGCTTCTCATCATCTTCAGACTTTGTAAACAACATTGCTTTAACAAAACCTTGAAAGGCTATGTGTTTAGCAAAGCCTGCATTACCAAAATATTTCAAAGATTTATTTTATCCCCTGTTTAAAGTGGAATACATACTGCCACTTAAAGTATTGTCTCTATTTAATTTTCTGTGAAAATGTGAAAGAATTCATTATCAATCAGCATTAACTTTTTTATTCCTGAAAAAACATATGGTCCATTTCAAAAGTGTTCTCTAGATTGTTTGAATTCAAAAATCCTTTACTATATCCTGGGACTCTGAATTACATAAATTCTCAAGCACTCCTGTTTCTGGAACCTTCCACTAAAGGAATCAGTTTTCTTCACTCTTAATATTTTCCCAAAGAAAGATCATATGAAGGATGTCTGTTTTCATCATTCAGAAGGATATGAATAGGAAGAAATTATTCTGAGTACCTTCAGTAACTCTGCTATTGAAAAATGGATATTCTCCAAAACATGCATATTTTACAAGCTAAAATAAGTGTTTGTTTGAGAGATTTACTTTATCATTGCTCACTCTTTGAATAACTCATTATCTGTATGACCACACACAACGATACAGACTAAGCATTGAAAGGATGAGTATGCTTTGGATAATCTAATGCTTGGCTATGAATGATGCATATGAATAGTAAGAAATTCTTGTTTAGAACCAGTGACAGCATAAAAGACCAGTATAAAGTCTGAGAATGTTTACACTTGGTGAAGTCTCTGTTGGGAAACCAGAGCCTTGTTTCAGGTACACAATGCTGTGGGGAAAAAAGTCACTTGTTATCCTGTAGAATAAATGAATGTATCTCTTTTTTTCTCTCTTATTTCTGACTAGTTTTGAAGCAAAACAAGATCATCTTCCTTCTAAGGTTTTATTCTTTGAATTTCTGGCTTTACTCAGAACATAGCAAGACAGTATAAAAAACACTAAGAACAATAAACTGCAACATAAAGTAGACATTTTGGAATGTTTAAAAAGTTAATATTAGTTTCTGGAAACGTTAGGGAAAAATCACAAGTAGTTTTTCTCTTGCTGTTCACACAATTCTTTACATGGACTAATAAAAACTAGGCAGCAAAGGAGCTCCATTGACCCTGGCTCTCTGGTTCCCATTTGTACTGGACTCTGTTTACTTCTGATCTGGATGGGATAGGGAAGCTTGGCACCTCAAATGCCTAATGTAAAAAAAAAAAAAAAAAAAAAAAAAAAAAAAAAAAAAAAAAAAAAGATATTATCTATTACTGAGTTTTCCACTAGCTGTCAGGCTTAAACCTTACTTTTAATTGTACTGAGGTGCAGGAATTGTTATACATCCAGTTTTAAATCTTTCTCAACACTATTGTCTCCTTTACAAAATCATCTAGACATGATTGAGTGGGGCATATTGTCAGAAACATGGAATTTATTGCAACTTACTGTAAAAATGGAGATAAATGATGCAGATGCAGGTCAATATATGGAAAACCTGAAGTATCCATAGATATGTGAAGTGAGTAAGTAATACGTAATTTTCCAATTTTGCCTGAACTTCTAAAATTCCATTAGGGCATGGAGCTCTTTTCTCATTCACAAAAGGAGTGCAGGTAGCAGTACACCTGTCATCCTTTCCTCTAGCCACAGGACTCTGAGAGTTCATTGTATCTATAGCCAGGATTCCCACCAAGCTCCTTGAGTCTCCCTATGGTACTAGTGGCAAATGACACATTTTGAGCTTAGACAGCAAATGTTGACTTCATTGCCCACTTAGCTCTAGTCATGAAGTTGTGAACACGAAATACGGGATAATGCTGTATATAGATAATAATAATAATTAAAAATATTGAAGCCGAACTTGCTGCAGCCTCTTTTTCTTTTTTTCTTTTCCTATGTGCCTACCAGATAGACTATGTAGCTGTGGTCATCCATGCAGTCATCCTGTGACTGCAACTAAAAGAGAAAAAGGCTCTTTGTCCACAGTGGATACTGCATCATCAGTCTGTCCCAAGGTGGATGGAGAGGTGCAGTGGTCATCCCATCATCGGAGATTAATCTGTTCACTACTCCGATATTCCCCACATATATTGAATTAGGCAGCAAGGAAACATGAGAAAAAAAGGGGTCTGCAGAGTGAGATGCAATATGCATCACCCCTCACATTAAGAAATGACAATTTTTAGAATTCTATGTAATGTGTGCACATGACATTTAGACATGATGATCCACCTCAGGTGATTATAGATACAAGATAAAATATACACCTCTGTAACCCAGGAAAGCAATAGTTGATCCAAATGGGGGAAAGTGGATGAATTAACATTAGCATTATTTTGGCTATCTATGATTTTTTGATGGAAATCAGTATCGTAAAACACTTTGAGCATTATTTTTTATGCATTAAACAATTATTAATGCAATAAGGGAGTCCTTCCTTGGGATTGCATACTAAATAGACATGTGAATAATTAAGATATTTTTGTTAAGGTAAAAGTAAGCTTACAATAATTCAAAAATTTGAAATAACAAAGCAGAATCTCTGAGGTGAAAGGAAGATAAAATAACAATACAACTTCAGACATTTTCAACAAAAAAGAAAAAGTTGAAATGATGGGAAGTTTCCAGATTCAGGGTCCAGGACACTGCACACATGAATGTGGACTGAGACCTTCAGTTTCCTACATTAATTCTTGACATGTCAGGTATATGGGGAGAGGAAGGAGAATTGGAATATCTCATGCTTTTCTAGTTTTGGGTTTGGTATGTAAGGCTTTTTGTGAATCTAGTTGGTCTGACCAAAACCTTTAGTTTTGGAAATGCCAGTACAAATAATGTTCTCATTTTCATACAATTATTGCATTTCTCCTAAAAAGCTGGTTTACAAGTTTTAGTCAAATTAAATTGTGAATAAAAGATGTTTCAAAATTCTGTCTAACTGCAGATAGTCAGCCCTTGCATGAGAATATTTTTGATTTTCTTCAGGCAAGACCAATACCTTCCTTACTCACAGATGATTAGTGCCAAATGTAAAAGCTCTAGCTTCCTCTAAATTTTTAGTTTCTTCCAATTTTGTAAAAACTTTATCTACAAAGGTACAGCTGAATTTACTTTATTTTATGAATTTACTTTTTTTCTTGTGTGAACATTTCTTGACAGGTTTAGTAAGTTCTTATCTTCTTTTTCTCTTGCTTTCTAGCAGAGTACATATCAGCAAATTTCTACCACATATATGAATACAGTTAATATAAATGTAACTTATTCACAGAACTGTAAAGAGAAATCCCAAACCAGAAGAATAAAAATATACAGTCACTATTAATCACTCAGCCCTCTCAGAATGATGTCTCCTATCTTCCATACATCAGGATTGGTATCCTTTCAGTCAGAAACAAATGCCTATGACATCTAATTGTCTCTGAAATCTAGCTTCATCGTCTGGTGCTTGAGCTGCACAACTCTGGGTCACCCAACTGCTGTTCTATCTTCCTTTTAGCATTCAGTTTTAATCAGGATCTCTCATGTAATCTGTACTGGTCTTCTTCATGCTAATTTAACTTCTTGCATGTGAGAACAAACCATGCTTGTGCTTTGAGGAGGACACCCTTGAAGACTGATCAGGCCTCCTAGGTGCCAGGAATGCTGCCAGGAAGACTCCTGAATAAGCCAATGGATCTTCTCTCTTGAAGTCTGGAATTGTAATTCTTGTCTTTGTTCTACTCATTTATCTGGGTTAAACGCTACAGTTCTTGTGGTTATTGTGGCCTTGGCTGTCCATGTTAACATTATGAATTAACTCTTACTTGTTTCCGTATTATGGATCTAGCAATGAATCTGATTTAATTGGCTCAATCCTGTCTTGCATCAAGTAATTGTCATCATCCCACATCCAACAATCTTTTGTATTTCTCATACCTGCTATATTCTAGTTCCAGAAAATATCAAGGTTTTTAAAATTCCTTTTGGTTTTGAAGTTTTGCAGTTGTCACTACAGCTGTGTGAAGAAGGTAACACCTTCATTTTCGTGGTGTGTATCTATCCACTGCTGTTTTCCAGTTACATGAGCTACCCCACCATATCTCTGTAACACCAATAAAAATCTCTGCAGCTGTACATGGACTTTCAACACTTCTGTTTTTCACTATTGCGAGTGAAGTCACGTACATCATGCAGGATCTGTCCCCAAGTCTCACTGCTTTTGTAACTGAAATGCAAGGGCTTCCAGCATCACACTGATCCCTGGACACCTCCTTACTGCTCCATGTCAGTTCACTTTTCTTCAGGTTTCTCTTAAACTCCTCTGACATATATAGCTTAACTTCACATCCTTTAGAAGAATAGCTGAATCATAGCAAAATCTCAAACTGTGCATGTCTTAACAACTTTGTAAACTGATCTAGTGTCCTGAAGCAAATATTTAATACTTTTTCTTAAAGTTTTGTGTGGATTTTAGAATAAGTTTAGAATAAGTCAGTATAATTCAGCAGAGGATCTCCATAAAATGCACTTAACTCCTCTTTAAAATTGAACCAAAAATAAATGTAAATGGCAAAGGAGTGCAGCTCACATAACTGTGATATTTAACAAGATAATATACCAAGTATGATTTAAATACCAAACCTTGTGATTGTGGTTCATAACATTTTTGTCTTGTGCTGTCTCACTTGTAGGACCAATGGGAGGGGACATCAGGAACTCATCCCATTATAAAATGACAGAGCTCTATATTTGGCCTTTTTTGTGTGTATGTGTGTAGGGTGAAATGGAAATTAAAATCCTGACAAAACTTTACATTATAACTATTGGAAATACTTGTTCAAAACTGGTATAAAACAGAATCATATACAAAGTATAGCTTTGTCTAAGACAACACAGAACGAAAACCAGTGATGAATTGCATTGCTTCTGTGAAATAAACCATCATCGAAAAATTGTATTTTTACCGTGGTTTTAGCTCTTTAAAAAAAATAAATAAAAGATTTTATTATATGCTACTCTGCTTGCTGTGTATGGCATGATGGACCAAACTACTTACAATAATAATTCACACTTAATCTATCATAAAATTATAGAAAAATACATCTGTAAAGGGCTTTGAAAAGGTTACAACATATGTCAGAGGTGGTAAAAAAATCATGTTTGAAACAATACTCAAATTAAGACAGAAAGTAATCCAAACAATTACTGTTTTTCTACTGGTGTAAAAAGATCTGCAGACAATCAAGAGATCCAGTCACAGATCTCCTCAACGGTAGAATTTATCCTCAAAGGTTTAGTATTTATAATCCTATTATTTTCTAATCCTATTATTGTAATGTTTGGATGAACTGAATGTATTTCCTCTTTAATCTCTGTGTGATCACACATACTTCCCTTCAATGACGACTTCTGGCTGACCCTACAAATACTTTGTTCTTCAATATTTAAAAATAAATCACCAGAATAGTTAGGAACATTGTATTATCTGCAGATATACCTTGCTGTTAGATAATGTCTTTTGATAAAGCTAATGCTTATAAAATAATGATGTAGAGGTGTTTGATCTCCACCTGATTTTTATTCAGATCATGTATTTTTGCTTTTTGCCTGCTCAGTAAGTGGCCATTGTTACACAATGTTTTAAAAATTTTAAAGACATATTTATGCCTGTGCCTGGAATACAGGACTATTTATGAAGATATTACATATGGTACACAGAAAAAAATTCTGTGCAACTTAGAATTGCATGGATTTAATGCTATTTGAGGGTTTAACAGTGACACCACAAATCACAATGAATTAATTTATGTCCTAATATAAGCCTAAAATAACATTATAGCCTGGATTTTGAAAATTGATTATTTTTGCATTTCTTTTGCAGTTGCATTTTAATTTACTATGCCATCCTCTAACTTGCTTTCTTGTTTTACTTTTTTGTCCTTTTTTTCCATCATCTCCTGTTTTTATTTTCTCATCTTTCAGAACGCCTACTTGAATAAAGAATACAGAGTTTCCTTATAACAGGTACATTTTTTCCATCTTTAAATAGTATGTGTCAGAGAGAAACTGGGATGTTAAGGGCATTAAAAAAAGAAGACTCAGTCCTCATGACCTGAGTACCCTTGAGATTCACATGAAGAATGTAAATATAATGAAATATTTAGGTTACAATTCAAACACAAATGATGAAATTTGCTTGTATTTGACAGCAGAGTATTTAAGCCTACAACCAACATAGTATTATAGTAGTATTTTCTCTTGTGATACTTATGTAAACTCAGTTTATGATCTCCTGCAAACATTTTAGTCTTCAATTCCTCTGTAAAGTACATACTGATAGAAAATAAACTTCCTTTTTTTTCATGTTCATTTACACATAAGAACAAAAAGGACAGCAGCATGTGAATTATATTGTTAAGACAGAGAGATGTAACACGTATTTAGCTGGTCAAACTTTTCCTTCTTTTAGTTTAACAAGAGCACAATTTTCTAACAGAATTCTACAAAATTGAGCATTTTGTATCAACCATTTAAAAAATATTCTGTTGTACAAGGCTATTTAAGAAAATGATAAAGGCTTCCAACGAATTAAGCCTTGTCTAGTATGACTAGGATAAGAAGCAATGTAAAAAAAATTAAAACATATGATAGTCCATCTGAAACAAGAAATCATTAATTTATTGGGGTGGTGAGAGAGGTTGTAGAGTGTCTATCATTTCAGATTTTCAAAGCCTGGCTGCAGAGGGTCCTGGGTAGTTGGTTGCAGGTATCCACACTTACGCAGGGTGGATTGGACCAGATGATCCCTCCTCATCTCAACCATTCTGTGATTCTGTCATTTATAAATAAGGAATTCTTACAGAGAATCAGGAAATATAGTTTATTGTAACTTGGTTTGTAAACACTTGGCTCATAATTTAATGGAGCATAACTTTTTCTTTTTTGGTCATAGTGTACTTCTGTGAATTACAAAAAAAAATTGGCTACTGCAGTTAAAGACATGAAGACATGGGTTTTTTCCACCCTAGCTTACTATGGCTGCATCAAGGACTTTGTTCCACAAATTCTCAATAATAAAACTAAACAGTTTCAGATTAATTATGAGCCTTTTAAATCTTTTTTTCAAGTCACATATTCCAGTTCAATTCAATTTCTACACTGGCAGTTTCTAATCAGTAGTGAAGAAATGTATTACTACTATCTGTCTCATAAGAAAGTCAACCTTGATTCAGTCTGGACAACTAATATCATTTTGGTATACAGAACATATTACTGTCTTAGAAAAGCAGGCATATGAGCTCTGGAGCTTCTCAGGAGGTATTGAACCCTTAGATGATATTTCACATCACCAGAAAGCTTTGTCAGAGGTACACCTACAGAAGGGGAAGCTTGGGTTTCCTGCTAACTGACAAACTGCAGATTTTGATCCCACTTCCCACCCATATGACATTGTAAGACTGATGCTGATTTTTGCTGCTTCCAACTGAAAACAAGTTCCCAAATATTCTCACACAGGATTAGAAAATAATCTCATCTGAAAAAAAATAATCTCATCTGAAAGAAGTCAGTGAGATAGTAGGAGTGTTCATGGGATGCTGCAGAAATTCTCTTGCAGAAGGAAAACATGAAAAGGAAGACTCAAGCCTCTGATGTTTAGAGATAGCGAGGGAAGGTAATTTAAATAACAAATTCAGAAAGAATATCTAGAAAGAGATGAATATTTTCACCATGCTTGGAAACAAAAATACCCCACTGCAAAAGAGGAATGAGAACTTCAAGATGAGGAACACTTCAGAGAAACTGATGGACTTGTTAAAAACCACTGACATAGTGAATGCATATGTTTTCATGGTCTCTCGATTTTCTTCCCCTCTTCATGTTGGCTGATATCTCTCCCATTTAGCATTTCCTACAAAGAGATATGTTTGGAATAATATTATTAAGTAAAAATAAAAGAAAATCTTATGAGACAGTTTTCAATAAGAAAAATACCAAGACAATACTGAACAACAAAAATTAGAGGAATATCTTCCTGTATGAGTTAGAAGAGATTGTGTAAATTGATACCCTCAAAAATACATCTGGACTTTGCAATGTCTATAGAGAAGATGACCACTGCCTGTTTCTTTATCAGGAACTCACAAGTTCAAGGAGAATCTCACAGGAAGCTTGCTCAAAATGAATTGTGAAATGGTTCTATACATTTACTTGTTTATTATTGAAGAGCTAATTAATATTGATTATGAAACACTTACAGAACTATCAGGGACTTTGCAAAAAAATCCAATGCCATCAGCAGAAAAGTCCAAATACTCTATCTTACAAAACACTTGACTGAATTGACAAGTATAAACATGCCACATGTTTGCACTCAAAACACCACAAGATTAAAAGCTGGGCTTCAAAGTGCTCATTTGAAAACACAGCATAGTGGTTTTGATTTTCCTTAATCAAGAACAAATTTGGTACTCAAATTGCCTTCTGACATTCCTTATACTGTGCCCCATGTGGGCAAAAGTATTCTGTGCTGTCCTCAAAAAGACTGGCTGAATCTCACTGCAACAGTTTGCACACAAGGTATATATTTTTATGTTTAGCTACCACTTGGGGCAGATCAAACATGAATACAGATTCACAGGCTGATACTCTTTATCTAAAAAAAGACCTAGGAAATAGAGTTTTTCAGAAAATGTTTTTATATCCGTGCTTTCCAAAGTCTATGTAGAATGAAAGATCTTTGGAACTGTGTTGTTAGGCTGGTTTGGGGTTTCCTGGTGGCTGTTTGGTTTTGCTTTGTTAGAGTCAAGTTAAATGATTACTTCACATTTAACTGTGGCTTTCACGCAAAACCATCAATGGTAAATAACACAACTCGCTGACATCCTTTCACTATGCTAATTTCCACCCCAAATATCCTTGTGTACAGATGGTATGGAGATTCAGTCTTGTATTGATCTCCCTCTTCTTTCTTCCAGTTACATTGCATAGAATTAATTCCTCAGGGAAATGGTGCAGGAGAAACATGAAAACAAAAATGCTGTGTGAAAAGTGCTTTCCAACTTCCAACAAAATTTCTTTGTCAAGTTGATATTTTTAGTACTTCTGAAACATATTGAAGACAAACTGCAGAAGAAAAGGCTTTATCTAAAGGCCACAGGAGGAGCAATTTTCAGAACTGGGACTGCAGCTCTGGAAATGCTGGTCACTGGCCTCCCTGCCAGAGAATGAGGGGACACACTGAATAGCAAATATCCACTCTTAATATCAATGCAGTACTGGAAGTCTCCTCATTGGAGAGCAGGCCAGTTATTCTTTTCCTGCATGGTTACCACTAGCATGTCGATGAGCTTGCTGACTTAGCCGAGAAGGTGTCAGGAGCTATATGGAGTAATGGGTAAGAAATATGGAGTCTTAACACAACAGTTCCTTGTGAGCTTTCTCTACAAATCCCCCTCCCCCCAAACTTTTTCTCACAGTTTAGCACCCCCAGGTACTACATCACCTTTGCAATGTTCTAGATGTTGCATTCAAAGCTTCAGGAATACACTGCAGATATGGATCTTTCACATGCCAGACAAAAATGTACTACTGATTGAAGAAGCTGTGGTGTCTAACTGCTTAAATATTATATGACTAAAAATCCTCCAAATGGTATTAAATATCCCAAGTTAAATCAGCACCAGTGCTTATTAAATATCAGATTTTGATTTATGTAGAGTCAACAACTGCACAGCAAACACATCAAAATCTGAGCAATAATGACCTCAGAGCTATGTATATTTGCCATGTGCTGGATTTCCTGTCCTGCTGAACCCCAGGGGGAAAAGCTGCTGAACAAGTCTAGCTCCAAGGTTAATAGTCAAACTAAATCACTGGCTTTAAAAACCATTTAAATCTGTGACTAAGCTGGAGAGCATTTCACAACTTTCCTGTCTTTAATAGTGAGGAATGCTAATTGGTTCTAGGTAGCTTCTGCAAGTAAACTGGAAGATGCTTCTCTACAAGAATTCTTATCCATATATTCATGGAGGCACAGGGAAGCAGATGCTGCATTTGGGAAATAGATGTTTTAAATACCTTAGCAATAAGCAGCTGAGAAATAGGACAATTCACCCATCAACTGGATGACGGTATGATTGCAGTCTTGTTGTCCTACACCTTGGTAGTCCCACAGTTAGGATAGACATCCCATAAAGTAGGAGCTGTTTCTGGTGGTATGCACTTTGTAAGCCAGTTGGTAAACTGGCATGTGGATGTAGAAAGAGCTTTGCAGAGGAAAGTGTGTGTCAGCTAGAAACTGGAACACTTCTGCCTCGCTTCTAAATTTGTTTTAAAGTCTAATCTTGAAAGACTCTGTGAAATGTGTACAGGTACCATGAAGGTGTGAGTGCTCATGGGAAGCACAGAAATGCTTTCTATAGTTGGCAGCTCTTTCAGGGAGAGTGATGTGGTCTACCAAGTCATGTGCCTGCAGTAAGGCAACAAAAAATAGGAATGACCTGTCTTCTTCCCACAGTCAGACATATGATGAGGAAGTGCTCTTTCTTCCCCTTTTCTCTTTCATGGCCCCACATCAGCTTCAGGACTTTGTAGTTCAAGATTCAGGCCACGGGATTGGCAAACCCAGTGATAGACCATGAAAAATGCCAGAGTGATGTTTCTCCCTATCTGAACTGTCCATTCTTCTGACTGTCTCTGAGGATGTTGGGTTGTATGTGGTTAATTTCCCTTTTCTGAATCCTGCACTTTACCTGTGGCTGACAAAGAAAAAAAACACTTCCATCAAAGGAGTGTGCTGAGCTCTTGACTCAGGTAAGAACTACCATGATAAATCCTTGATACCTCTTCAAAACAGCCCAATCTATGGTTGTCTTTTTATTTCTCTTATAGTATTTGTGTTTCATGGATATGATGAGATGCCTGTGAAGTATATTGATTTTCTACTCATCAGCACACATTCCCAAGGAACTCAGAGTTTGGTGTCTATTATGCAGCTGATGAATGTCTCCACATTTTAGTTCTCATCATATTGAAACAGTTACCTGGCTTGACTTTCCACTGTTAACTAAGAAAGAGGTTTGGGAAGATGTTGAACTGCACTGTAGAGCATCATCTTGTCCCTGCCCAACAGCTACTGAAAGGTGTGCCTTGAGCAGGGAGGCTATCCTGAGTCCAAGCTGAGATACACTGTGTGTTCCTGGTCCCAAGGACCAATCAGAACCTGAAAGGGGGGTGGACTACTTCATTCTCCAATCTAGCTCTTCACCAATAAGGTGAAGAGCAGATTTCTATATGGTTTATTAGATTTGAAACAAATCATATTTGCCATTTTTTGAGTCAAGGAAATATTGCGTCCAGTCTCTTAGGGACACAGCAAAGCCGTGTCTGCAGCAGACTGGGTGTCAATATATACAATCAAGGACAAAGATATTTATTTGTCAGACGGGCTGCAGGAGGGATGAATAGATAAATCTTCTGCTCTAGAGCTGCAATTTCCTTTCCTGTTCCTTTCAGCTGCCTCAGGGACTATGCACAGCAATAGCTCAGCTCTGCAGACTGCAGCTCACAGAACCTCTCCGGATCCTGGAGCCTCTGTCTCTCTGGGAGACCCAATCTCTGCCCTGAGCCTTGCAGGAGACTGGTTATCTTTCCCTGCCCACCTGCATCACCCTATCAATATTGCACTCTCACTTACATAAGCAGAACTGTTTCTGCTCAAAAAAGATGTGCAGAGCATTCCTCTAACGCCTTTGGTAGGTGGGCTCATGCTGGGTGACCAGAACAACTGTTAGCTGAGGTCAGTCAGCCAGGAAAACAATAATGTCTCCAGTCTCCAAGGGCTGTAACTCTAACATCAGGATTAAGGCTGCTGCACTGTACTCAGGACATTACATCTCTTGCAGCTGACCTCAATCAGCAGCCATGTAGACCACCTGGGGGAGAGGGAGTGGAAGGGGTACAAAAGGTTTTATTAAACCCAAAAGAGCAAAAGGAAGACAGCCTTGAACCTTCCAACAAAAGAAAGAAAGTTCTTGTAGGGCAAAAAGCCAGGTGATATTCTTTTAAACAGCTTTTTTTCCCTCCTTTGTACTTCAGCTGCTAAAACCTGTCTCATATCTGCAGCTGCATGGGGGAGATCCTCCAACCTAACTCCCCTGACTTAAAAAAAGATAGTAATACTCTTGTAGCAGCTAATAGAGAGCAGAGGGAGAGAAGGACAGAGACAGTTTTTTTGAACTGAGCAGTGCAGGATGTAGAAAGAATTAACTTGAACTCTCTCTTGCTTATATGCATTTGTATTTCCATGAGTCTGTTAAGACCACCATTGTGAGAGGGTCCAGCAATGTGTAGGTGGTATGCATTAGTAGCAGGATGTGTTATGTGTTAGTAGTGCTGCTGTTTGGCCATGGGTGGTGGTATTTGTGTCTCTGAACAATACCAAGAACTTAAAAATGTGAAAAAATTTGGTTTCTCAGTGGTGAGGGTTTTCTGGTCTGGGTAAGCTGTGCAATGGAGGAGATTCGAGTAAATAGGCATTTAGTATAAACTTCCGATATCCTCAAAACTCTCTTCAGCTGTGAATAACATCACTTGATGTTTCTAAGGGGCTTCATGAGATGAGCCTCCCTCAAACCCTTGGACAGGTTTGACTCTTGATTAGACACAAAATATTTCATTAAAACTTTTTCAAATCTTAGTGGGTCAGCTTTTTTGAGAAAAGATAGCTTTATGTTTGGTGTGTCTGCTGTTAATACTTCTATTGGTAGTAACTGACAGTACAAAGATCACTAAAATTTATATTACAGCCATGCCTGGTGCTTTGTATTCACAGAGGAGAAGTAAGATTTAAACTTCTTTTATGAAAGGAAGTTAAGGCAAAGAAATCTGGATTCATGTTAGGTAATTTTAGGCATGAAAGAGAGGCATTTAACTAGAATTGCAATTATTCTCTTCTTCCCAGCTAGTCAATGGAGAAAGACACACATATCAAAGAACAAATAAACCTGTATTGAAAACCCGAATTGTCTCCCAGATGTTCCTCTCTCACTACTCATGAGCAAGAGAACTTAAAGCAATTATGATTTTAATTAGATGCCCATGTTGTATCCCTCAAATTTGACTGGGTTAAATTTGACAAAGAAACTAAATGTCCAATGAGAACATGAGTCAAAGCAGGTGGCTGGAGGCCGGTTCGAATTCATTGTTGGATTGCAAATAATACTATTTCATGTATATCCTTTTGAAGTCTATTGCTGAATTACACAGGCTAAACTCATAGGAGCCTCAGGAAATATTTGGTTAAACTAACTCTGGAGTAATATATATATATATATATATATATATATATATATATATAATGCTATTATTTTTATTGTAGACTTCAGAAACTTCAGTCTGGAGGAGCCATGAATTTTCTGATGGTGACAAGCATCAATAAAAAGACCAGAAAGTAAATCAGTCAAACAACTATAAGAATAATTGCACTGTAAGCTAATGATTATAAAATTAATGATCAGGGATAACATCTATTGAGTTTTTACCTTGCTTATTTTTAGTAGGATAGGAAAATAAAGAGCCTGCACTTAAAATTATAGTATTGATGTAATTAATAATGCTGAACTGGTCAGAAAAATCTCTCATACAAGGTTTATATCTTGCAATGTAACAACCAATAGCACAAGAAACTCTTATTTTCTTTCTTGTGAAAGCTGCTGGATCAGCCAAAATAGGGTGTGCCTGTAATTGTCTGACGCCCAGACCCAGCAAAAAGATGTTTTAAACCTTGAAACTAGTGGAATACCTTTTCCAGAGTCTGATAAAACTGCCTATTTTCCTTACCTCTTAATGCAACCTGCTATAAAAAGACAAGATTGCAATGTTCTTTGAAAATGGAGTTGAGCAGGTTGAATTTAGGATGACCAGCTGGCCACTTTAGCTGGGCAAGACTTAATAGCAAACTGAAAAGGGAATAAAAAACTCCCATGTGATTACCCTCCCCTTGTCTTCTAATTTTGTCAAACAGAAGAGCTAGAGGGACCTAAAAATGCATTTGGAGAATCTTTGTGCATGATGCACTGAAAATGTGTGAAGGAGTCACTAAAGGGCTATTTCACAAATTCCACATGAGATATAATCACGTAGAACTCTGGAAAAGAGAGAACATGAGTTGGGAGAGCTTTGGTAGAATTCCAAAGGTCATGAGTGGCGTTTCAAGGCTGACTACAGGCTAATTATTCACTATCTCTTCTAAGGTAGAAAAGCAGGCATCAAAGAAATAAAAGTCAAATCTGAAGTTAGGGCTGGAAAAATGCTTCTTTTTACCAGAGAACATAAGGGAATGTGTAACTAGGTGGGCTCAAGTTACACTGAGTAATTTCATAGGAGAGGAATCTATTGAGAATTATGCAGAATTTACACAATATTTGCATTAAAAATCCATTCAAATTTGGGAATTCTCTGAGTTGAAAGTAAGTGAAGACTAGAGGAGTGCTTAAGCAACTAAAACAAACTTTCTCTCTTCTTTCTCACTCCTGGACATCCCTTCTGCCCACTCCTAGACAGGCAATGGTCAGACCCAGTATTGTCACAAAAGTTCTGCTAGCATTACAACAGAATCTTTTTCTTATGAGGATGTTGATAATGAGTGAGAAGTACTTTAGAAGGTTATGGCTACTCACATGAATATCTATTTAATAAAAAAGTTTAGGGCTTAGAGAACATGTCAAAATTTATTGAGTAGTCCATATTTTCTGTCTTTTCAAACAATTCTCAGGAAGAGGTTATCTTAAAACTGCACACATGGAATCTACCTACCAATCTACCAATTGATTCTGTCTACCAATAGAATCAGTTAGAAACAGTTACAAGTAAAATAGATCCTTTGAATTTTATATTCCCCTGGTTTTAGATCAGATATTTGTAAATAATTTTATAATTTGTAAAATATTTTTCTGCACTAATTAAAAAATTTAAGGAAAGACTAATCATTATTTTATCAGTTCTGCCTTACAGAAAGTACTATGAATGTCATACAGAAATTCAAATCAGCATATTCATTTTCCAAATAAACCTCTGACACCAACCTTCTAAGTTCCTTGTAAGAGCAACACAATTTCCTCAATTGTTCAGCAATCCAGTTTTGAGATACAATATTGCACAAAATATAAAAAAGATAGTTGAAATCATGTGCATTTACTAATTTTCTAATCTTTCAAATGAATACACTTTTCATTTATGTGTACAGAAGTCAAAAATCTTAAGTTAAGCCACCTGCAGAGAAAACCTTTCTTAAGGGCTGGTACAAAACTATGGAACCAAATCCTGCAAAATTAGTGTGAGGATCGTTGCAAATGTCACCAGCCTATACTTCCAGGGCATGATGCATTGCATCAATGTGATTTTCCAAGATAAATGTTACATTCTGTATTGAAGTATAACAGCAATCTAAAGCATATGAAAAACAAAACCTACTCTGAGTGCTTATTCCAGAAAGAGGATATGAAGAAAAGGGATCACTGACACCACTTAAATTGTTTTTTTTCAGCCCAGACTGAAGTTACTGAGATGTCATACAGCTATGAATAGAAAATAATCTGAAGAAAATAGAAGGCAAACAAATAGACATATATTCAAAATATGGGAAAGTTTTGTACAATGAGATCTGGCGGGAACAACAACGAGATTTTGGCATAGTGGCTCCTGATTTTTTGGAATCATTATTGTTCTTCGATGCATCTGGATACATGTGTATCCAGACATGTTGAAGAACAATAATGAGTCAAAATAATAATAATAATAATGTCAGACACTTATATACAACAGTCTTTACAAGACGAGAACATTTCTTAATTTTTGCCACAATTCCTACGTACAAATTCACATTTATTAATTTACATTATATCTGAACTATGTATACAAAAAATAAATATATTTTCCAGTTAAGTTAGCAGGGATTTTGGCTTACTGTTTACCTAAAACCAAGCTTCCTAGCCAAATCTGTGCTTGCCCTTGTGTGTTGTTATTTTTGAAAAAGAACAAAAGTAACTGATTGCAGATGATTCCAACTCAACATGTTCTAATCTTCAGTCCTTTAATCTTATGTCACAGCTGAAGGTTAAGTTGACCCATGTGATTATCAACAAAACAAATAGTGGTGAAGGAAAAAGCTAAGGAAATTCTTGTGCTAAACCTTGTTTAATTCTATTTTGGAGAAAATAATCATCTCTCTCAGTTGGATAGTGATGGAAACTGTGAAAGCTTATGCAGCTATACAGTGTTGTATCATTTTTACTTAATAAAAATAATTCACATGCAAGGTAGCAAACATAGGGAAAGTTATGGAAAACATTTCTCACCCAAAGACAGAGTACCAGATGAGCTAAGACTTATGGGAGCAATCAAGGGTGGCCAAGACTCTGCTGTGGGGCCTTATTAAGTTAGACTATGATCTAGCACCTCCAACTTACTAAGCTGTCGGGAGTTTCAGTGATTAAAACCAAAGAAAGGTCACTTACAGACCTTCAGCATTTCCCTGGACTGGTATTTTCTTTTAGGCCTTGGACCCTAATGAAGGCACTTCAGTCGATACGTGGATTTTTTATTTTTTTAAATTGGTCTTTTGAGCTGGATTTCTCCATAGCTTGAGAAAATCTTCAATAGATTTTGCTTCCTCAGAACTCTGCATACAGTTATCAAAAATCCCAACCAATAGCAAGAGATGAGGTTTTATAAGATGGCTTTGCATATCATCACTGCAGAGATCAAAGGAACAGGTTAATGAGGATCTGGAGTAGTTTAATTATGTCCTAGGTAAAAAGTGGGGGTTAGTGGCTGTAGGTGGGACCATTATAAATAAGCTTTCAAAGCTCTGATAGATGGAGTCTAATGTTTGTAAAAGGTATGATAAAACTAGTATTTCTTATGGATTTAAGGTTGCCAAAATCAACCCTCTAGTCCTAAAAAGTCATGCAGCAGGAACAGATATAATGTGTTCCAGATACAAGTGGTGTCAATGTTATTTTATGAGCTCTTTTCAGGGGTGGGGTAAACATTGTTTCATCTACAGGATCATATATATAATTGCTTACAAAACTCTAATTTCAATACTACTGTGGAGCGTGGTTGAACATGACCTTTTCGTGTCTGGCTATCTGATATGGTTAAAAAGTTACATCTCTTTTCATTTTTCTATTTAATGCTTCCTGTATTGGTTATAATGGCATATTTAGGATGGACTAATACTTCTGCAATAACATACATTTGTTGTTGTAATGATATATTCTGGAAGCCTGGTATATGGTGCCTTTATATTAGAATATTACTGTATTAAATTCAGTCTGACTGGTCTCACATTATATAGGAAAAAAAGGAAGCTTTATATTCCTTACAATCTAACAAACCAAAAATACTACCTCGTTATGAAGCAGAATGTGATTATGCTTCTCTTAAAATTCATCCCCCTTTAGCATACTCTTTCATTTCCTTTTTAAAAATTGTTGAGTATTAAGTGTTACAAGATCATTGGGGTGACCACTGTAGTATTTTTAAATGTTTTTTTATACAGATATAGTGGTATTCATTATTGTTGGGTAGATATATATGAAACTTGAAAGAAACATGATCAGTTTTGCCACTAAGGATGAAAAAGTTAGAAGTATTTAATCCTGTTATTAAAAAAAATAAAATGTGTGTTTCCATCATCTCTAGATGATTCTGTTCTCATCTCGTAATTCTGCTTTTTGCTCATTGCATTACAGGACCTCCCCCAGGAGCTGATTCCACAGATCACATGTGATCACTGAAGTTCACATAGGAATCCTGCCTAAGTGGAGCTGGGAGGTAAGAAAGGAGCTGTGAGTAGTGGTTGTGTTTATTAAAGAATGCCACATCAGGTGGATGCTCCTGCCAAAACCTTTTTGGGGTGGCACCTGCCACACTGAGGTGATGACAGAAAGAGCGGGGGTGTTACTGTTTTTACATATGTCCCTTTTATCTCATGAGACAGTACTCCAAGGAATGAAGATTTGCAGTTCCTGCAAGTCTGTTTGGGGCTGAAATATAATCTGTAATGCCCAGTTATATTATTTTATTTTTATTCCATTGTTTATTGACTTTAGACTAATATTTTTGGTATTTAATGCTGAGTTTTAGCTTTAATTTATGATGCATGTATCTATGAAAACTGGTGGATCTTGCAGTGCACACTGTGAATTAGAAGAACAAAAGCTTTTGCCTCCACAAAGTTGGTGAGGGAGGTGTGCCATTTTGTGTTTGGCCAAAAATTTCCTGGCTTCTTCTGGAACTACAGGGTACTCTGTCAAATTTGGCTGATTACCCAAAGTAATTTGGGTAATTACCTTTAAGGTAAAGAACCTTTAGGTTAAAGAACATGGTTTCTGAAATGTGGACAGCTTCCTGTATCTTGGTTCACATCACTGTCTATCATTCTGATAGATTGGAATGACCCTTTCAGGGCTGCTTGGCTTTAAAATGCAATGCATTATAAAAGAATGGACAAATAAAAACTTATAATGATTGGTGTGCTCAAAAGTTCAATAGTTTTTTCAAAACCAACTGCGCTGTTCATTGAATATTTTTTATTCTTTTTAAGAATACTCTCCTATTATAAGATTTTTTGGGCAGATAAATGGTAATCAAAAGTCTTCATACTTTTAAAGATGTGAGCTTCCTCTGCAATTTTTTTTAAAAATAAAAACCAAATAAAAAAATAGCCCCCCCACTACTATAGCTGAAGATTTGAAGCTTCTGAAACAAACACATAGATGTAAGAAAGTCAACATGAAGCTTTACATTCCATTTCAGTCATCTTTCTGACTTTTTAACATGACAGGAACCTATTATTAATAGTTCTTACTTGCCAGAAAATCCTACCAAGATCTTTTGCAATAAGTAAATGAAACTGAAACAAAATGTCATGGTATGGCTTGAAGAACAGCTGAATAAAGATATCACTGGGATATATAATAAATAAAAAAGGAGCAAACACCTCCCAGAATGAAGAGCCTCTTCTCGTGTACTTGTGCAGGACTTGGAGAGAGCAGACTAAAGGGCAAACAGGGAAAGGACAAAAGATATCTGCATATGCATCTAGGGAAAATGCTTTGCTCTGGTTGGTCTGAAGCAGTTTTTTTTCCAGATGCTATCACTTCATTGGTGATTTAGCATAGGTTTGTAAATATGGTGACACATTCAGAAGCATTCCTTTTTCTCAACAGTTTGCAAAACATAATATTAATTGGGGTTTGCTTTGTGAAGCAGCGTACAAAGTGTACAAAGCCTCTTGGAAGAGGATGACCAAATACAAAAAAGGTGGTAACGTATATCTACTTTTCCATCTCTTGATAAAGGGATGCCAGTATATCCAATAAACATATAATGAATCGATTTTGGGACTATGGGGAGTATTTTTTGGAATTTTGGGCATGCAGCCAAAAAAGCATGTTTCTGACACTGAGTTCTTTTCTAAATGAATTGAGACATTTCAAGTCTAAATTTCAAGTCTAAATTAATTTCTAAATTAATTGAAACATTTCAAGTGTTTAAAGGAATATTAAAATGGATATTCTTTTAGCTTTGAGACAAGATCAAGCAACCTTATATCAAAGAAGAGCTTGTAATACAAGCTTATGAGGGAGTTAGGGTAGATATCATTTATAATTGAATTACCTCAACTTCCAGCTGTGAGTACATACAGGATATTTCCTTTATAGGTACAGCTGTCCACTGAATTCCCTGGCCAATCAATTCTGTTAACCACCAGCCATGGTGGCATTTAAGGCAGCTATTTTCCTTTTCTTTTAAAACTCATGTTTAATGAGGTGTTTAGTAGCCATATGAAGGACTTGTGACACAAGCTAAAGATTGCTGTTGCTGGTGGGCTAGGATGAGGCTTTGTGTATTTATTGCATGTAATGTTATAATAGATGCCTTAATAACTTGGGTTTGTCTTCCAATTCTCTACATAACCAAAGAATGGGGAAATAATTTGGGGTGCTGCAGATAGAAAAATATTCCTCTAATAAACTGAAAATTGCTGCCTTCCTTTAAAATGGTATTACTTTTTAAAGAGAAATTACCATAAATTACCTGCTGCTGACAGACATATTTCCTATTTCTTACACTGTCTATGTAGGAAATTTGCTTTAGCACTAGGAAGCAACTTCTGGGCAATGTATAAACATGCCTAGTTTATGGTGAAACATATCTGATTTCTCTCAACATCTTGATTAAACCTCTGTCAGGTAGGTAAAACGTTTCATCATATTTTCAGAAATCTCCAGTGACTTGTGGGGACACAGCTTTTCTCTGATATGTCAATAAGCCTTCACAATTAATATGTTCATTTTATTTCAGAGAAAACATTTTAGGTCTTCAAACAGTTTTTGAGAAAGTATTTTTCACCATTACTATTTGCTGCCATAGGAATATGGTTTTACATATGGAAAGATTATTTTCAAGTGGTTAGCTTCAAGTGAATCAACCTAAATTGAAGTTTCCTTTACTCAGATGTTGCTTTTGAGATAGATCAAATTGTCTGTTCCTTTTAAAGGCTGACGGATGTTCACCACTTCTAGAGCAAGGCAGAGCTCTCACATGTGTTCATTGTATCAAGTTCAACCCATACCAGATCTGCACATGAGAGCTTTGGGAGTTTAGGAAGACTGCGGGGCTCTGTTTAGAAGGGGATGAGACTTTTGCAATCACCCCTTCTTTCTCCAGAGCCATTGTATTTTCTACACCCACTGCTGGCAGGTTGCTCTAAGATGTGAAATTTGGAATTTGTGTTTGAAAGCAAGTGTGCCCACAGTACAGATGAAGGTTTGGGGTGTAAAATGTTGCTTTATGAAAAGAATCCTATATAATACAAATTCTGTGTTGAGCTTTACAGCATAACTGCTCCTAAGCTTTAACAAGAAATCTCTGTATTGTGTGCACAAGGATCAAAGACCTTAATCTGGCCAAGAGCCTATGGTAGTTCATATGGAAGGACTGCAGAGATGCTCTGTGTCATGATCAAAGTTGGGTGGCTGACACCCAGCTGAATATTCAAGCTGCTCACAGAAACATTCTGTTTAGGTTACCCTAAAGGAAGAAATAAAACTCTTCATTTCCAATTCTGCGCTTCCAAAAAGCATTTGCTGATATTAGGTGCAGGTAGAGGCTGCTTTTGTTAGTGCTGAATTTATAGTTAATTTAGAGTGAGAAAAGTGCAGTATTTCTATGCTTTCACAGTTTACATCATGGCATATATATTTCATATATCATCATGGCAAATAGTTTGTATTAATTTATTTTTTAAAAAGGTGCAATTTCTCTTGGTCAGAGGGCTGATCTGCCTTTTATTTTTCCTTAACTCTGTTTAGTATGCAGGGTGGGAACAATGCCATGCTGACTTTTAACCCCAGTGGAGGGTTGACACAAAAGTTGACTGTAGGCCTCGAGGGAGCACAGAGCTCTAATGGCAATTTGAGTGTGAAATGTGGTCTCTGGAAGAAAGGTCACCACATCTGCACAGCCCCTTAGAGTCAGGCTTGGAGCGCTGTCTGCCTTTAACTAAAGAGACATTTTGCTCTATCTTGAGGTTGCCTTAGTTGGAGGTATAGGAAGCGTGTAACAGAATCAGGGGAACTGAATGATGTTCATGCATGTTTGCCTGCAATCTGCATCCTAAGAGAAGACTGTTGAGAAGCCAAATCAATACTACAACTATGTCCTGTGCAGCTGCTGTGTTGTTTCGGTCTGTTATAATAATGAATTGAAGTTTCACAACAGCAAGCATAAATAATAAGTGCTGCTCAGCCCATAGTATTCTATCACCTTTAACTGCTTATAACTATCTAAAACCCACTGTCAACTACAATTATACAGAATTCTACTACAGACCTTTTGTGGCCCTCAGCTCAAAAATGCAGAAGCAGGATGGTTTTCAATGCAATAGGGCCTATGATGTCCTTCTTCAGGCCAAACAATTGCCCCCTTTTTAAAACCTTAGCAGAAACCATTCAGAAACTGAAAACCAGAGTATTTTCCAGCAGGAGGGTATTTTATTCTAGTGATCAGGCTCTTGTGTCTGGCCATTGTCTTGTTTTCACACTTTTTTTCATGCACTTTGGATCTCCTGCATTGTGATTCACTGTTCAGAGAGGGGAGGAGCACTAGAACCTCATTTTGATGATGGGTGTGGAGGATATAAGCTACCTACTTTACTCTGACATTTTAAATTTGAATCCTGATGGCCAGACTTTTAAGTGTGGAGCAGCTTCCATGGCAAAATGGGTGACACTGTGAAAATGAGTGTGAAGGGGTGTGAATTCTGCAGCACAGGTTTCTACTTGGCACTGATGCTTTTTGGATGTCTCAGAAACGGCCCTGGAGCTAGGCAGCCATGGGCAGAAAAAGCAAAGCATTGCCTGGGGAAAATACAGACAGCACAGAAGAAAGCAGGGAGGCTTGAGAAAATGTGTGCCAGGTCTAAAAATTCATGGACATTGGAGAGGATTCAAGGCTGTGGCTTGCCTCACCTTTATGGCAGAGCAATAGAAGGAAATCCCAATGGTATTTTCCCACTTATTTTAGCCTAAACTTGACTGGAGAAAAATTCTAGATGAACATTTTGGTCCTCTCAACGCAGTTGAATTTTGGTTCTTGGGCAGTCCTTTAGCATCAGTCGCCAAAAAGGGGCTTCTTCCTGTAGTAGTTATCTGGGTTTGCACAACAGAAAGCTGAAAAATGTTGCAACAAAAGAGAAAGTTTTGCTGTTTTAGAGAGAGGAAACTGAGGTAGAAGTTTTTGCAGCCACTTGTAAAATGATGCCATAATTAGCAAAGTGAAAGAATTTCACTAATTTTCTATCTTTGTCAAATCCACAAAACAATTTTTTACTCTTATTTTCCATTGCTCAAATAATCAAAGTTTGCACTGCCCTCATTGGCCTGCTAGAGGGTTGACACTTTGACATTGGGAACTTTAGAGCTTTAATTTCCTTTTAGAACCACAAGGTTAAGTATAAAAGAAGAAGGTGAAAAAAAGAAAGATATCTTCCTGGCTAAAATATTCTGTTGTGTCAAGGGTGGCAAAACCAAGCTTTTATAATTAAAATAGTGTCATGTCCAATTTCCCTTCCTACCTCTGTCTAAATTCAGAAGTGTTTTGAAGTAGCAGAGAGCTGCAGTTCAATACAATCTGCAGAATATCACCACTATTTTCAAACATGTGGTAATGTTTTTGCACACACATAAAAGTGACCCAACTCAGCAAACCGGACTGTTTTAAAAATAACATTAACTTTGACAACTGCTATAGCTATTTTGTTTTGTGTTAAACTTAAGAGTAGTGACTCTTTCTGAGACTTGAAAAGAGCACTGTGCTTACCCTTGTCCCAGCTGATATGATTAAGTGGTTTTTACTACAGCTGGCAACCAAAAGGAAAAAATTTGGGTTGTGAGCCACCAACCCAAACCCCCTATACTCCTATGAATTAACACCTAGAAAATGCTTTTGATGGATACAAATCCTTTTTTTATGATACATCATTTACAAGGCTTTACTCCTTTTACAGTGGCTTATTAAAGGCAGATATATGAGCCCTATTTCACCCTGATCAACATCAGTGGCAAACTCCAATTGATTTTGCTCAGAAACAAGATTTGGCCTTTCATTGTCAAAGATTTCTTTTGAGAGCTGACATTTACATGGAATCCCTCTTCCTTGTAAAGTGATTTATTACAAATTACAGTCATTATCTCTAAACAGCATAGACACCTTTTAAAACCTGACTTTTTTTTCCTTTTTTTGTTTATTTATTATACTTGAAAATTAGTAACATTCATGGGAGACAAGTAGGACAAAAGTGGAGAGCTGGAGAACTATTACCTGGTTTTAGTTATCAAATTAAGGCTTTTAACCAAAGACAAATTACATTCTATTTGTTTAATTAATGATAGGAAGTGCAAGGAAACCACACAAAAATTTAAACTGTGCTTTGAAATAACAAATATTTGTCTTTTAATATTTCTCACTATAATTATGGAATAGAATTTATTGAAGTTCAGCAACTGTATAAAAATGTTCTATAGCTAGAACACAGAAATGATTCAGTAAGTTCTACGAAAAGTCAATTTGCATGACATCAGCACCTAGCCTGTAACGGGTGATAATGGATTGTTGGCTTAATTTTATACCACTTGACATCAGATTACAATACAATGAATAAATGTTAACCTATAATCCCTTTAGTAAAAGCTGGCATTGTTTGTCTTCTCTTGTAGAGACCACATTGATTTTCTTTTATTGGATGCTCAAGTGCTGTGCCTCAGATTGATTACTTTGAATTAAATGTGCAGAGAACATTTTTATTATTCTAAACCTGGAGTCTTAACATTAAAGGGATGCCCCACCCCCTGCTACACTGCTAAAAGTGTGCTCTACCATTTAATTTGGATTTCTTTCATTTTCTCATTTCTTTTCAAGGCTGCTGAGATGCTGACCCCTGCTCTGCCCCTATGCCCCTTGACCCTGACACATCTGACCAGTGATGACTCTGAGGGTGGCAAATTAATAGCAGCATTGCTTGTTAATTGCATAAGAGAAACGCCAAAAATTTATCACCTCAGTCATGGCCATTGCTTCCCTTTGACCCCCTTGTCCCACAAGGCTTTAGCTGATGGTCACATCTGTGGTTTTTCTGTATCCTACATATTTGCCGTATAATTATTCAGCATCAAACCTTATTAATCAAATCGATGCTGTGTTTTAAATGGAAATTGCTGGATTAATACAAGCATTCATTTCATCCTGAAAATCTTGATGGCTTTAGCACACAGAATACAAGCAGAATATGAAAGAAGGGATGTAGAGACCTGATTGAATTAGGAGAGGCATGCTGCACATTAAATTACATATGCCAGCAGGGGTCCTTGCTTTTATAGTAAAGCACTTCTCTAGAGTGTATACATATAAACCTCCTGTGATTTCTTTACACTATAGTGAGTGCTTTTGGATCAAATAGGGCTATAGTGGCCAATTATATTTCTAAATACATTTTTTAATGTGATCTGGTATTTGATATGTTTTATTTAACTATTTCTTCAAACAAAACATTAGGAAAATAGAAATTGATGCTTCTTACTGGTTAAGGGGCTATCTTGTTCCCTTCCCTATCTATTATTTTCAGTTATGCAGGAATAAAGAGTATGAGTAAAAAAAAAGAAAAGAAAGTAAGTTATGAGGAGCTTTGTCTGTCAAGATGTAAACATTCTAAACACCCTAAGGAATTTGCAACTTACCTGCTTGTATAATTTCTGGCCTCTTTTCTTTTGTAAGTTTTCAGTTTTCTGCCAGTGAACCTGCTGTGTATAGGGCAGGGATTGGAAGTTAAAAAGTGACAAACTGAAGTTAAGAGAGAACAGAGACAGGCCACTGATATTACAAACAGATATGATGAGCAGCTTGAGCTACTTCTTTGGACATGTCTTGGATGCTTGTGAAAACTCTTTGTAGACAAGTGTTCCCATTGAAATCTGTAATTGGTAAGTAAGGCTTTTTAGGGTGGGACTGATTTTTGATTGATGTTCATGAAATGCTACTCATATTGTTTTCGCTTGGCTATATCATGAGTTATGCTCTATCAACAGGCATTCTGCAGGAAATCAAAGTTTTCCTGAACAGATTGGAACAGAGCACAGTTCAGAGGAGGAAACTAGAGCAGACCTCTCTCTCTTGTAGCTCAGCTTGAGCTCTACCATTTATCAGCATCACAGCACAGTGCAAAAGCACAGATGACATGCTTTCCGAATGGGAGTCATCAGTAAAGATTTCTGTATGTCCCTATTTTCAGTGTGGCATGATAATTCAGAAGAGATTTATACTTAAAATCCTCAGAAAATGCATTCTATAACTAATAAAATTATGTGCTATCATGCAAATCCAGTCTTAATACAAGATTGAAATTACTCAAAAGATGTTTACACCAATGTAGTAATGGAACTGCATTTGGCAGTCACAAAAACAAGTTACTGTGGTTTATTTTATGACATAAATTATTTCATTTTAATATCTCTCCTGTCAAATTAGATGAATTTACTTACCAAACTTTATACATAGTACATGATTAGTTGTAAAAGAAGATTAGTTGTAAAATAAGTCAGCTTAACATCCAGACATAGGATTTTAATAACAACTTGATATACAAAGACTGTCAGGTGCTGTCTGCTAGTGAGAAATAAATAATACCCTAGATCCTTCACTATAATTACCATCATTCACTGTATGCACAGGGTCTGCAGTGCGGCTCAGGCTGACATAGAGTCAGAAGTGCTTAAAATCCCTCACCTGGCTCCCAGAGAAATCTGTGTACAGGAGAGAAACATTGGTGGGTAATGGGAAGATGCTTACTGGACTGAGACTCACAGGTGACTTTGCACACAGGTTCATATAATGTGAGTAATTAACTGAAAGATTTTTTCATTTAATTTTTTTTTTAATTTTTTTTTTAATTTAATTTTTCAGGTCACTTAAAACCACATAGACATATGATTGTGTAAAGGCAGATCCCTCTTCTTTCCTGGACTGAGAAATCTCAATCTATGTGCCTGTGGTGCTTCCTGGACACCAAGAATGTCACATGTTCAGTGATGCAAACCTGGTGATTTTTTTCTCCAAACTACAAGTGATGTGTATTTTCTGCAGTCTGATTTTTCTCTTACCAGGAGAGATGGTTATCTATTTTGTCACACGTATGGGTCTCAGAAACATAACATTGCTACCAACACCACTTGCCATTTACTCAGTTGACTTTAAATAAAACAGTTTAAGTGCTCAACCGCTTACACTTATGTTTGAGTTAGTGGGATACAAACATTCTTTATCAGCTTTGTTAAATGATAAATCTTTGAATTGAAGCCTGAATGCTATACCATGGTTTCTGTTGTCTATGTAGCGTGCACTAGGTATTATTTCCAAGAGCAAATCCTTCTAAATGATTGAACAAAAGAAATCTTCCAACTTTCTGGAGGTCCCTTGACACAAAGAAATGAATTTTTTGTGATGAATAAACTTTGTGAGGGTCAGGGATGATAACAGAACAAATACTTTCTATAATAGTCTACAAATTACATGTTTGAGAACCCAGCTGAATAAATAACATTCAAAGGACGATCTCTCCATTGTCCTCACAGTACAGTAAAAAGCATGTCCTAAGTATACAGCCATACAGATACACACTATAAAACATACAATGATCAACTCAAATCACTGAAGCACTTAACTGATAACGCCTAAACATATTTCAAAGAAAACATTTTCGAAGTGATCATGTTTTGTGTTTTTCTATTTATAGCAAAAAGCCCAAAACCCAAAACAACAAATACAAACCAAAAGAGTAACACGTTGAAATGACAGGTTTGTGCAAACTGCTTACCCCTCAGCACCTAACTGACTGTGTCACATAGGGGTGGGCAGAGGATGGGCTTAGACCCCTGCCTTCATGTAAAAGGAATGACTAAGGAATTTACAAACCCAGGACATTTTCCTTGTGCAATATATGCATCTGTTGCACAAGATTTCTAACCCACTGACATGGTGGGGGACATAATAACACACTAATTTTCTACAAGCTGACCATTTAAGTGTAGATTGCCCTTTGGAAAGTGCCCACATTTTTAATCCACATATTACCTGATTTTAACAACAGAAAAATGCAGCATACTGAAGATTTAGATCAGCACAATACCCTTCCTCACACCAGCTCCTCAAATAGTCCAGGACATCTCGACAAACACTTGAAATGCTACCAAACCCCAGCCGCCACTTCACATGATTTATGATGTCATTAATGTCAAGCTATCAGTGGACAAGAGTAAAAGAGACAACAGCAAAGCTGACTAAAAACAAATAGTTTTGATTAAACTCAAGGACGTTTGGTACAGCTTTCAGCAAAAAGACATTAATCATTTCCAAAGCTGACCTTGTTTTTTTTATCCCAAATGCAAAAATAATATGTGTAGGGATTCCAGCAAAATCTTTGAAATCCACTGTCTGTGTAGCTGGATTCCCTTGTTAAGGCAAACTAATTAACAGCAATACCATCACCTTTTTTCCTCTGGGGTCATTTTTGTTGACAATTGCCTGAGTATCCTAAAATTGCACCCTCTTTTTGACTCTATTAAGGTATGAAGAGTATTCTTTAGGTTGAGGCATTTTTCATGCCAGTAAGGGATTCCAATAGTATAATATCCACAGATACACATCACCCTTAAAAAACACCCCACAGCAGACAGACAATGACAATACAGCCTAATGATAAACAGAATATATTAAAAAAAAAAAAAAAAAAAAAGGAAGAGGAAAGAAAAGGAAAAATAAGTATGTCAAGTGAAATAAATTATTTTCATAGACAACCTCTATCTGTATGAATGCAGAACTTCTCTTGAGGTCTTTAGCCTACATTTACGGAATTAGAAAAGTGAATAGTACACTGGATTATTATCAAACACAGAAAAACATTTCATTGTCTTTTTAAATACTGATTTTCCTGTTTATAAGATCATAAAATTATGTACTGGTGTAATGTGTGCACAAGTTCATCCTGTGTACATATGTGTGAATTAACTGAGAGAGAACAGAAAATGTAAAAGATTTTTTGACTGTTATTTAGGCAACCTCAAACAAGATCAAGTCACCTCAGGGAACATATTCCAGGCCTATGAGAGATCTACTACAAGTATTTAAAATGCAGATGGAAAGTAATACTTCAAGCTTTAAAAACATTACTAAACCCCCTTTTTTCATAATAGTGGGTATTATTTTTGGAGCTAATGAGGATTTTTACAAAAATTTATCTTCCTTAGAAGAGGAAGCTTCCCTAGAAGCTGCTTCTCTCTAAATCTTGAAATCTTTACAAAAAAATCTCAGTCTTCTGCTCTCTCTGATTCTAATAATCAGCTTATAGTATTATTATTTCATAGTCTATATCAAGAAGGTTAAATATGTTCTTTCAGCAAACATGCATTTATAACTTAGGATGCAATTATGGAATCACAGAATATTCTGAGCTGTAAGAGACCCATAAGGATCACCAAGTCCAACAGCAATAAACAACCCACAGAAGGATCAAATCCATAACCTAGGTGTTTATTAGCACCATGCTCTAACAAACTGAACTAATCTCAGTCAATTAGATTACTAATGTAAAATTATAGGAAAGCTATTATGGCTTCAGGATAAAATAATTAAATGACTGTATGTCACTTTTATTTCTTTATACAAGAACATAAAACTTTCATTTTTTAAAGTATCATTTTATTATAATATGTAAACCAAATACTATCTCACACTCCTCTAGTATATACCATGAAAAGGAGTGATATCCGCAACTTCCAGACAAACATTTTCTTAAAAAAGATTTAAAACAATTTTTTTCCTTCTAAAACTAGTATTTATTCTGATTAGCAAAAACTTTCTGCTTAGCACTTTTATGGGAAAAAGACAGGCTGTATCAATTGTGCATGAGAACATTTGTAATATCACCCTCAGAGAATAATAAACAGATACGAGAGGTTGAAATTCTGACATAGTTTACAGAACAATAATCCAAACATCTGTTATAATGACAAGGGATTTGAGCAGAATAGAGAGTACATGGGAAAGCTATGCTACTTTTAGTACAGTTATAACGTTAAATCAAAGTGCTGCAGCTCAAGGCAGCTTGCTGCTAATATAAACAATTTTCTACATATTCCTGGGCCACAAGCCAGAACTCAGGATTCAGTTACAAGCGCAAGGTCAAGAGGGAATCAACGGTATAAAATTTACTATGTATGAATCAAAAGAATAAATCAGTAATTAAGGATGAAAACAAATTAGAAGGTATACTCTCACTTAACTCATCAAATAATTTTGCTGAGTAACTACAGGCTCTGAATATATTGTAAGATCTGTAGAGGTTTTAATGCATTTATTGCTTAAATCCACACAATCAGCTTTTTTGAGGCAGGCTTAGCAAATCACCTTTTTATACGTACTTCTTTCTATAGCCAACATCTGACTACAATTATGAAGGCAAATATTTAATCATGTCATTTGCTCAGGAAAAATGTAAATAATATTTCTTTGAAAATCACATTCTTGCCTTCATTTTATATCCATGAAAACCAAACTTTTGTCCACTTCTGGTCTCACTCCACCTTCCACACCCAAATGACATCTTTTAATGTTGCAGTGAATGTTAAAGATTTATTGTAGCTGTTGATGAAGAGGACCTTCCTGTAAAAGATTTCAAAGCAGTCTTTATCACCATGAAAAGTTTTGCATATGTTTTTCAAAGAGCATATTTATTTTTTTTACAAGCAGACATGCAGCAATCATAAGCCTCTTGCTGGTAGATGAATGTTTTGAGATGAATGGCCACACTAACTCATGTTTCTGATAGACTAGAAAAAAGCAAGCATCTTTGGAAAGTGAATCAAGAAAAGGTGTTTCTGTGTTTCTTACTTGGCTTTAGCCCACTGGAATCAATGGCCCAGTGTATCTAGGGAACTCATCCTGCATAACTGTCTTAAATTCATAATGTTTATGGGGATGAATGTTTTCATATGAATAACTCATATGAACTATTTAACTACTGGAGAAGGCTGGATAATCAAATAAGACATGACACCTCTTTTGTGTAAAGCTGTACTTGGGTAATTCTTCTCATCTCTCTCTGCTAGATTCAGCATTTCCCACAAAATTCAGCCTGAAACACCTTCAGAGCAAATTGTCAGCCTCTTTCTACATGTTGGAAACTCTTTCCATGCATTGCATCCTGAAAACTTATCACTAGTTCAATCTCTGCATAAGTTTAAGTCACAGCCTTTCTAATAAAATGCCCAGTTACTGCTGTTTACTAATTGCTTTAGTAGCAAGGCTTTGGGTAAGCAACAGAGCATTATTTAATAACTTCCCATTGCTAGTGACTCACATGGAGTTATGGCCATTGCTCTTGAAATATACTGTCCTTTAATAGGTTTTCTAACTTAAATATATTGACAAGATAACTCATCATGTTTTAATAACTGTGTCATAATTAGTCCATTTCATTAAAAAATACATGTGCTTGATTATTTCTTTCTGGAACACATTGTTGATTTTGTTCCTTTGAAGGATGATTTATAGGCCACCTTCATTCCAGAGGGCTGCTAATATCAGATGCCACAATCAGTATAACTATCAGTACTTCTTGTTACCTAAATGATGATTAGAGATGTCATGTTAGATCTCATAAGGTGCTGAGATATGTCAGTTTGCAGATCAGGTGCTGGAACTGAAATCTGCATCAGGAAGGCTTAACACTTGAAGCCACAGAACCAAGACAGCTGTTAAGAATATTTTGATACTGCCAGGATTTAATAGTGGTGAGAGATTGATGACTAGCTACCTAGAGGGAATAAATTTCAACTTATCCAGTCACAGGGGAAATACATTTTAGCTCTTCTTTCTTTGGCAAAAATATCCCTCCTCTTACAATTATTTGAATATTAATAACCATTAGAAGTATCCTATTTTATGAGTACTACTATATTTACTCCCTGAAATAATTAAGCATGTATATTGAATAAGACTAGCATGCAAAAAATACTTAAAAAAATAAAAAAAATACCATGAAGACTCTGATGTCATTTTGTGCCATGTGTGACCAACTGTGAGATTTGTTCCTGGTTGTGTCATTACTGTATCCCAGTACAATCACAATCATTTCACTCGCAGAGCCTCTGTTCTCTCTGAAAGCAGAGTAAGGGATAAGCCTTGAAGTCAGGTCAGCACTATAGGCTGGAAGAAGACACAACACTAAAGTAAGTTTTCATCTCAAAACTTCCCCCTTAGGCACTTAGACAATTATTGTATGTGCAACCCTTTGTTCCCATCATTTTCTTGATACTGTGCTAATATTTCCAGAAATGAACTAATTAAAATGAAGGGAAGACTTCAGAGGCAGGAACAGATTAAGGGCTAACAAGAAAAGGCAAAAAAACTCCCCTTTCCAATTGTGTTTTTATGGTGGAATATCAACCAATTATCCTGTGTCTAGACATACCATATCTTCCCCATCTAAAGTCCTGTATGTAGATAATATTACATATTTCATGGGCTCATTGGGCAAAAAGGGAGGGCTCCTGAGAGTGTTTTAACAGAAATGTGCCTCTGAAATCAAACATTTTCAGGAATGCCACTGACAGATGTCAGCATCACAATTCCTCGGAATGGGAGAGTGGAGAATTGTCCAAAAATGGACACCTTTCCCTAACATATTTGCCCAATAACATAAAAACTCTTATAGGCTCTACTACAATCATCGATTTTTCAAAGCATTTTTCTCCTACAGCTTGATAAATACACTATCTTACATAGTGTGTTTTCTGAATGAAAACCAGCAGTACTTGTAAGAAGCATTTTAAGAAAAAAGGCTGTAGATTTATTTTTAAATTTGAGGAATTTTAATATTGAATATTTAATGCTGAGTATTTCTTTTTGTGATCTAAAATGTTATATAGCAATTTTATCTCCTCTCACAAAAGCTAGAATGCAAAATGATTAGTCTGCTTGTCAGTATGGGACAATTTTTAAAAATACATTTATCTTTCTAGGTTTAAATTAGTTCACAAGCTAACTCAAGCTACAGAGACATGTCAGAAGGAAGACAGCAACTGCATAAAAGATGGTTTATAAAAAACTAACAAAAATATTTCTTCAAAAGAATTTTACATCAATTTTGGATCATAGGGAAACATCCTGTCCTACAACTATCAAATTTTAGATAGATACAGATCTAGGTATTGAGGGAAAACTTGCTGAATTTCTTTTCTGTTTTGTTTTGTTTATTATTTGTTTCTAATATCTTCTTTTATACTTGTTGCACTTCATGAATGTTAACAAAAATGTATTGGAAAAAGGCACTCCAGGTCATTAAAATAACAACTGAATTCTTCTAGAGATACCTATATATCCAATTCTTCCTTATTCTAGTATCTTAGTACTACAGTAACTAGTACTATAAGTAGTAAGCTCTCCAGTCTTAAAACAGAAGGTGCTGAAAATAACCGTTACAAGACAATGTAGAAAATTCATTTGTATTTAAGTTGTTACAGGAGGGATGAATATTCAGTCCTGGATAACAGGAGGATTCAGACTTTGATAGTCAAAGGAGGGGACAGTACTGCAGAGAGGTAAAAATGTATGGTTGGGTTTTTATGGTGTTTTGTCTAGTCCAATATAGTCATCCATGTATGTGTCTCATAAAAAAATGCTTCACTATTTCTGGGCCAGCATTAAGTAAAAAAAGGAAACAAATGTCTAGCAACACTCTTATTCAACACAAATGCAACCTTTTCCTCACAAAACAGAAGATACAGAGAAAATAGGGCTCAGAGAATGGATTCTCATCGTTTGCATAAGGGTTTTTTTGTTCACTTCAGTAAGTGTGCCAGTGCCAAGGGTTGTAAATTGAAAAGGTATATGTCCAAGGTATATGTATATGTCCATGAAGAAAAATGTTTCCAGATTAGACTATGAGGTGGGGCTGCCCAAACAACCTCTTGTTTAAGACGGTGCAAACAATGGCAAGACAGCCTTTAATTTGATTATTGTGTGTTTTGCTGGTTAGGTCCAAAACAGCAATGGAATGAGGCACATGAATAGTTCTGCAGGAGCCAATACACCTACACTTATAATTAAACATAAGTTCAGGAATTTTTCTAGATAAAGGTGCATATTTGAAATTACAGCTTTATTAAATTATTCACCACCCTCAGTGACAGAACTTCAGAGCTTTTCTCAGGCTTGTCCATAAAGGATGGGAAAATACTAGAGTTTCTGGTACGTATTCATGCTGAAGCTTATTAGGTCATAATCTCATTCCATCAAGCAGTTAAATATTATTGTGTGTGTAAAAAAAAATAAATTTTAATCCTGTGAGTGGGTGTCATGTAAAAATACCATGTTAAAAGAAAATTGCAGTGATCAGCTCTAATACTTTTGCTTGACCGGTATAGTTGTGCATAGAAAAATCATAATATAGCAAAAAATGTAATACTGGCTTAGACAAAACCACACAAGCAAATGCGTACTGCTCAGCTTATATCTCAGCTCTTTCAGGCTTTTAATTTAGGAACCTGTCTATGAATTTGTAAATAAGGCATATAATACTATATTTCAGAAGTTTGTGTGGAAGTTCTCATTCAGCTGTGCTTCACAAATCTCATGAATTTTACTGCTGAGATTCAGTAACATTTCTTACCTGGAGTTTACACAGGGAAAGATTATCCTTTCTTTTAATTTTTTTTCTTTCTTCCCCCTAGAGATCTTACTTTTTTATAGAGGCCAATAGCGAATAAATCTTTTTGCACCATCTTGGGATATTGATTCCTTGTAGTGCTCAAAAGAACACAGGAAAACAATAAATGAGTCACATGCTATTTTGTGCATCATTTGAAAAGAATGTTTTGTTACCCATGCATGTGCATGTGCTGCCACAGCTCATGCAAGGGAACTCATGAAGTCTTGTGAATTCCTAACTTGATATGTTTTAACAGTCAGAGCTATTAAAATCCATAACGCCCCACCCCCAGTGTTTTTTTTTTTTATTTTTTTTTTTTTTTTTTTTTTTTTTCCAAAAATCCAATACATTTTTGTATCTGCAAAGAGGAAGTGGATAATATTATTAAATGAAGTCAGAAAGTTTATGCAGAGGAATAAAAAACTGCTGAGATGTTCATCATCTTAAATGGGGATAGTTATATTTACACCTTTTTTGCAAAGTGTAAGTTCTCTGTTTTTTCTCCACAGTGTTGATGACCTTATCTTGTTATGGTGAGCTCTGCTTCTGGGCTATGTGCTAATTTAGGAGTAGAAAGGAGATGGGATTGAAATGCCCGTGTTCTGAATAGCTGGTAGATGTAAAATAGCTCTTTCCTGAGGCTAAACCTCCTACCTGTTCAAAAATCCAGACTGACTGTTTGCCTCACAATTTGCCTAACAGCAAAGAGCCTTTTGGTAGTGGTATCTTAAAACATTTCTATTTATTGTTATCAAATTATAGATAAATATAATAGGGATTGCACAAATATTTAAACCACTACAGCTCTAGCCTCTTTAAACCTTAACTCAAAATCTCATTATCACTGTACGAGAATGGACACATGATACAGAAAAGTGGCACAGAGAAAGGAAGAACTTATACTGTTCATGAAGTTCAGATAAGGGAACTTCACCTGGGATGAAAATTAGGATCCTCTTCACCCATCTTAAGTAAAGCATCTAGCATGTAATAGGGATAGATTACTACATCTCATAAATCTGGCACATAAATGCCGCTATGAAAAACACTGATTTAGTTTTGCATATCATACCCCCGTGTCTAAATATGTTCTAGTTCTCTTCATCTTCATTACAACTGGTACTGTCCACTCTTCCCTTAAAAATCCAGGTGGAAAGTGAACAAATATAAATCCAAGATTTTTAGGGTTATATTTGCAACAATGTGCTTTCATCATCATCTCTAATGGGTAGACAACATCCAAACCATTCTGAAAGCCTCCAGTCCTTTTCACAGCAGAATAGGGGGCTAGCAGTGGGATTAAAATGATTGGGATAGTATCAAGTTGATTTAATTTTCATTTTCCCCTTGAATCTACACCTAACATTGACAACACATATACATATTTCCATAAAACAAGCATACATTCTTTTTATTTCTACATGGTTTGGCTCAAACACAGACTCATTGTAAATTTCAGTGTCTATAAATAACTAACACATTTGCAGCAGCTAGAAGAAAGTATTTTATGTCAACAGGCTAAAACTATCATCAATCCTGGGTTGTAGCATATTTTACTATGATATTGTGGATCTTTAGATGTGACAAATGACAAAATGGACAGTGATACTCATGTAATCACGAGAACTATTTTCAAAAGTATATTATAACTGGTATCCTCAGACATATCAAAACATAGATTTTCAGAACTGAACTATATGCAAGATATATTGCTATGAGACATGAGGAAAAGGCAGTATTTTCTCTGTCCCAATGACCTATAAAAAGCTTCTCTGCACATGCAGCCTGAATCAATATTTTATACCTCGAAATAAAAGCATACTGTCACTTATAAATATAAGACAACAGAAGAATAAATGCACTGATACGTGCTGAAGCTGTCAGAGTTATTCTCTGCTACTGGTGCGTCCTGCAAAGACACATGTGTATGTACATAAATACACGCAAGTTTTCACATATGTAGCTGGTACAAGCATGAGAATTCATTTCAATGCAGTTGTGCCAAATACAAAGAAATATTACTGTACTTAATAAAAAAGCTGATTTTTCAGTAATAATTGTTTATTTGGGGGTTTTTAAAAGAAGACAAATATTGTAATGAAGGGTAACTGAGAAGAGTTTTTCACTTATGTGCTACACCACTTTCTGAGAGAAGACAAGTAAGTTTTATTGAGTGCAATTATGTTAACTAAAATGATATTTTATGGTGGAACAAGAAATTAGAATAATATTTTATGCACAGCATCTGTTTACCAAATGAAAAGGATACTTGCTTCTGCCATTGAAAAATTGCTGCTTTTTGTGTAGCAGTTTCCACAAAATTTTCAGCAAGTTTAAGGAACAGCTCAAGAGCATTTAATTATCAGTGTCTTAATTGCTGGCAAAAAGAGTAGAGTTAGTGCAAGGGTTTTCTGCTCTCCTACCCTGCTCTTGCTGCTTTTCATACTGATACAACCTACCTTCATACTGCCTACCCAACAACTGCATTGTATTCAGTGCTCCTTCTGGGCAATGGCTGATTCTCACATCACCTGAAACTATCCCTATTTTCATTGTCTCACCTTCCCTTCTCTTACAGCAACTAACAGAGTCACTCTTGTATTCTTATCACAGCAGAGGCAGCTTTCTTGTTTAAATCAGATGTGGAAACGAACACTCAGACTGTTTCAGGGATTAATTCTTACCTTTTTTTTTTTTTTTTTGAAGAGTAAAACACTACAGAACACAACAGTCTTCAATACAGAATATTAGTTCTTGTTTTATAAACAAGTGTAAATACATTTTAAATAATGACAGATATCAAGAGGAAATTTAAAAATTTCTGCAGCTTCTAATCGTGTCAAATCTATTTGTGATTTCCAAGTGACTTTGCTTTTAAAAAGAAGAAAATGACAAGAATTTGCCGTGCCTGTGTGTCACTAATTTCATATGATGACTTCACCATTAGACAAAATGATCTCTGTGCCAAAATAAGATCTCAATGCATCTGAATTAAGGGTGGACTTCTGGAGTTCAAATACGACATTAAATATTAATGAGAAGATAAGAATTGGGCTTTAGGAGCTTCTGTAACCCTTCAGATATTTCCATTTGTACCTACATTGCACACTTTTTCTGCAGCATCTAGATAGATTTCCCAATGCAGTTTAGCTGTTGCTTCCTTTGAGAAGGAAGCAACCATGAATGGTTCTCTATTTCCTCACTTTTGCAAATTATTTTCCCTTTACAGTAGGCTGCTGGAGCAACTGAACAAGAATGAAACTGTAAGTTGAAAAGGAATTGTGCACAATTTAGCTATCTCAGATTCCACGTCCATTAGAGTCAGTGAGAATTTATGTATATTTCTGCAGTGCTCCAAGAGTAATACCATGGGCATATAATTGCTCAAGAATGAGAAAAAATGAGAGTGTTTCTTCTAGTACTATTTCATGCAGCTCTAACAAATATTAAAACCCCAAACCCTGGTAAAATCACAAGCTTGTTTGTCAAGGAAATTAATGGGGAAGACTTTTTGTTTATATAGGTCTGAAAAATAGGATTTATTTACACAATCTGTGGCAACTATATCCTCTGTGACTGCATCCCTGCACACATCTCTTCAGTGTTTTGCCAAATAGGCCAAAATGACATTAAAAGGAATGAAAGAATGCTAAAATTGCAAAGTCATATATTTAAAATTTAGTTAATTCCAGAATTCAGGTTGCCCAGGTAATCTTATTTCTGACAACATGTGATGATAGATTGAATCACAGTGCTTTCTCTAGAGCTGACCCCTCCTGTGGGTTCTCTGACTTTGTTTTCTGAGGTGCAAAAACCTTCTGCCTTCTGCTTGGTGAGAGTTTCTTCCCCCAGGGACCAGAGCCTGGGCTGGACTGCAGTAGACATTCAGGGACATCACATCAGAGCTGGTCCATATACTCTTCCTGCCCCTCTTCAACCCTCATCTTAGTCTTTTGTTGCTTGTATATTTTTAATGTTTTATTATACAAGCTATGTGGTGGTGGTTTTTTTTTTTTTTTTTTTTTTTTTTTTGTGTGTGTGTGTGTGTGTGTGAAAAAAGTATAGTTATCCATCTCCTCATTTCTGAAATGTAGGCTCTTGTTTTGAGAATCACGTCAGCTGTGGACAGCTGACTGAGTCACTTCTTTCTCCTTGCCCATCCACTACTTTCCTGGGATATCTGGCTTTACACTTTCCAGATCTTTCAATCTCCCTTTTCCTCTTGGCTAAGCACCTTGTGAAGGTATTTGGGGAGCCCAGCATGCTGAGAGCCTTAGGTAGCTTGGAGAGCCAGAAGCAGCCTCTGTGCTGAATCCCCCCTACTTACATCCAGAAATCACCTAGGGAACTAAACCTTTTCACAAATGTTTTGTGAGGAAGTACTTTTCATAACCTCTTAAAAGAAGCTCCAGGTTGGTCAACTTTACTTTTCTAATCTTCCCCAAACTTTTTGCCGCACTGAATTAATAAAATGTATGGTACTCAGTGGATAGGTAACTAGTCAGAATTTTTTCTAGTTTTTCTCATGTCATTTTTTGTCTTAGCCCTTGTTTATTCTCAGGGATAGAAACCCTGTGGTAGCTTCTACAAAGTTATTAATTTGTTAATGTTGTCTCGAGCATTTTTTTGAGTAGCTTCTGAGTGAATCTGAAATGAGAATAATGAATGAATTTTTGTATACACTTGAACAATACTCATTAACATTATATATGCCACACAAATATCCTCTATCATTTCTAGGTAAATGTAGTCAGACTCTTTGTAGAGTAGTTGGATGCACATTCTCATCACAATGAAATATTCATCTGTTATAGAGCATACTGCTGCAGATAATACATTCAAAGAATTTAGCTGTTAACTTGCCAGATCTGTACTGAACTCATACCATATATAATTTTTATTATTTTCATTATTTTAGAAGTATTTTTAAAGTTGTCTTAATTTAAAAAGACATACATGGGTATTCATCAACCTAACTGTACATACCTGATATCTGCCAAGCTTCGTCACCCTTCTTGCAAAGGGTTGTACATATGTTTTGACATTACATGATAAAACCCATAAATATTTTCTAGCAGTATTCTTAGCAACAGCCAAGCCACTTATAAAAACCAATTAAAAGAAATTGAAAGAATCAAAATTTAAACTCATCTTCAGTGATTTCCACAAGGAACAATAGGCAAGGATCTTTCTTGGGTTTTCTTGCAGGATCCAGAGAAATTGGTGCTCTGTCCAGAGAACTAAATTAATCTTATACTTCATTTGTTTAACAAAGTACATGCCATTAGCAATTTTATATCTGATTACTTAATCTTTTTATGATTCTGAGAGCAAATATCTTGCTAAGTAGAGAGAAAACACACAGAATCAAATATCAGGTAGCTCTTGTCAAATATTGACTTTTTAATTATGAAAACTGAATTTTTACATTTTCTCAGGAGAGCAAACAGGAGGCTAAATCCCAGTTTAAGGAACAGTAGGGAATTTAACATAATTTTTCCCCTGGAGTATGTTGTTTCCATGCTATGGCCAGACACTTCATCCATACAGATCTGCATCCAAAATTGCTCAGCCTCTGCTGCAGGTACAAGCAACCACTTTTCAGATGACATTTGAGAGGACAAGCACAAGCTCTGACCTGTAGAGCACAAATGCTCCATAGACTATAGATTAGGAGATATCCCTGTCAGTACCTTGGAAAGGAGAACTTCTACTACCTTTCGGCTGTCCCCTGCTTTGCATTTGTGGGATGTTCTCATCCATGCCTTCCCACTCTGACCCTGTTGGGCTGTGAATAAAGGTAGTTGGATTATTTTTTGGTGAAATAGATGTACTAATTTCAGTGCTTCCAAATGAAGAACACAGTGAGGACATGGCAAATTTGTTCAGAATCTGTGTGACTTCTATGCTTATAGAGGGCAAGTAATTCAATATCTATGAACCTGCCACTCCATTCCTGTTGTGTTTTCTCATCTTCAAATCTCATCATTTATTACATGGTTCTTTTTATTACACAGACCATGTTCTGCAAGGAAAAATCTTCATGTACAAACATCATTTTTATTTAAGTCAGTTGCTTGTGATAATCTACGGACAATATTCATCAGATGGTGGTTTCATCCATTATCTATTTCTGTCTGTGGCAGGCACTGAAACACATGAAAAGTATGCAAAATTTGTTTTGAATGATTGACTCTAAAAGGGGGAGTGTGTGTGGGAATCGCTAAGAACAGACATCTTTTTAGTCATGGCTTTCACTGAAATGTATCTGTTCAAATTCCCTAGGTCTGATCTGTTCCTAGTTGTTAACAATTTTTTTACTATTGATTTGAATTCAACAGAAATCACTTCATTAAGACATTTAGATTTTTCTTTGAATTAGTTTAATATTCTTGATGTGGGAACACGCCAAAAATAAAACCCAGAAAAAAGAAACAACGAACTGTGAGAAATTAAAAAAATCTTAAAAGAGAAGTTTTAAACTGTTCTTATAAAGCATAATTGTTCTATTTTTATTATTGTACTTCATATTCCTTTCAAACATATGCAACATCATCTGCTGGCTTTACAAAAAAGTCCTTCTATATCCTGGCTTTTCTTGTCCAGCACTGACCAGCCTCTTCCATGGATCATTCTTCAATCTCTGAGGAATGTAAACAGAGCTAATAAAATCCATACCCTATGTCATTTAAAATTATGCTAAGGTCTGTTATTCTATCAGAGCTACAGCACTCTCTTTGGCCTACTTTGTAATTTTTTATTTCCCCCTCAGAAGAGATATTCCTACTACCAGCAGTCTCCAGTATATAAGTGTCACCATTGACAGAAAAGTCTCGTGCCAGGACATCTACTTCTTTGAAGTGGCTGGCATCTCACTTATCTGCGTATTGATCACCTTTTTGGAGCTGCTGATGTGGCTGCAAACTAAGCAGGGTGATGACAGGCTATGAATTTTCTGGGCATGGCAACATGAGTACTAAACCTGAAATTAAGCCATGTAGGGGTTAATATTGGACTGCTTTCCTGTAACCAAAACATCGTGTACTTCGCTGTATGTAGGATTTTTAAATAGTGCAGCACTGCCCACATCTCTTTGAGTCATGTTAGCTCTAAATTCTGTAGCAAATTCAAATGAATTAAGCTTTCTAAGACTTTCATTAACTGAAAAGTGACAATGAGTGAAAGAAACGAGCAATCAAAGCTAAAGGATACAAATGAGGAGTTGCTAGGGGTGAAGATTCAGAAATGTCATAGCAGAGTGGGGAAAAAGTTGAGCATTCTCTTCTCTAAAAAGAGGTAAAAATTGGGATTTGAAACTGAAATGACTGATGCCTTCAGTTCCAGCATAAAGCTACACTGTCTATCCAGATGTCTTTCAGTGACTGCTTAGGAGTCTGTAGAACAAACCTAACATTTTGGGAGATTATTTTCTCACTTTGTTTACAATCACCTTCTTGCATGTCTTGCATGTATCATATGCATGTTAGAAACACCATTCTATTACTGGTGTCTCAATACATTGGAGTGACAGTATAAGCATACACATTTGTTGATATTAAGGAACACAAGAGTAGACAGAATCTCCTCAATCACCAGTCCCAGTTCCCTCTTGTCATAAGTAAACAAACCATATAATCACTTTCATCAATTGATCTAGCTACAGCAGGCACTAATTAAATTTTCAGTTCTTATTAAATTCAGCATCAGTGGAGAAGAATGTAGTTGAATACTTCAGATAAAATTGTTAATCTTGACATTTAAATATTCATCATTAAGTTACAGAGTTAGCAGCCTATTCATAGAAAGGAACTCAGGTTCTCTACACAGCTGTTGGTAGCAAAGGTTATTTGTTCTCTTAACTTTCTCTTTGGATTTAAAAGGATCTCCTTTTAGTCATAAATCCTAGAAACATGGATGTTTAAAAATGAAATTTTAATTCTTTATCATCTTTGGTGGGTAAGTAATTAAATAAGCAATGCTTGCTACACATGCTTCATTTACAATCCTTCAGTAAAACAACCTATCTCTGTAGCATTTTAGTCATGAGGCAAAACAACTGTTTAGAAGTTTGCACATGGAAAATGAAAGTAAGAAAGGAAGGAAGCCATTTTCCTCAGTGATTAGAAACAATTACTTTATTGCTTGTTCTTTTTAGTGGGAGACTAATCTTGGTCTTTGCATTTTTTTTTTCTTGGTGTGTATAAGAGATTTTCTCCACCTGTTCTTTTTACATATGGACTATAATTATTACTTATTTTAATTTTTGATGTTTAATGGTAAATATATTTTAAATGAGGGTTAAATTAAGGTCATTTGTAAGTAATCTGAATAAATAACCCCTAGTTATAGCTTAAATGGCTTAGACACAGACTGTAGGGTCCATGGCTGTGTGGAGGGATACATTAATACACTGTAGCTCTAGGGACACATTGCAGTTGGAAGTGTCTGCAGCATAATCTAGAGATTACCAAATTTCTAAATTACATTGAGGTAATACTAGATGTCTAATTGCAGCAATACTGTGCAGGCTAATCTACTTTACTTTCCTTTGGCTGTAGTACACACTTACTAGGAGAAAACGTTGGCTTCGCATTTGTCTACCAATGTGGAGAAGTGAATTAAATAACCACATGTACTTAATAGTTATCTTGATTAAGAAAAAAAATTGTAGGCCTACTGAAAATTAATTTGTTTCACCCCATGAGCACTCCAGGGTATTGCTGAATTACTCCTCACTGCTTCCAAATCTCAGGACTTAGTTAACAAGATGACACACGTCACATTAACTAGCCTATGAGCTGTCTGCTTCAAGCATTAACGAATAATGCAAATCACTTTTCTATAGGCATGTCCATCATTAAAACCCATAATTCTAGGATAAAATACTGCATTGAAATGCCATATTGTTACAGTTCTGGCCCCATATTATAGACTTGCAAGGAGGTGTCTTCTTCCTATGGATTCTACAAGTGACAGAATCCCATAAAATACTTACTAAAAATTAAATGAATGATTGCTGTAGAGGATTTAGAAGCATAAATGAAATTGTTATATCGTTAGCTTTTTATCAGCTCTTTTCTGAAATTTAATAAAACTTGTCTTTTTTGTCTATACATGGCTTATCTAATATGAAACTAATTTAATTTAATATTCTATGTTTAACTGAAGCTGCTGTAAAACTAGTAGAGAATGGTTATTTGAAAAAAGTCCAGTCAACAAGACCTCAGCATATTTTCACAGGGCTGTCAGAAAAATCTCTCTATGGAAGTTGCCATGCTCAAGAAATTCAACTCAGCACAGTTTGGTAGCATGCACCATATAGAGTCTTCCCAAGGATTAAGCCCATGTTTAGTTAAAATGTAAAATTAGTTTTAGAAAATATGCAAAAAGTGTTTATTTGAAAAAGATAGTACAAGATCAAGAAGAATTAAATTATATTGGTCTACAAGTAGATTTGATTTCTTCAATGTAAGTGTTTTATATTGCTTATACATGAACAGAGATTAAGAGAAATTATACATGAGAAAGATTAAAAAAATCAGTATTTTGTGAGCATTGTAGCATTTGTTTTAATGCCTTCAAATATGATTTTAATAAGAGCTCACACACTGTTATTTTAGATTATGCTTTTAAACACAAACATGAAGTTGTGTCTTGACACTGTACTCACACACTGTACATAGTGCAATTGCAAAATCAGACAACTCTGTATGTTGTTTGTTTGATCACAAACAACCCCAACAGTTACACCCTCATGCAAAGCTTTATGTATTTTGCAGAAATGCCCTAGTGACACAAATAATTTATTTTTGCTGTTTGTACAAGCAGATGTTTAGTCACACGTAGATCTGTTCCAGCCACATAGAGTTGATAGTGTTGGCCTCTCTGAGGATAGGAATCCATGGGAGCGTACTCGTTTCTAAATGCCATAGTGTACACCCTACCTGCAGCTCTACAGAGCACTGACAGGCAATGTATACAGTACAAAAGTGCACATCATTTGCAGTGTAACAACCATGCCTTTGAAGAATGGTGCTTTTAAAATTTATATTACCTGTAGTAATACTACTACTTTGGAGAATGATGTTTCAACAATACAGAAAAAGGGACCAGATTGCTGACTAATTACCTTGCCTACAGTATTCATGAAACTACATTCTACATAATTCTGTTTACTGACCACAGAGTTGAAAAAATGCTAATTTTATTAATCACAATTGTATTAAAGTTGCGAAAAATGCAACTAAACTAATATTTTTGATAATATGATATTTTCAGGCTACAGCAGTATTTGGATACTCTTTTCTGAGTTTGTATAGTCTAGCACTTGAAATCTCCCCATTTCTGTGAGTCCCTTGTTGGTCAACAAGCACTGGGAAACTTGTGTGGGCTATGGTTCATTGTCCAAGCTGGAGAAACATTGCTGAGAGTTGTCCTGGCCCCAGGCATGCTGGTGCAGGGATGGTTACTGTGCATCTACAGTTCTCACTGGTGTTACAGGAGAAGAACAAATCTGGTTTGTGTTTTTCCAACACACAGAATAAAATACAAACTGTGGTAAACTTAAGGCCTTTAAATATCAGTTGGTAGGAAAGAGCAGAAGTTTTTTCCTGTGTTCATCCAAGACTTTCTGCTTTTTCCTAGGAAATATGCATCTGTTCCTCCAGATTCCAAATGGAATAATGACATTTTTATGCACTAGATTTCCTATCAAAATAATACTGTAACACCTACTCTGGTGTACAATTATTTGTACTATGGATATAAAGAGTGAAAAGGATTCTTTATATACAGGTATATATAGCTCTACATGTATAGGGAGGTATATACGAATAAGTATGTAAAATGTATACACACTTATTCATGTTTTCACGAAAGCAAAAGTCACTGAAAAAAAAAGACTGCACAATAATAGAGGACAGACTCTAAGCTTTATGAAACATATAAGCCTGCAGATTAGATGAGAGCTCTTGACGTTCCTCATGCAGAATCTAATTCTAAAATTCACTTCTGTATATTCAGATAGGGAGAAGGGGACAAGAGAGTCTGCAGCATTTTGTTTATAGAGACCATCTTTTTAGTCATTGCTGCCTGCAGCCCATGCTAGAGTAGTTTCAAATCTGCTCCTGAAACACAGACCAAATACTACTGCCAGCATTCATCCAGGTTCAGAGTCACAATAGGAGCTATAACTTCTGGCAAAATTATGGTGCTGTTGATGCCTTGGAGTGGCTACCTAGAAAAGAGGCTAGACAAGATAAAGAAAATAAAACCAGGTATTTATTAAGGGCCTTAAATAAGTACACCTTGGGCAGTCAAATGCCTCCAAGAGAGGTTACACCCAAGATGGACAATGGTCACAAGATTTTTAGACAATTATAAGTTTGGTCTATTTACATATCATGGGTTAACTCTGACTCACTTCTTGTTTACACTTTTCAGGGCTTGAGACAGTAAGTTGTCCTTGAGTTTCAGCCCAGAGAATGTTTTGTCTGAATAAAATGGGAAGTAACTAACAGGCTATGGAGCTTTAGAGTTATAGACTAAAGCAGCACAGGATCTGAAAAACATAAAAGCTCAAATCACAAACATCACCCTTACTTTTTAGTTCCAAGTTGTCTGCAACTATTCAGTCAATATGTCTATGGACCCAAAAGATGTAAATAAATGGGTAAAATATGTTTTCTCAACTAGTTTCTTAATAGTAAATGAGTGAGTCAGAAATGAAGATAGAAGAACAGAGAAAAGCTTGGGGTTATTTTAGTGGATGGAAGTTAAACAAAACCTGTTTTGATAATCTTTTACTTACAATCAGAATTCAAACACTTTTTTTTTCGTCCCACTTACCTCTTAACTATAAAGAAGCCAAACAATAACGCCAATCTTCAAAGCTTAGTGCTCTTATATTTTGGTCCTAAGTTAATTTTAGCTACCAATTGCAAGGCTTGGTGTGGTGACTTCAAAAACTTCTGAGGAACTCCTAGTAATCCACACACTTTCTAAATGCTCAACAAAGAAGAAAGCAGAGTATGGCTCAGAAGTGTTATTACTTTTCTGGCATTTTTCTCTTGAATGGAGGGCTGCATAGCCCCAAAAAGTATTTGAATAAATGAGAGCTTTTCTGCCAAAGTTCCCCACATCCAAAGCCCCCTTATTGAAATACCCTCCTTTATTACACAGATACTATTCTGAGTAGTTGTTCATGCTGAGAAAGTTTTCCACTGAGTATTTAAATACCAGTGTCTGAAATCAGGAACTCAACTGCAGCACAAATGATAATCTGCCTGGGAAATTCAGTTTGACAATATGCAGTCTTCCTCCAGGTAGATGTTCCCTAGGGTCCAAAATCCCAGTTTCCAGTACTCATGGATGGTTGTAAGAAAAAATATCTTTTAAGAGAGTAAACATTTTTTAAGTAAGCATGTGAGGAATTAGAAAAGTGATTCTTGTTTACTTGTGTCCAACTCTAGCCAACAGTTTCTGTAAAGAGGCAGAGGACTAAAAAATTGTAAAAATATTTTTATGGCAGATTAAACGGTTTTTATGGACTGGAATTTTCTGCCTCTGGTGGGATGGGAACCTTGTGCTATTCCTCCTTAACATGGTCAGAATGTTTCCTGTTTTTGCAGATTATCCAAAGATTTTTCTGTGTCACACTTAACATGTTTTCCAAGTCAGGTTGGCAAAAGGGTATTTTAAGCAAGTGCAAAGCACAGTAGGATGTACTATATAGTGCCATCTGCTGAAAAGTGAAGTGCTCACACATAAGAATAGAACCTCGTGCATTTTACATTAATGCAGAAAAGAATCTAGAGTTGGTATATGGATATGTCCCATTCATCCCCATTTAGATCCACTATCTCAATTTACATGATGAACGTGAACAGTCAATTCTGGAGTCGATGGCATTGTGAATGATAGTGTGAATGATTCCCAAAGAAGACACTTGAACACATATGGAGCATATTTGCATCACCAAGACTTTACATAAACTTTTTAAGAGATTTTGCTGCTGTCCTTGAGAACAATCCTCATTTCAGACCCAGATATGATGTGAAAAGAACATAGGTAGATGTAATTTCCTGTTTAATAGTTTTTACTCCACAAAAGCCATTGTGTAATCACCCCATCATATCTGTTCCTGCTTTTCTGTTTCAATCTGAGACTCAAGACCCTTGACACAGGGACACCGCAGGCTGTTTTTGTCATTCATTTTTGTTTTTCTCACTTTGTTTTTAGAAAATCACTGAAAGATTTTAATGCTGTCTTCTGTTGTATTACTCAATTGACTGAAGAGAAGGGCAGTCAACATGTTGTCCTAATAACTCTGAAACTGTATATAAAACAGAACCTGGAATAATAATTTGCCTTACTACACTGTCTTTGACATAAAGGAAAAGGTTGTATCTTATGAAATAGGACAGAAGTTTAAATTTAAAACTTTTTCTCAAAAGTCTTGTCTGCACAGGAAAGCCCTCTCAAGTAAGAATTTAAGCAAATATATTTATAATATAAACCCAGGTTTAGACTCTTTTTCTGTCAGAAAATTTGCTCTTGAAGAATTGAATTTGTGTTCTCTGAAAGGGCTTAAGCTACATCATACAATCAGTTCATACCCAAATAAGACTCTCCTTGTGTAGACCAACTATTATGAGTATGAAGCATGTCTAAAAATTTTCTTTACTCTCATTTTTATTATCCTTCATTTTCATTTTCCTGCATTAGAGTTTATTCAATAATTTTCCAAAGTACAAACTTGTCAATCTATTGGATTAAACTATGCAAAGATTCATATATCTGATATCATATATCGCACTGAACTAGGTGTCTGGAAATATCATTGCATTGTATTTTTGAAGTTATCCCAGGAAAGTTATCTAAAAGTCAGAGATCTGAGACAGAATAGGCGAATGGCAAGCAGATGCCTCAGTTCACTCAAAGTTTACATCTTGCAGTGGATTTGGAATATTTGCAATATTTGTGCTTTTTATATATTCCATCCATTTGATTTTATGTTGTTAGCTTAATACTGATTTGCAGATACTTCTGAGAGGGGCAGTGTAGCCCACTGGTGGACTAGAAATTGAACATATATATAATTGAACTGTATCTTATTTCAATAAGAATTAATGGAGCAATTCCAATGTTTTTCCTTTCCAGTTTATTGGTCATCCCATAGAGTATTACTGTGTGGACTGTCTTCACAGGGACATCATTACAATTTGAATCCTTAAGGGGCCTACATATTATAATGTTTACTTTCTTAGAAGATATTGTCTCTTATAACCATCCATGAGTACTGTAGTGAGACTGCAGTGTATGGGCTATCTGTCCTGCTGAAAATTCTTTCTTGATGTGCACTGTTCTTGCCCTTGAACATTGTGTGAATCACAATATGCACATGATTACAGACAATGAAAAAAATCACAGCTGAAGTCCTAAGAATAAATTTATTTCATTACCTTGCCAACTGGAGGATCTTGAAACAGCACTGCAGAGACACACAGAACAAGGACATAAGCACCATCAGGCTCCAGTCCTAGGCAGGGTGTCAGGCCTGCTGTTGGCACCTGTTTATCAAAGGCTCATGCATGTGTAGTTTACCACTATACTGTGATTTTCCTCTGTACTTTTCTGATCTCTGCTTTGATCTCTCTCCCAAGATGGAAGCTCAAGCCTGTCCATAAGAGTGCTGCCAATCTCCGTAAACACCTATATTATCTCTACACAGAAATTCTACTTCTCAAAGCAGATAGAGGATAAACAGCAGTAGGCATAATATATGATTTCCCACACCGTTATTCTCCAGGCCTTGGCATTCTCAGCTGCAAGGTTGCTTGAGCAAATCAACCATCATCCTTGCCATTCTTCCATTTTCAACTCTTTACTCTCCGCAAACATACTCGGTATTTTGCTTTGGAAAACTTGTTTTTAGTGGCTGTATTTAGAGACTGGTCTAACTAGTTTTAGGTCTTGCAAGTTGTTTGCATCAAGTTATCAGTGCCTGGACTGATCACCATTTGCTGCAAAAAACGTGTGTCCCTATTTGGGGTTAAGGAGAGTTTGAGTCAGAACCTATTGCTCTATGAAAAGGTGTAGAGTCTGGACAAACTCTACAGAAAAAAAAAAAAGAAGGAAATACCCACTTTGTTTGACCTTTTTTTTTTTTTTTTTTTTTTTTTTTTTAAATATAGTGAGTTATTATTATACAGTTTCTCCATCTTGCTATTTTTGTTTCTTTTCTCTACTCTCTAGATAGTTTGGTTTTATACCTAATCATTTTTAATTTTTGTGAAAGTAGCATCTCCTCATTGTGCTAAGTCTGAAATGGGTGTTTCTGAATCATATTATATATAGCTACACAAAATGACCCAGAGAAAGGCCCAAAGCCAGAATCTCAATTTTTTTCATAAATGTCATCCCCTAATCTTCCTTCTTGCCTGGGAAAAAACTGAACAAAACAGTTGTGCATAGCACCTCTGAAGTAAAAAGACATTGGGTAAATTGTTGCTGCCTTTTCCCTATAAAGATGGAGGACATACAAAAACCACATGAAGAAAGATGCAGCAAGGGAGAGGAAGAGATGGAGCAAAATAAAAGAGGGGGAAGTCCCCAGGGAATAAGAGATCAATCTTTGATGCAGGCTGAGGGGAGATAGGGCACCCCACTGTGTCACCTGACAGCAGACAATACTGGACTCTCATTAACGCCTGGTCATTTTTCTACTCAAAAGGGCAACCAGTGGTTGAAAGATATCACAAATGGAGCATTTTTCACTTTTCTTACACATCACATGTTTTCATATATCCTAGGGGAAAAAGCCAGCCATAGAGCTACACCAAAAACGTGGTTGAAAATACCCCACAAAATCACTTGTAGGGTGTTGCTCCCTCTGCTCTGGAAAAATGTTAGGGAGTATTTTTTCCTTCTCTCTTTCAGATTGACCATAGTTTCTTCATTTATAAAAAGACAAAAACAGAAAATACTTATTTTCAATTCAGTATTGTCTTTTTGTTTTAAATTATCATCGATTATAACTTAACAGTACCTATAAAATTTTGATTTTGAAAAATAAAAGGAGGAAACCTATTTTGGAAAAGCTTTGATTTTTCTTTTTAAAGTAACTACCTCTTCAAAGAGACTGCTTCTGAACAAGTATATGGGATTCTTTGGTCCATGAGTAAGTATTTTTTAACAGATATTATTATTGTAAAGGAAGCCATAGAATTACTAAGTTTGAAAAAGACCTCTAATATCATCAAGCCCAACAGTTAACCCAGCACCACCATACCACTAAACTAGGTCCCCAAGAGTCATATAACATCGTGTCATGGTTTAGGAATGGTGTTCTCCAATTAGTGCTCCCAGTGAATCCATACACTGCTTTCCTACTCCAAGCCTCCCCCTCCCTCTGCCCTGCCTGGGGTGGGGGAGAATTGTATATTCAGAAGGCAAAGATCATGGGCTTAGATAATGCAATGTGCTGGAAACAGCAATGATATAAGGAAACTAACAGTACAACAACAACACAGACAGGGTAGAAGAAAGAAGTGAAAGACACACACAGAAACACCACCACCCAACTGCTCCCTTGACCACACTACAGTGACCCAGAACAAACTCCTTCACCGCAAAAGAGTTCCTTCCCCTGGCTCCTCTGGGGAAATAACCTCTGGGTCCATACCATGGCCCCTTCTGGCTATTACATAAATTAACCCCGTTTGTTTGTGTGGGACACAAAGTTCTATGCAAACATATAACACATAAATTGTTTGCCTGTATTTTCATTATTCATTCTAGTTGGAAAATTGTTCTTTGGCACTGGCAAAACTTTCTGCTTACTGAAGTATATAAGAGTTGGTCAAGTCTAGGTGGTGGGACCTGCAAATATGAACAAGCCTAGTGAAGACTTTTCATGCAAATTCATGACTCACATCTGGGCTGAGATCAAACTACTGAGGGGCCTGAGTCATACCCCAGTGCATGACCCTGATCAGAACATTCTTTCCCAGGATTATACTAAGGCTACAAAACTCGGATTTGTGGCTAGCCCATAGATTTTGAGCCCTGACATTAACTTAATGACTCAGATCTAGGCTTACTCAGGGTGGAGTAATGGTGAGCTGAAAGAAATGAAAGCCTCTTTTGCAAACTCATTATCTCCAGATGTACTAAACACAAATCTAGTACAGCCCGTGATCCAACCTCCTGTGATTTAAGGCATTTCCATCACACTGAAGTTGGAGGTAAAACTAATGAGGAGAAAACAGAAGAGATTGTGGGAAACAAAAGCAATGTGGTTTTAATTTACTTGTATAAATTCCAAATTATGTTCTGAGTTGTCTGTGAAGTTAGTGTCTGACAGTTCAGAGCACTGCTGCAGTTTGGTAAGAAAACTCTGCTGTTCTCTCAAATGCAGGACACCTTAAAACTCTCTACATGCTGTTTTAGCAACAAGTATAACTACAAGTTTATTTCAGCTCACTTTAGTTAGTTTTCATATTTCTCAAGTGGCAGTAGTTGGTAAAATTTTCTCTGTCAGAATCCTGTGCAAAACCTGTTGCTCACTTGGGATTAACTTTTCAGTGGTCTATGGTTAAACGTAGTCATAACTACTTGTAGACTGCATTTCTGTAATCTTCGGGGCATAACTGCTGTATGATTTAACCAAATGCATCCATGTTGGGATGAATGCCACCACCATCCAGCCTAAACCAGATAGTTAAACAACTTTTATTTATTTATTTATTTATTTTTAATTTATAATTCACTCAAAGAAATAAATGAAATTTTCCAACATTATGAATTCTCACTCTTTTCCTGCTACCAGGCAGCATTATTAACTCAACTGTAGAAAAAAAAATCAGATTAAAAACAACACAAAAAGGTGTTTCAAAATAATACTCAAATAATTCTCTAAACTTTTGTTTAACATAAACTATTTTTTAATTTCTGTTTTTCTCTTAATACTAATTTCAATTTAGCTGATTTTTAGAGTTTAATGCTGCTTTTCTATGACTTAAGTTTTGTGTGAACTTTCACTTTGAGCTATTGTGTTGCATAAGCACGGGAAACGAGAAGTTAACAATTCCCTGTGGATGAACAGAGCTTGTTCCAGTTGCTTGGAATACTAAAATTCTTGTGTATGGTTTGTTTCACAAAGGATGAGTCTTGGGAAGCAGTGTATGATATCAAATCTTACACAAATCTTTATTTTAAGCCATCTTTACTCCTTATCTAGATCAGTCTTGTAATATGTAGCAGTCCAGCTGTTTTCAGTGTGCTGTTTTATGTTGGCTCTACCTGGCAAGTCCAGATGAAGAGCTGGTGCAAGCCTGTATCTTGCAGGACCTCTCACCCCACTGTGCCCAAGAGCAGCACAGAGTTCACTGGTTTTGCTTGAGGCAATCAGCAAGGCAGGGATATGCCTGTACATTCCCCTAATACCTGTGGAGGGTTTTTGGAGAAGGCCAACTGTACTGACTGTTCTTTCTGGAGTATCTTTTTATGTGCAGATTACATGACGAGAAGAGAATGTATTACAGAAGTGAGTCCCTTTATATAGCTTGTTTCTCTCTGTGAAGCTTTATCAGTGAAAAAGCTGCAGGCAGAAAAAACAAGATAACCTGTGATTGATTTTTGAGAAGAGCTTTACACCATTTCCAGAATGCCATCTCAATCTCTGATGGAGGAAATTTTCCTTGGACAGATGATGTATAGTAGTTTTTGGAGGAGATAATAAATATCCTCTTTTTCTAATGCATTCCATTTTATTAGCTAGATCAATATTGCTGCAATTTCTAGCCATTAGCATCTCATTGCTCTATAGTACATAAAAATATTTACATTAACACTGATCAAAATTGCAACAGCATATATTAAAATATGAATGACATATAATCAGAATTTTCTGTTTCTACTGCCTCCAGTTATTTGTGACCCCAGATATGAAGTTCAAGTTTACACGTAATAGCACAATTATGTAAATCTGTAATTCTAACACTGAATTACAGCTGGTAATGATCAATAATTATATTTATGTATGATGTGAAGTTAATACTGCCACCACAGATTAATGTAAACAACAAAATTATTTCTGCAGTCAAGAGCTAACAAATCATCATAAATAAAGAGAACTAAAACAATCTCTTCAGAGCTTTAATTCCCCTAGCATTATAAACAGATATTTATTTCTGATGAATGTAAAAGCACTGATTAAAGACAACATGTCTACAAAATTTCACAATGGCTGTTATCTGTTAGCATATTTTGATTTTTTTTTCTTTTTTAAAGAATCTTTGAAAACAAGTTTGTTTGACATAAATAAAAATCTCTCCAAAGAAATGAGGATAATAGTTTTTCTTGGAAAAGTTCTGGGGGAAAATAAACCCTGAGGAAAAAAGCAGATTAAAAAGAAAACTGTGAGGAACAATCAAACACAGTAGTTCATAATTTTGGAGCTCTCAGTGTTCTCTCACCTGTAATATTGTTCTTTGCTGAATAGGGCAACAGGGAACTGCATAATGGGGCAGAGCAGTCTTTGGAGTAGCTGAGTTGGCTTCAGTAGGTGATACGAACTAAGTTTTGGTGTGGTTTGTTCACTATTTTTTCAAGAACACAAAACCACAGAATTTTTTTTGGCCTTTAAAGTTCCATCTCAACATTTTCAACCTTGCCTCATACTTGTTAATGTGCAAAGTGTGTGAATTCGGACCTTTTCCCAGAGTGTCTTGTCCTGCAAAATGCAAAGACAAGGTTGCAAGGTGACCCAGAGCTTTATGATTTTGTCTGTGCTCCAAATCAGCTTTAATACCTACAGAAATCAGGCTGTTTAGTTAGAAAAGTGATCACACTAATGCCATGATGTCTCCCTTGCAGGATTGGTTCAATATTTTCCTTATAGAAATGATAGAACCCAGGAAAAGAAGTAGATGGCTGTGAAATAATATAAACTGCACTTACCCTTCAAGTAAGAAGCTTATATGTCCATCAACATATGAAATGGTAACATTTCAGAAAGCCACTGTTTGGAGAAGTGTTGTTAAAGAATTTTTGAGGAGGAACAATGTCAGGCCTGAACTCCAGTCCTATTTCATCATAAGTGGCATATTTTCAAAACAGCATCACGAAACACAGAGGGTACAAACCTCCAAGTACAGAGAAAAATGCAAAAAATAGGATTAAAAACTCAGGGCAAGGGAAATAATTATCTATCTTTACAAAACGCTAGGAAACACAGTTTTGCATCACATGGTTTGCATCAAAGCTGAGCTTTCTTTGCAGTACCAATGGGCTGATCCAAAAAGGACCAAAGTACTGATTCATTTGTCTCACTCTCTACCTCTGCTTTTTCTCTGATACATACAATTACATTTTAAAGTAAATTATTGATGTTATGCATTTCTTTATAACCTTATTGAGGCTCACACTTCTATTAAACATTTCTCTCTCTGCAGAAATAGTAGATTTTAGGTAAAGTCACTTATTTACAGACTTGGAATAAATGCAAGACCATGAGTTCAATAAGTCTGTGCTGCAAAACGTTGAAGGAATAGCGATTGAATGGCAAGGGTATGTATTACTTATTAATATTTTTTATTGTTTTAATAAACATGTAGAAACAACAAAAGGAACATAAAATAACACTAATTCTTAACAAAAATTATTTCTAATTAATTACAAATTAAGTAAATTTGGTTTTGTAGTACTCTCGTTTTGGCACTTGAATGATGGAAGAAAGTTGCCAATTTTATTAATGTTTTTTGATTGTCCTCAGACAATGCCCTAAGTGGGTGGAGGGTTGGCTCACAGTTTTCAATTTCATTAACTTCATAATTTCTGCAAGATGTTGGGAAAATGAAAATATTAAGAACTAAATATTGAGAGGAGACTAAACACCTCTTGCAGCAAAAATCATACAAAATTGAAAGAGTTGGAATAATTTTGGTATTACATTTTTTTAAAGAGCTGGTCTTCCCTTTCACACTTCTTTTCACTTTACTTCCCTTCCAGCTGCAGCATTTCCTTCTAAATTATCTTTCTGCCTAGGAGAACTCTTGATAAATAAATAGCAAAATGTTAAAAAAACATTTAGCTGCACAACAGAATGGGGAATTCAAAGAAACAGAAAAGAAAATTATGACAGATATTCTTAAAACTAAATCAAATCTTCGAACATCTTTAATCCTAATCCAGGGGTTTCAGAATAGATTTAAAGCAGATTTAAAATTTATAGAGGGCAAACCAGAGGATAAATAATAAAAAAGTAAGAAAAAATAAGTCCTGAGAAATCTGTGTGAGGCTCTAGGGTATTTATTTCAAAAATTACTCAGATGACCCTATTATCAATAGTTTTTTTAAATTAACTTAGCATCTGCAGGAAAACCAGGAAAACCTTGTGTTATGGCAATGATTTTATGAAATAATAGTGGTAATATAGAATTGAGAAGCATTCAGCATGGAAATTTTGCGGAAAATTCTTTTTGTTGTATGTTCATTGTAATTTTGGTGGAGAAAAGAGGTGTATGGCATACTAAACAACAAAGAAGCCAGAGTAATTATACTAAAAAGTCGAATAATAATCAGACTTCCTCAAAGGATGATTTTTAATGGGTTTAGTACAAGATACCTACCTAGCCTGTTTATTTCAGAGTAATGACTTACTTTGAAACCTTCTCCCAGTCCACACTCAACTTGGAAACAAAAGGAGCCTAGGAAAGTATTTCTTTGGGGAGTTTTTCTTCCTATAAAATCTTTATAAATGTTTTTGTCATGTCATCCATATCTGTGGCTAATCTTGCTAATTTAAAGAATCAGTAAAATTTAACATACTAGTTATATGAACGACCATCCAGATAATTCAGGTGGAATTTAAAGGAACTCATCTACAATAAAGTTTAAAGCAAAAGACCTGAAGACACTTTTCTTTTACTTGGGTCATCATAAACCAGATTTCTTTCCATACCCTGTAATATACTCTGAATACATCTCTGGATGCTACATTTCCTGTGGGAATTATTCATTTGCTGGGATGAAACAAGTAGTTTGCATTTATTTAGTGCTCTGCATGTGGTGAAACAAAGAAGACTGGGTTAGAAAATATGTATATATTTCAGCATGAAAGCTTTTATCAGAACATCTGAAGCAAATAATTTAAAATATTTCCATTGCTGAGTACAGAACTTTAGAAAACATTCCCCAAGAAATGTGACTAACTCAACCATTAAAAAACAAACATGCATATTAGGACAATGGAAATACCATTTTAATTTAAGCCATGTCCTGAAACTTGGCAGTAAAACTACTTGTCACATTTACCATAGTAGAAACTAAGTGGCTCATGATACAGAATGTATCATACAGACTTTTTTTGCCATTTCTCTAGCAAATTCAGAAACTGATATAAGAAACCTGTAAAGATGAAGAACTAGTAGTCAAAAGTAACATACTTGAGGGCTAGCCAGAGGCAAAGAGAAAAGACATAGCTTTGGCCTATTTTGATACTTCAAGCATTGTGGGGGATTTTGCACATTGCTTCAGTGCAAAAGTGTCACATTCTTGAAAGATATCTCGCTATCAAATCATTCAAAGAAAAGAACCAGAAATATCCTTCCAATGCCTTACATAAAGACACGTATTGCCAATGTGATTTCAAAACAGTGGTGTGCTGCAAGTTCTGACCCCTGAAGCGCAACACAAGTGCACACAGGAAACTGTTTGGCAGAATATAACAACCCTCTTAAAATTATCCTGAACTAAAAGATTTCTGATAAGTTGCAAAATGAAATTCAAATAACTGGAAATCTGTTTATACAAGAGGCGGTTCAAATTTTGTGTCTGTGAGAGAAGGCTCAGAGTACTCTGTCAAATAGAGTAGCACAGTAAAAAAGGAAGGATATTCAAGGTAATAAGGCAGAAGGATTATTGCATTTCACAACAGTTGAGTACAGCAAGATGTTATGGAATGTGTCATCTAGACCATTGCTTGTTTTTAGAGCAAACAACAAGACTTCAGTGGAAACTAGTCTGTTTTACTCCAGCAGTAATGGTTTCATTAGGATGTCAACAGTTCATAAACTGATGCAGAACATGTATCACTAGGACAGCAAGGCTGCCCTCCCCTCTCCAAACCTGCTGAGCAGGTAGAAGCAAAGAGACAATCAGAAATCTGATCAGATCTTGGTCAAGGAAATTGCTTCAAAACATGCACAGATGTATATTCAGGAGGTGTTGGAAGCCATCCTCAAGATCTATTTTAAAATCAGTAAGCCAAACCAAATCAGCCTGGTTGTGACAGAAAAAAACCCCACATAACCAACCTGTGAACCAGCCAACCAAAACAGCCAAAAAAACCAATCCCAAACCGACAAAACTCTAAGGAATGAAAGCTACTGGGAAAGATGCAGAAACACGATGAAAGAAATAAAGTTAAAAAGACTCCTGGTTATATGTTGAAACTTAAAAGTGTTAAAATCCTCTTAATTGTTGTGTCGTAAGTATATTAATGTTCTGAATGGTTTGTAATTGGAAGCCCCTGTGGTGTGGCCACCTCTGTGGCCTCCCTGCAGGGACAGGGGGCATGTTTGCTCTTTGGGCACTGACAGTCCAACTCCCCGCGGGGCCGCCACCGCCGATACCACCGCCGTGGGTCCTCCACCACTGCAGGCGTGGCGCGCTCTGCCACTGCTGGCCCGGCCGCCACGTGCGCCCTGTCGGCATTTCCTGCTGGCATCTGCTATGGAAATCACTGAAACACCCATGAAGCCTCACTGTGAGCCAGAACGTAATCGGCACCAAAATTCCCCAGCCAAGACAAACCGACGCAAGATCTGGATCCACAGTACTGGACAGTACTGAACTGGCTATGCCCTAAAATGCTGGTAAACAGTTTTTTGTATCTTGCTGTAACTTAAAGGGTGCCCGAGAAGGGGGGGGATACCCCTGGATCGGGCCGGCTGAGTGAGTTGAAGGAACACCTGCGAGGGCGGGCTCCCGGCTCTGCAGTGACCAAAGCTGCAGAGCTGAATTGCACCTCCTCCTCAAAGGTGAACCAGGAACAGCAGTGATGGCTCAAACCATCCCTCAAGCTACCCCCTTGAGAGCTGATCAATAAAGGCATTTTAAGGAGAAAACCTTGTCTCCTGCCCATTTTTAGCAGATGAGAAGCCTTTACTCTGAAGAGGAACCAAATCCTTCCCATACACAGAATGACTCAATGTGGGAAAAAGATAATACAACCCCTCTCCAAATCCAGTGCTCCACTTACTTGCAGATCTGTGCAAGACCAAGTCACTCCCTGTGCCAAGGGTGGGTGTGCACTTTCCAAACCTTCCATGAGTGGAACAAGGTCAGGAAAAGACAGGCCAATCTCTGCATGTTGGTTGTCTAGCAGGAGTCAGTGCTGGCTGCGACTTTAGGTTTTCTGCAGTCCCTCTGAAGAATGACTTCACAGCAAAGAGCTGTGATGATGTATTCAGTAATTAATTATGCAGAAGAGCCAAACATAGCAGCTTTATTCTTGGGAATTACTTGGAAATAGTGCTTGCTTCATGCTTGCACTAAACCTAACATACTTTTGTTCCTATGATCAGTACTACCTCCTCCAGCTTCCCAAAGTTATGTAGTCTTCTCTCAGGTGATCCCTTAAAAAGTTGTCACAAATAATTGAAATTCTTCATTAAGGCTCTGCATCACATTAACTTGTTATATTTTTGTTAGAATATTTCAACTTTAAGAGGCCCATATTCAATGTGGAATTTAAAATTTGACTCTTATCCCATTTCAGCAGTGTCTTTTACCTGTTAGGTCAACAATTCATGTCTTACATTTGGCAAACATCACACACTTTCTGTTTGTATTGAAAATAGAAAATGCATTGAGGGGCTGGGGCTAAGGTGTTGGTGGGAGTATCTAGGAGAATATTTGGAGAGATATAATGAAAAAAAAATCCATCCAGCTGTATTCACCATCTGAATGAAACTGCCTTTCAACTATATGCCATTGCTTGCTAACATTTCTATAACAGACTCCAGAAGATATATAGATGATTCACTCAAAACTGTTTTGATATCAGTCTTAGAAAGTCATGTTTAACATCTATTATCACTTATAAAGTACCAATTACTAGCACTGCTAAAATCCCATTTTTATTCTTGGTTGCAGTTACTTGTACATCAGTAAAAGATACCTATGAGATTATTTTAAAATAAAAATTTAAATCCTAAGTAAGCTTTCCCAAAACATACACCTTCTGTCCAATTCACATAAATTTCTACAAGAGCAACACTTAAAAGTTGTCAATCAATCAAAAAACTACTGGAAATGAAAAAATTTAATTGGATAAACTACATATTTTCTGCATTTGTGTTGAAGATGCACTAACAAAAAAAATATATATTTGTAAGAAACCCTGCAGCGATTACTTTGTTTTGTTTCCTTCAGTTTCCTTAGGCATATCACCTAATCTTGCAATTTCCCGGCACTTCAGAAATCTGGAACTTCTGATGTTTTTTGTATAGGGAACTGTCAACACTTTATAAGTGAGCTCAGGCTTTAGAAGGGGGGCCTTCAGGGAGGCTGTTTATTTTACATTTGTTCTAATTCTCCCTCACTGAAAACCTTGAAACCAAGATTTTTCACAGACAGCTTTGTGAAACAGGCTTTTATTTTCTAGTGATGCCAGAGACTTCTCCTATTCCATGAGACAAGGAGACAATGTTGTTGGTCAAAACATCAATAAAGTCTGCAACTGTTAATGAAAACATAGTAACTTAATTTGAACATCAAGGAGCAACACTCTCCCTAACTTACCTATTTACCTTTCTGCTTTTAGGAGATGCAATTGCATTTCCCAGATGACCATTGCTTCCAGTGTAAACCTACTGGACATATCTTTACTTCTTACACATCTGTAAATTATCATGTAAAAAGAAGTAAATAAAGCTTAATTTCAAACTCACTTTGAACAGCCCATAGTCAATTCATATCATAAATTTGTAATTTTACATAGTTAATTAACTTGAAAATTCTTATCTATCTAGCATGCTTCTTCCTTGTTCAGCAAAGCTGAAAGAAACATTTTACTGTGCCAGTTTCTACTGTTGCTTGACCCCTTCCATTTGATAAATGATAAACCCCACTGGTTGACCATCTTACCTTGATCACCAAGAAAAAAACTGCTGAACTCTGAGACCACATGTGATTATCTAGGAGGTCAAATTTATGATCCAATTTATGATCAAAATGATGATTTGAAGGAATCCTTTGCTCTTAGATCCTTCACCTCTTACCAAGTGTTGGAGGTTAGCATTTTCTTTTTTCTTTCTTTCTTTTTGCTCAGGGAATTTTCTCCTATTTGTTGCCTAACAGATGGGATTGTTGGTACTTAAGAGAGACAAAAGAGGTAGCCAAGGAGGAGGGGGAAGTGGGCAGTTTGCTACCATCTCTGAGCTGGGGCACTTTCTCTGGGGAAGGGCAGAAATACTGTGAGATTTCGGCTGGAGGATGAGGGGCTGGGCTCAGCTCCTGGCTCTCTTGCTCTCCATACAGGAGGTGAGATGGTGCTGCTGTTGCTGTGGGGAAGACTCGCTGCCACTGAGGAGTTCTGTCCTTTACTGCTTCTCCTGCTGTGGGTGAGGCTTTGCTCATAAGAGCAACTGTTGGACTTGTCAACATCCAACCTCATGGGAAAGGACCCTCACTAACTCCTTGGATGCCTCGGGAGAAAAACCGGGACTCAATCCACTCCCACTTCCAGAGGGAGCCTTTCCCAACTGTTTGGAGGAGCCCAGCTGCCACTGCCCAGCCTCGCTGTTTTCTGACGCTGCTTAGGGTTTTTTGCTGCACTTTAATCCAACACCCTTTGTCCACCTGACCCCTGTGGCTCCTGCTAGGACTTTGGAGTTTTTTGCCACACTTCGTGTGCCATTTTGGCATGTGTTCACTCTTGCTGTTCTGGCTTGGTGCTCCTAGTTTCCTGCTACAGCCCATTTTGCCATCTGGAGCAGAGCTGTGACTGGCAGCCTGCCATGAGTTGGTAAAGGAAGGCCCTTTTCTCTCTTTTCCACAAAGGCGCCCGCCATTACCGTGAGAGCGAGATGGCTGGGGCCGCGCCACAGCGCCCCCTGCAGCCGTGGAGGAATCACTGCACCTGCCTGGCCAGGAGCCACCGGCGCCCCTGCTGGCTGTGACTGGAACTGCACTAAGGGGAAAGTGCCTGAGGCCAAGAGAAGGCGGCTTGTGGTTTTTGTTGCTGCAGTTGTTGTTGTTGTTCGTTTGCCTTGTTATACACACTAATAAAGAACTGTTATTCCTTTTCCAATCTTTGCCTGGAAGTCCTGAAAAGGGAAGGGGTCATGTTTTCCATTCTAAGGGAGGTTCCTGCCTTCCTTGGCAGATACTCTTCCTTTAAACCAGACACCAAGCCTAGTCTTCCTATTATTTATCTTCCAAAAAAAAAAAAAAAAAAGAGTGGGCTGAAACATTGTGGTAACTTAGATTATCATCAACTCAAAATTCTTGTCAAATTGAATTGATTTTTCCTCTCTTTAGACCAACACCAGGAATTGCATAAATATTAGGAGGACCAAAGAAAATAGAGTGGGAAATGGATTTTGAAGAGTACGCCACTTGCATGCATGAACTGCTGAAAGAAATCCATACTTAAAATCCCATCGGCAGAAAGTACATTTATATTTGCAATTGACTAAAAGATTATATTTCATTCTACTTAACACCTCCCTGCTCCTGAAAAGCTCTATATTTGGTTTTCTAGTTTATATTACAACCCATTATATACAGAAATAAAATGATTTACTATAAAAGTTGAAAAGTACAAGCTGTTGCAGACCATCTGCTTATCAGTTCAGCACAAATGCAAGGTGATAGAAATACACCTTTTGCAAGGAATCTTGCTTTAAAGGAGGCTTTCATTCAAGGATTTTATAAAGTTATGGAAAGGCTACTCATCCATGACACTAGGGATCCATAGGAACATTATGAATGACATAATAATAAAACAAATATAAGTCTAATAATGAGAACAGTTTGTACATCAAGTGCAGTTCATTTTACCTTTACAAACTGTCTGGAAAAAAAGGTTGCAAAAAACAATAGATAGGAGTGGAATAAGAATATCTCATGTATGCAGATGTGTGTTCTCAATGTGTAAATAAGGCCAAGCAACTATAATTTCCCATTTTATACAGAAAAGCTATGACGTGAGGGGTGAGAAACTCTAATTTAACAAATGTAAGTAATAACACAATATAATGGGAGGGAATAAAAGATAAAGATCTTAAGTTGAAACAAGGATTTTAGGTTTTTGATTAAAAGCACTTTTTAAAACAGATTCCCATGTACTCTGGAGAAGACAACCACATTAAAAACAATGTTTTATGATATTTGCCTATGCTTCTAATGCAGTAATATGTATAATTACTCATACCACACCAGGACATGATACTATGTATGACCACACAACAGTTTAAAATGTTCTATTAACTTGCAGTGAGGATGAATTTTATTTGTGATCCTATCTCTTTCCTTTCAACCACTTGGGCTTGTAAGATCACTACCATGTCAAGCAAAATAATGAGGTCTGACATAAGAAGACATATTTTTTATTCCAAAAAACCCCACCTTTAATAACAGTGGCATTGTCAGAAAAACATTAGCAAATAAATTAACTTTTTGAACATACTCTGGAATACTGGGAGCTAGCTTTCTCCACTGAAATTGTGTCATGAAATCTGCAAACTTTCACATGTTAATAAGAAGGAAACTCATACCTTCTATCAGAAATCCCTCCAATGCAGAAATTCCCAGCAAAGAACAAAGATAACTCTGTGTCCTTGGAAACAAGATATTGCTTTGGGTGCAAGTAACTGACATGGGATGTGGGATTGGCAAAACATAAGAGACAGAAATAATTAGGTTTTTTATTAAAATGTGTTTCTTTGATGCTCAGCTGTATAAAGAAGTTGTAAATGTTTATATACTATAATTGACTCTTCCTCCTTCTCTCACATGTACATCCACAAGATTCACAGCCCTGCTTTTTAAAAATATCTTGGCATACATGTAATTGTGGAAGTTGAACTTCGAGGTCTTATGAACTGATCACTCGCCTCTTCCAGCAGGATTTGGCTCAAACCTCTTGTAATCAGTTCAGACAGAAACAGTCCTGTGATCGAACTGGGGAAAGTGTTATCTCCCCTCCTCCAACACATCTAAACTTAAACTGGCCTTAGGAACTTGAAGACAGACATCAATACAGAAACAGATATTGTAATTATTCATCTTCTTTCAAGCTGTATCTCTATCAAGATTTCTATTTTTGATCTCCTTTTCACTTTAAAGCAAGTATTAAAAATGGACAAAATATTTGGAAACAATTTAGCTTTTATTACTGTGGTTTTAACTTATTTCCAACCTTTGACCATATTAATTTTAGATATTTCCTGTATTTCTACGCTTCATATTGTCTTATTTCATTTCTCTTGCTTCTGTACCTCTTATCACTTTCCATCATCCACTTCCCTTCCATTTTTTTTTCTATTATCTTTTTTCCCTTATTTCAAACCATTTCCCAGGACTACAGCTCTACACTCTTGGATCTTCTAATTTTTAATTTATCCTCTCAATACTTAACTTTTTTCCCCCAGTTTGCTCCTCCTCTCCTGTATGTTACTGCATAAGCAGTATGTATTTTTAATACCATACGGCAGAGAACATCCACTGAGAGAAAAAGAAAATGTAAGTTTATATGCAAATAGGAAAGTTGTGACACAGAGAAAATTAAAGTATCTCAGTTTGTGGGTGAATCAGAGAGATTTTAAGGCTTTGTCCCTTTTCATTGTGCTTTAAAACTTTTTGGGGGTGAGTTTCTGCGCCTTTCACTTTTCTATTTATTTTGAGTGTATTTTCTACCCGCCTCCCCCAATAATTTTTGTCTCTTGACTATTTTTCTGGACTCCAAACACGTCAGCAAAGAAATCTCAGCAGCCCATTCAAAAAAACTCTAGCTCAAAATGGAAAAAAGAAAAGCTGTCTTTAAAAAAAGTGAACTTAAAATATTACAGAGTGGGTGAGATCTTCTGGAGGCAAGCTGAGTTTATAGTTAACAATAGTATGGGTAAACTAAGCAGGAAACAAATGCTGACCTTTTGTCATAAATGTGTTTAAATGCGGGTAAGCTTTGTGTGGTTTTGTTTTGTTTTGGTTTGATTAATTCTCGTTTTTTGTGGTTTTTTTTTTTCCCCTGCTTTACCCTTAGGGAAATTAGGAATGGCAGAATTAAAAATTGGTTGTCCTGAGGTAACAATGGATAATCTCAGATTGGATAAAAGTTTGGATTTTATGAATATCCAATCTAAAATAATCTTCCAATTTTTATAGTTTACCAAACATTAAAGACAATATTTAACAATTTTTAATGGACAAAAATGGACAAAATTGTTAAATTAAAATATTAAAATAATTTAAATATTAAAATTATTAACTTTTTCTCTAGAAGATAAGTTGAATTTTCTGGACTGTAGGAGATTGCAGGAAATTTATTTTACGTACACAATAATAATTCATCAACAATAATCTCATCAGATTATTCTAGAATCTCAAAGTTCAAAGAAATAGAAATTTCAAAGCCTCTTACAACACTACTTGAACCATTCTGTAGAATCCTAGTAGTGAAACTCGTGTCTAATTCACACTGGGTGTCTTTCTCAAATAGGTAACTGAGGTGTTTCTACGACACTTCTTTGATGCAATTGCAGAACTTTTGAACAAAATTTCATGAGCAGATTTTTTATCAAATAAATTTTTACTTCACTGACAAAAATTTGAACATTCATGCTTAGTGGTAATAAGTGGTAATAAGCTGTCTCTAGCTCACCTTATTATATGTGAGTATTTCAATAAGCGTGGAATATAGATATCATCCATTTTAAAATTTCAGTACAAAAGTTGGTGATTATTTGGTAACTGAAACTTTAAGGTGGTCTCTTTATTCAATTTATAGTGCAAGTTTTTGTATCCAGTATTCCATTTTTTGAAATTTTACTGTGTGCAAGTAGAAAATGCCTAAAACATGAAAGGCTGTCAAAGATAGTATATAAGTACATATAAATTTTATTTTGAAATTGTTATTACTTTTTGAATTTTACATCTGAAATGAACAAATGAGTTTCGAGAATGGTCTTCCACGAGCTGGCATCAATTTAATACACTGTCAGGGGTCCACAGTTTGTGCTGTGTATGGGTTCAAGTTTTATTTTTAAGTACTAAAGTGTCTGAAGCATGTGTCTTGCCAAAAGCTATTACTAAATGCTTCATTCATGTGGGATGCTTATGCAGGTAAAGTGGAGGATGTAAATGGTAAGACAATAAAGGCAGCATCCTCTTTATTTTCTTTGCAATCCTAATTCAGTTGTCTTCAGCAGAGTTAACTTCTGAGAAACAATGGGAATAGTGAAAAATCAAGCTTATATATCACCTTTTACAGGAAATAAAAAACCTGAGAAAAAATTCAGCCATGCCAGAAGCAGGGCAAGATTATTTTATAATTACCAACTCATCATTTCAGCATAATGGCCTCTTCTTTTTTGCATCAGTTTTCCTTTCCAGTTTTGTATCTTGAGGATGTGAAACTGCAAGGAATAATTTTTAATAATTTTAAAATCAACCTGTTAATCCCAGTTGATGGGCTTACCACGTGAGATTTTTTATTAAAAAAAGAAATTAAAATTAACTGGAAGGGTGAAGATAGGAACATCAAAAATTAAAAAATTAAGCCCTTGAATCATAAAACTATTTTTTTACATTTCACAAGTCGTATCTTGAGTGCTTCCAAAAAAGCCTTCATATAGCGTATGCATAACATATGTGATGGGCATGCTCTTATATTTTGCAAGCAAAAAGGTTATATGAAAAATTTAGGCCCAAAATTATTTTGCAAAGGCTGCAAAGATTAAAGATAATTTCACCTACACAGCTGCCATCTTATTTAAATTTGCATCCAATCTTCAGTAATTATGAACACACATACATGTGTACACAACACACACACACTGTAGATATACTAGATTGAAAAAAGATCCTGTATAAATGAAATCTCTATGCACTTCTGTGAGAAGCAACAGAACTAAAGAAAAGGATCCATTAGGGTGCATTGTTCCAGATTTCAGAGTGGGTATTAAATATGGACAAATACTTTTCTTCCCAAGAGAAAGAAAAAGTCAAATAATTCAGTTTTGAACATTTATTTCAGAAAAGATTATAGATTTCTGGACTAAGATATTAACCCACTTTTGCTATTCATAAGATGACCTTCAATTGAACTGTGAAAAGTAAAGGCAGGAATGTTTTCTGAAAAAGTTTAGTGAGGATATAAGAGATTAATGAACATATTTGTGTTGGACACTCTCCCCTGTATAGCATATTCAGAGTGATAGAATCACATTATTTATTGTATTTTTTTCAGATCATTTGCAATGTTAATTTATATGAGTTTGATATCGCTTTTGTCTTCTAGTTGTATGTTATTCTGAGAAATCCCTGGGGAAGGAAAGGATTTATATGCTTTGTGTACACATTCTGCAGACTAAGCACTCTGGCATAATTATTTTTGGCACTTACTAACTGATTAAAACATCCAATTTAACTCATGATCAGTAAGATTAAACCTTTTTAATATACCTCAAAAGTAAATTATAATTTGCTACTCAAACATCCCTTTCTGCACATGTCCCTAATAAAGCTGTTCTTTTATTTTGTTAATGTACCTTTTAACGAGGATTCCCTTTTATTTCTTCCTCTGGGCAAAACTGCCTTTTCTTTTTTAGAGAGGTAGGAAGAAAGATGAGCTGGAAGCTGACTATGCTACTACATGTCTTTCTAATGTCCTACTACTTATAAGTTACTGCTTTCGTGTGTGTGTGTGTATTCTGTACAGACTCAGCTGTTAGAGAAAACACATTCTTGCTTTGTGCTTACTTGATGTACAGACAAGTGTACAAACAGTCTGCAGTTAGGAGGAAATTATATTTTGAAAAATAATTTGCATGACTCAGAAGAGTATTGTGCAGGCTCTTATCTCATTTTGAAATAGTTTTTTTCAGGATAAGTTACATTTTAATTTTGCAAGAAAGCCATTTGAAAGTATGCCCTAACAATGCCTTAGCATTGAAACTTGGAAGGAAGAAAAATAGTCTCTCTGAGAGAATGAAAAACCCTCTTCAGCCCTTTATGAGGAAGGAAACACTTTTTGCAGAGCTCAAAACAGCATGGCTACCCAGAAAGTTATTGCTGGAAATAAAATTACACCATGCCCTTTGGTAAGCACAAATAGTGTTCTCTGCTTACCTAGGACCAACATGGCAGTTTAAGGACAGCCATCATAAACATAAGAAAAAGTGGTGAGTGTAGGTTTTGCAGAATATTAGTCATCTAGATTTTGCCCCATTAGCTCAGAATAATGTATCTGAGATTAAAGAAGCCTTGTTTTAGAAATATTGGGTCAACTTGACTTTCTTATGTGATGCCACTTACATGATGTCATCAACTCAGCCTTTATCACCAATATAGTTCCCTGAAAGACTTGCATATGACCTGCAGGAAATATACTTTTGTGATCAGAGCTCTTAATGTTTCAAAACAGAGGCAAAAGTTGGGCAACAGTTCAGAAAATGCTCAGTGTGAAATAAGCCAATGTAAAGTCAAACACTGACTTTCCAAACCTATGTGTTTCCCTTATTTGTCTTTCCAAACAAAAAAGGGTTGTCACAGAAGCAAGCTACTATCAGAGTTTAGAAACTTGAAGAAATATCTCTTTGTATCTAATAAAACCAAAGGAAGCAGGTTCTGAGAAGGCAGCTCCAGGCAACTCTCCCTGTGCAGCCAAGTTCATTAGCAGGCTGCACTCTCGGCAGTGATGCAATATGCCATTACCCTCTGCTTTAACTGATTTATTTTAAGCACAGGAAAAAAAGTCAAGACTGGACACAGGAAGAAACAATTGTTTTTGGCCTGTTGTGGTGGAGTTTACATGTAGAGGTACCTTCTAGTCTAGTTGCTGAAGTGGAAACAAGTACAAATATCTGTGCCTTGGCTGTTAAGAGTCTGATTATAAGCACTGTGCTAGAGAATTCATGGATTATTCATGTGTAATTACAGATAGCTATTGTGCTCTTTTAAATCATCCCTATAGCCCATTATGGCCCATAACAACTGAAATAGCAATTGTCATAGTAAGGTTTGGGCTCTGTCATAGAGTGTAGACTCTAATCAATAATGATGAATGGTAAAATTTAGCATCAAGCCGGAGAAAGTCTAGTTGCCTCTTGCCATAAATCTGTGCAAATATCAAGTTGTGCAGCTGCTGTATCTGGAAATCTAAAAGGCAACACTCTCCCTCCACCCCCTACGCATGCACCTCTATAAAAGTTGAAAAAGGAGAAATGTGCAATATGTCCATTCTAATAATCCACATGCTGTTAAGACACTTTTCTATTTATTCAAAGCAGGGTGAACCCTAGGTTGTTTTCAAGGTCAATTCCAGGTGAAAGGGGGGTCATCTGGAGGCCACCTCGACTCCCATGCAGGTCAATAATGTCTCCTCACTGCCCCAGAAGACAAGCTGCTCACACCCAATCAATCCACAAACGCTCCTGCGCACCCAGTGTAATGAACAGTGAATAAATGTAGCCTATCATCACAAAACATGCTTTTTAAGTACCTTCCCTTTTCATGTAAAACCTCTAGCTGTCAAATTCTACATTCACTCATCCAGCAGTGAGTAGCAAAAGTGAGAAATCAGGCTCTCATTGGGGTTGGTAAAAGGTCATTGCTGACAGACACGGAGGTTAAACTGCCGAGTTAAAATACTGTTCATTACCCACTGCAGCTTTTTGCTAACTACACTTCTTTGTGTTACAGTCAAGCAGTACATCAATATGCCCCTCCTCCTAATTCATTAACAATTGTTGAATTGTACAGGAGGGGGAAAAAGAAGGATTGATCTTTTATACCTTTTTAAAATCTCTTTTCTGTGTCAAATACTTTTACATCTTTATCCACTCAGTATTAAATACTCTGCTTACAGGCTGTGCTATCTGCTTGAACAGTTATCATTATAGGTATAATTCCTGAAGGCAGAGTCGGCCAGTTCATATGAAACCCCAAAGGTCTGGAGCTGCTCAAGCAATGGTTTCTTTCTCTCTTACCCTTTTCATTAATTGCCCTTAGAATAGTGACATCTGTATAACTACAAACCTGAAATTTTGTGATGCAATTGTGTCATATTAAAAGAGGTTTGAATAAAAAAAATATTTCTCCTCCAGATGAAGCCAAATTGATTAATGTAACAGATGTAATGTATTAATTTGATATTTAGCTGAAATAAAATGCCTGTGTCCTGTTCATGCTGACTGGGTTAGATCTTCATCAAATGCTGTCCTTGGTGTAGATCTCAAGACATTCCCTAATCTAATATTTTATTATGAAATTATTAATATCTACATTTTTCCATGACTAAAAAATATTAATATATACAAAAGAACCATTCCGAGCAGCAAGGAATCATTCAAACTCAAAGGGAAACAGCAGTGAAGGTTTCATTTTTACTGAAGGCAATGATTTGGTGGGAATTCTTAACAGGAAGTATCAATTTCCCAAAATGAAATTCCATTCTTTGATTAATTAATAAGTAGATGTGATTCCCTTTATTGAAATGAAAAGATTTTATATTCCAAAATAAGCATCTTATAAAAAATATTTTCACAGAACAATAGAAAAATTATCTCTAATCATGAATAAACATTTATTTACATTCACATTATAACAATGGTTTTGATTCAACAAATTACGATTATCTATTTAAATCTCTAAAAAATGCATTAAAAATCTGTAAGAAAATATATCTTTTTTTTTCTTTCTCTATGCTTTTTCTCTCAGTGGGACTGAAAATAAAATGTTATGACTTAAATCACAAGAGGCTAACATCATTTTTAGCAACAAGGGCTGCATAATTTCAAGCCTGTGAGTGAGTGGCTGACTTTAACTAAAATGTTTCTGTTCTATGCGTATATAGGTACATAAATAATTCAGAATTAATCCCTGCAGAGGGGACAATGGGATTCGTAAATTATCCATGTGCCGTCCTCAGTGTTAGAGGCAATGAACCTATAGTAACAAACTATGAGTGTTACTCATTACATACATTTCACAGACACCTTAACCTTTTGAATATTAATTTCCCTCTGCAGTTTGTAGCTAGGTGGCATAATCCCTTCCCTTCCCTTCCCTTCCCTTCCCTTCCCTTCCCTTCCCTTCCCTTCCCTTCCCTTCCCTTCCCTTCCCTTCCCTTCCCTTCCCTTCCCTTCCCTTCCCTTCCCTTCCCTTCCCTTCCCTTCCCTTCCCTTCCCTTCCCTTCCCTTCCCTTCCCTTCCCTTCCCTTCCCTTCCCTTCCCTTCCCTTCCCTTCCCTTCCCTTCCCTTCCTTCCCCTTCCCCTCCCTTCCCCTCCCTTCCTCACCCCGCCCCTTCCTGCCCCTTTCCACCCCTGGCCCTACCCCTTCCCCTTCTTTCTTTCTCCCTCTTCCTCCCTCTGTTTCATTTCTTGAACAGCATATCAGTTAAGGTGTTGAGGGGTTGCAATTAGTGATGGAATATCCAGTAATCACAAGGATATACTGAAGGAATGATTCTTTTTCCAATGGAATATTTACCAGAAAACACATTTTTTAAAGCTAGATTGTTTTGGCAAAATCACATGCAGCCTTTCATGTACTCAGAGGTTAGGTATGTGTAGAAAAACTGGCCTAGCTACTAGGACACAGTCTAATGCATGTAAATCCTGAGTCATGGCTACTTTTAAACACCCTTATTTTGAACCCTTACTGTATTATTGTAACCCATATTACGTATTTTAAAACACATAATACGGTATTTTGAAGTCTTACCATTAAATGCCATAATCATTTTATGATATCTAAGTTTTCCAAGTTACCCATCGGAAAGGTGGAAAGTGTATTTCATCAAAATTCAAGAGATATAACACTAATAATAGCTTTCAATCTAACTTTTTTCCTCTGACAGAATGTTTTGGTTTTGTTCTGTTTGGTTGGTTTTTTTAGCTCTAAATATGCCACATAAGAATATTTTCCCCCCTAAAAACTGTATTCAGAAGGAGATATTAAGTAACTCACCGCAAAAAACTGCACCTGGGTCAGAGTCAGGAAACAAATTATGCAGGCACTTGCACATTTTATGTTTAGCTGAAATTATACCCTGGCTGTTCTGTAAATCCTAACTTTTCCTAGAGAACTGTACTGGGGCTTTTCCTAAGAGGGTTTAGGGGATCAATATCCATTTGGTAAGCTCATGATGCTATTTCTGTTAAAAAGTGGAACAGAACAATACTGTCAGGAGGCTAATCCGCTGATTTCAAGGGACTTTATTCACATGAATAAGAGCTTCGAGTTCAGGTTAAGGTCTGTTATATGAATATTATGTATTTTCTAGTCTGTGTATATTCGTATATTTTTCTGTAAACTTCTACAGCTGCTTTGACAGAAACGGAAATGCTGGGCTAAGTAGATTTTTGGTCAAATCCATTTTTTCTTTGCTGTAAATTAAAAGTCATCTCCATGTGTTCTGGTTTTGGATGGGTGGAGTTAATTGTCTTAATAGTGCTAGTGTTAGGCTGCGTTTTGGATTTCTGCTGAAAACAGAATTAATAATATAGTGATATTTGTTATTGTTGAGCAGAGCTTATGCAGAGCCGAGGCGTTTTCTGCTGTCCACAGTGCCACACTGGCCAGGAAGTTGGGGATGCAGGGGACTGTGCAGAAAGACATAGCTGAGACAGGTAGCACAAACTGATCAAAATGTAAAGTGGGGGAAAAAAAGAGGAACGGGAGATCATTTGGAGTTGTGGCATCTGCCTTCCCAAGTATCCATTCTACTTGATGGGGCCCTGCTCTCCTGGAGATGGCTGAACACCTCTCTGCCACTGGAAGCACTAGATTAATTCCATGCTCTGCTTTGTTTGTATTTGTGGCTTTCATTTTCCCTGTTAAAGCATCTTCATCTCAACCTCTGAGTCTTCTAGCTGCTACCTTTTTCATTTTCTCCCTGATCCCGCTGGTATGGGAGTGGGTGAGTGGCTGCACAGGCCTTGGTTGCTGGCCGGGCTTAAACCACCACCTACATCCGTGAGAAATGCCAGTACACAAGAGTATTTTTGTGTATAGCAAGGAAGATAACTTTAAACTGATTCAGCTTTTTAATTTTTTTGAGCATAAACAGTTCAGATGCCAAGTTTCTACATGGTGGCAAAACACAAATTAAAGTAGTGTCTTGTCACCTTGTGAAATTCAATTGAAATACCAATTTATTCCATTTATTGGAATACAAACACCATTTTCTCTACCATGTTCAGAAAGCTATGCCATAAAATACACTGAATCAGAAATCATGCTAATAAAAAAATTAAGTACATTTTCAGGCAGAAAATATGAGCATAAAGTATTAACAAAACCAAAGTTTTGTAGCTATTCAAAGAAGAAATGAAAAAAAAAAGTGTAGAATTTATGTAAAATGAAATGCAATAATTGTGTGCTAAAAAAAATAAATCATATTAACCCACTTGACTGAGACTTAGATGGTTTCTCTTCTTAGAGAAAGAACTCTTATAAACCACATCCCAATTATTTAATTTCCCTTACTAATTACGGAAAGTACTCATTTCTTGGCCTCAAGCACTAAATGATGTATCTCTGAAGGGCAATGCAAGATTTATCATAATCTGTGACTCTATTTAATGAGAATAAAAATAAATGCTTCAGTCTAGGTTGAATTTGACTGGTACATTTTCCTATATTAAATATTGCAACTCAGAGCATTTTCTTATGTGAGGTAGTTGCAAATATTGGGCTATTAATGAAATGCAACAAAACCCAAGTACAGCTAAAAGTGCAAATTTTTCACTAGCTCCAGCAATGATTTTCTACTGCCCACCATGATCTGGTTTAATCACAACATGGAGATGTTATGTGCCATGATCCATTTAAAGAAAGCATTTAAACACAATTGCATATAATTTCAGATCATCCTGTTAATGCATGCAGTTCATCTGGTTTCATGCTCCTTCAGTGGATATCCTGAACTAGTGGGTAGGAGGTGGCTAAAATATCAAGGAAGAGCTAAGAACTGTTCTACCCACATAAAGTATATTGCATTCTGCAGTGGGGTTCAGAAGGTTATTTTCCTTCTCGAAAAAAAAGCATAATCAATACAAAAAAATTCTCTCTGATAGTAGAAAAAAATAGCTCATGGAAAATGTTCTTTTATGTCCCTGTCTTACTTTGAGCATGCATGAGAAGTGGGATTCACCTGCTAGCATAGATTTCTGCACCAGGTTTGTTTTCACATTTGTCTTCACAATCACCAGAGAAAATAGTGTCCATGGCACAAATGACAACCTCAAATCACATATCTAAACTGTGTTGATTGGGCAATGTCCCCAACATGCCTGATCACTTTATTCCTTTTCCACTGCTGTAAAAGGAACCTGGACACAGCTGTTTAGAGTTGTAGACAGGAGAAGCTGTGTGGGATAAATCCACATAAACTATTCCAGTCTACCCAAAGTATTTACTTGCAGCAAATACTATTACTCTCTTTCAGCATCAAATGTGAAACAGGTAAAAAATTACAGGAAATTGCTTAGTATATAAAGTCACTTCATATACTAAAAGGGTAAAAATCTCGTATTCATTGTGTAAAAGTAGTGACCCAGTCAATGCAGGACTGACGGCCGGCAAATCTTTTTCGTATGTTTTACCGGACAGTTTGCAAGCTCTTCTAATATCACTTACTTCAAACTGTTTTTCTACAGTGTTTTAATCAACTGCTCATTCTGCTCTCATAAACTTTCTTCCTAGGTTTATCCTACTGTATAGGAAATGGAGAGGATTGTCTGGAGGTTATATTACAACAGTGCCCTTAAAAATTATTGCCATAAACATAACCACATTTTTTCTGAAGTGTTTTATTCTGTGCTCAGATATAATCATAGCTGTAGTGACTTTTTTAAGAATAAACAAAATTGACTTATATTCCATCAACACCATAGACTTTCCAAGGAAACTTTTAATTCTTATCAACATTTTCTGTGAAGAAGCCATGGACAATATTCGAGCTTATGCCTGGAAGATTCTCATCTGATCATTCACTTGTCAGATGCTAGTCTGTATTATGCCCTAATTTCTAGAAAGAGTTGGAAAAATCTGTCAAACTACAAATTGGATGAATAGTAGGAATATTGATAAAGGGAATGGTTTGGGAGTTTGCATCTCATGTATTGAGGTATCTCCATATTATCTGAGGAAAAAGATAATATTGAGATACTTCCATACAATATCTGAGAAAAAGACTGGTAGAGAAATTTCAGAAAGGTAATCTTGAAACTTGTGAATCCAGGCAAATTAGGATAAATGAACAGAATCTGTACAAGATCGTATACAGCTGTTGAAAGAACATCAAAGAATAGCCAGCGATGCCCAGTCTTGAACATTTGAGAAATGGTTTAAATGAAAGCAAACATATATAGTACAAAAAGTTAAAAAAAAAAAAAAGAAAAAAAAGTAAAAAAAAAAGTAGAAATAGGTTAAAACAAAAGGAAGGCTAACAGACTAACAAGAGAAAAAATGTTAAAGTAGAAGATATCCTGGTCAATGGGTGATGGACTCAACAGAAAAGGGAGTAAAATATAATATCCTGAAATAAATTTATATGATGCCTCTGCTTCTTTTTTTAGTCTAATTGAGCACAATCAATGTCACTTCCAAACCCAAACAATGATAAGGAGAAACAAACTATTATTTCCTTACTAAAACAAAATCAAGTCTTAACACAAACAAATATACATCTGATATCACAAATATCAGATGATAACTGAGTATCTGTCCTAGCAGTAGCTTGTCCAGTAGGAGCATGAAATGAGGTGGGAAAGAGAACAGGAGAGAAGGGGAAGTGATCTAAATATCTCCTCATGTGTAACTGTGTTGTTTTTTTTTTCTCTAACAAAGAAAACTGATCAATAAATAGAAATGTGATATTTAGGTTTGCTTGGAAAAATAGAGTTAATTACACGTAGGATTATGACTAAAATTATTTTTGAGAAAAAAGAAAGTTTAGGATAACACTGCCCATGATTATTGCTGATACATCTATTGAAATTGTCTAGTTGTTGCAGCAGTATATTGTAATAATACCATACTACATTGGCAAATTTTACTTGGCTTCATTAGCATAGCTTTATCTAAATCTGCCCACATCTGAGAGCATCAGAGTACATAGTTTTAACTCGAATGTCAGTCACAAGCACTGTCGTCACTTGCTCAGTGCAAGTTTGCCATTGCTGGTTTTGTACCATCTTGAGCTTTGCACAGAGAGAAGGTATGTGAAGTGTTGAGTATTAGTGGTGATCATACTTAGTTGTGCTTAGAGAATACTGCTGGGACACAACAATGCTTATATTATTTGGAAATGTCCTGTATTTCGAACCTGAGGTAGTTTAGTATTCCCTTTTTCGTACTTTTTTTTTTGCTTATTTAACACTCAATGAACTCTACAAAATCATTTTAACACTTGTAAGATAATCAAACAAATTTCTGTGTAGAAAAAAATCTGTTTTATGATGGCAATATATTTTTCTCATGTTTGATAAATAGATTCAAAGACCACAGCCATACACACTAGATTGTTTTTAATGCACTGAATATCCATTTACTCCACAACCTATGCTGGCATGCAAAAGGGAAACTAAACTCTTGGAAAAGAAAAAAAAACAAACAAGTAATACTGGAAAACAGAAGCTGAAGTTGAACCTTGGACAATAATGTAGGTCAGATTAGGATTAACATTAATTTTTATTAACGGGAAATATTTTATATCTCATATATATCAATATATTGAAAATGAATGCAGCATTTTCAAACTAAAACTACCCACTCAGACTTCTGTATTTTTACAGTCTTCTTCTGCAGTCCCAACTGTCTCATGACACATGCCCAGTCACAGAATTATCAGGTTTTATGCACAGCATCTTAGAATAATTAAAATAGGTAAATCTGCAAGCAATCTCATCAGATGACTTAGTTTTTCTGAAAATAGAAATTAAGGACTGTAACTTTGAGGTAAACATTATTTCTCATCTTCAAAAAAGGTCTAAGTGTTTTTGACTAGGTTTTAATACTCTGGAAATGAAAACATTAAAAAAGTTTGGGGTTTCATTGGTTTGGTTTTTTTTCCCAGTGGTAGATGAAACAAAAAACCCCAACCCCCTAAAAAGGTGTTTGGAAGCTCATAAGAAAAGATGTATTAGGTAACTAAATAGAGGAAACATCAACAGTAAAACTGGCTGATTTGGCTAGTAAATTTTGAAAAAAAATATTAAGAATGTAAATACACACCTATTAATTTATAAATTCATAAATGTACAAAATTCAAATAATTCCAATAGAACACTAAACTGGAGATAGCATAGAAAATAAAGAGATATGGCTATCCAGGAGTCAGGAACAAAAATTAATTACTCAGTCTTGTTGGATTTTCATTGACTACAAAGAGAAGTAACTTGACATCTAGTTTCAGATGCTGTGAATGAAGGCAAGCTCAGACTCAACATTATAAAAAAATAAAAAAGTGTATTATGAACTATATTAAAATTGTAACAGGTAATCCATGATGGTTTTTATGCAGCAAGCTAATTAACAAACAACATAAAAATTATCAATATGCACAAGTACCCCATCAAGGAAAGCACTTGTGGGGCACCATCAAGTGGCATAAATGCTCTAGTACTCATTTATAAAATTTGCCTAAGTGTTTGAGCATCTGAGCCCCTGAATAAAAAACACATTTAAATAGAATGGTGGAAATACTACAACACATTAAAACTGCAAAAACATATATGTGATATATATATATATATATGTATGTAAGATAACAGGAGGTAGAGGGGTGTTTAGGTCATGACTGCTTCATAATTGATGAAGTTTAAGGGAAAAAATATGACACAGACATAAAAGGCTATTTTTTATAAGGACAAAGACTAAATACTAGGTCCTCATAGCCCCAGCTGAATGCTTGTTTCATTTATCTATATTCTTTTGTTTTCCAACCTCCCCTAGTTAATTTTAATTTAGTTTCCAGGGATAGTCATCCCAGGATTGTATTTATTTTTGGATCCTTGGTCATGTTCAAAGAGCAACTTCCTTTCATTTATGATCCATTTCACTGCATCATGACAACTTTTGAAAAAGATCTTTAGATGGGGAAGTGTAATATTTTTTTTTTGTTTAATTTTTCCTTTCAGAATATTCACTAAAATGTCACTATTGTTTAAATAGAAAAGAATTACATATGACATTGTGCTAGAGAACCAAATATCTGGATCAAATGTTGCACTTCTCAAGAGCATTTTTTTCTATTCTTTCCCTCAATAAGCAGGTGCAAAAATCAGAAGAGTGCAAACACCTGCACTGAGCCTAGTATATTTTCTATTATATTAAAAAACCTATTAGTAAAATATCATACTTTCCCCTTTGTGAGGGGAGACCCTTCTCTCTGCCTCTCGCTTTTTGTTAATTTGTTTGCTGCTGTTGAATGATGGTTGGCTGCACAGTGGAAAGGGCATTCCTTTACGACTTTAAAGGCAAAGTAGAAAAAAATGACATTAAAAGCCTGGCTTGGATCTGATTGATGCACTCTTATATGTGAAGTTCACTCACAGCTTTGTGCTAGAAAACCAGGGTCACTCCATTCAGTCCTCTAATGAGACTGTGCATGAACACTTGCAGCTTTGTAGGCCTTGTTTTAATCAGAGATGGAGAAATGCTCCTGACTGATAGTCTTCAGGACCAGATCCAGACAGAAAATAACATCCTCAATTTGGCCTCTGAAGGTGGATTTAGCAAATCTTTGTGATGTATTGGAGTATTTGCTGAGTGCAAGCACACGTGGTGTGGTTCCTATTTCTGTCGGCAAATAAAAATTTTTCACTCAGCAGGAATAATCAGAGCTAACTCGAGAGGAGAAATAACGAAAGCTCAAGAGCCCTTAGCAACTCAGCATGGCATAGAGGGATTTAAGACTTTAGCATTTTATCTCTATCAGTATGAAAATGTATGAGGAAATCTGAACTTTGGAAGTGCAAATAAACACATTTAACACATTATAAACCACCTATTCTATCAATGATTCTTGGTGGGTTTTTTTTTTTTTTGTTTTTTTTTTTTTTTTTTCCTTTTCTAGCCTCCCTCTCCTGAAATAATAAAGCTGGTTCATTAATTTGGATTTAAGCTAGAATCAATTTGTTTTGACAGAGTTACTTTGAAGGTAAGGGAGTAAGTGTTTGCAATATATTTTTAGCATTTCTAAAATGATAAGGGAGAAAAAATAATAATGTTCTGCATTTCATAATGTTTTTATTAGCATCTCCTGTTTACTTCCTTTCTCTTGGCTGAGAGATGAATTCAACCCAGTGCTTGAATTTGCTGAGGACATGATGGCATTAAAAATGCTGGGTATCCTAGCTAAATCTAAGCTAGATAGCTGCATTCTGCAAAATTAAAATCCACTGTAATTTTAACTAAAACTATTTGTCTTTCTTCCAAGAAAACACTGTGTTAGTGCATATGGTTTGCAATCACTGATATTTCACTTTAGAAACAGAGACTTTGGAAAAGAAAAGGACTGTTTTACATGGGATAATAGACCACTAAAGAAAAGTAACAAAAATAAATTCACAGCCGTATATTAACATTGAAAATCATTTGAAACACTGAAATTTTCATACAGTTTCTCATTCTGCTTTGATGTCATCCCTATATTACTAAATTTGCTTTTCATAGCGCCCTCTTTATCATTTAATCTACAACAGTTGCATCTCATCCACATGCTGTTATCCACACAATGTGTTAGTTGTGCCCTTAGAGCAAACAAAGCTGTGTTCCTGTCCCCTCTGAACTAAGGTCTAGGGATGCATCACAACCTCCTGCACTTGCATGTCATCCCTGTGACACATTCTCCTCCCATGGAAATATACTAAAAAATATTTCTTCAGAAAAACAAGAGAACAAGAACATAGACAAGTAACTAAACAAAAAGAAAAAAATGAAAAATGAAAAGAAAGCGTGCAATTTGCCCTAAATTTAGAATGACTTCTTTGGTTTACTCCAGATTTGTCTTCAAAACACAGTTTTTGATAAAGATGTATCATGTAAGGTGTGAAGAGACTGTTTCTGTGTGGGGCAATTCAGAAATGTAGATTTAGAAATCAAGTTTGTAATGGGAAATGAACTTAAATCTAAAATGAATCAAGAGCCTCAAATAAACTAGTGGATTCCTTCAAACTGACAGATTTACAATTCCAAAATAGTACATTTCAATTTCTCTGCCAGAATTTACAAAGGCTTTAGCTGTTAGCACTGATTTTGATGTCAAATACCAGGCTGTTAGGATCACTACTTGTTTTCATGCCCAGTAAGCTTTTTTTCCATTACTTTTCACATGCAACTACAAAAAACTTTTACTGAGTAGATCTAACTGCTAACCACTTTCTCAGAGCTGAAAGCAGCAATCTACTATGAATCATTCTGTGGGTATTGGAAGACAACGAGTTCTTTCACATCTACTGGTTTAATTCATTCTGTCTAGATAATATCCCTTATTTCAATTACAGTGTTTCTCTTTTGAAGGCAAATTACCCTTCCTCTAATTGTAGTATTCTTAGAAATACCTGGCATTTCTTTCCTTCATATTTTATAGCTTAGTGTGAAAAACATCATCCTTAAATCTTTGCTATCTCATGGGTCACAACACTGAAGAAGGTAAATATTGTTGCCTTCACCATAATTTATTGTCCGCATCAAGCTGACCTATGTGCGAGATATGGCATTCCCATCTTTAAGTCTTTTGCAGTGTTCACGATGCTGCATTGAATTTCCTAAGGGCAGATGCTCAATTTGAGTAGCAATTTCCAGCTACAATGCAAAAATTCCCTAAAATAAAGCAGTTCAATCATCCAGCTGCAATGTGCCTGAGTGTTCAGTGAATAACTTATCTGAGGACTTTGCTTAGAGACAGGAGAAGTTCAAGCTAAAGGATAAAATCCACATCAGCCATTTCATGAGGAAAGACCTTTCAACCAGGGAATTTGCAAATATTAAGATCAGGGGAGTGGTACTTTGATTCTGGAAATAAAGGAAAACTTTTTTTTTTTTTTTAAGTGGAGGATCTCCTGCACTATCTACATCCTCACGGAAATCAGCCTACTACTATTTGCTTAGAGAAACATCAACAGCATTGAACTTCCTCCCGAATTTCCCTTCTCATGTAAAAAGTCAGAAATGCTTCACACAGCCCTGCCCTGGGAGAGCTGTACTGAGGAAATTTAGGGCAAAGAAACGAATAATTACCTCTACTCAACACTAACATAAACCCATTCTTTTACATATTTGATAAGAAATCAAAACATTTCAGAAAATATTAGATCATGTTTCAGTTATTTGGAAATATAATAAACAGGAAAAATGAATTATGATGTTCTTTTTGTTTAGAAAGCTGAATTTTGATATTTGTTTAATGTATTATTTTCCTTTGGAAACCATCATTTCCCCACACCTCCTCCTCTTTAAAATTACCTTAGGCCTTGCTTGATTTCTTGGCGAATTTCCAGGTTTTATGTCTTCTCTAGCCTCATCCAAAAACTCCTCTAATTATAGCCTTAGTTCACACAGAGTTGCCGTAAATGTAAATCTTGGCATATAAATCCCAGCATCTTGTGCCTCTATAAAACGTTTGTTATCTAATATAGTGCTTTGCCTTTTAATAAACTTTTTCTAACACCAGTTCCACCTACCATAATCTGACACTATTTTTTTAAATATTAGACTTTAAAAAACAAAAACAAAAAAAAACATTGCAAACATTATTAGCAAAATGTCTGCTAGGGGACAGTTCAAAATGACCCTGAATTTTTAAGAAGCCTGTAACTGGTTCAGTTACATATATTAAACTGAAAATACAGGATCAGAGAGAAGAAAAGGTGAAATCTGGTGAGGCATGGATGGATATTGATTTTAAAAGATCTCTTATTCCGTAGTTACTGACCTTCTATTTGTCTTCTCCCTCTTCCTGAATTGTATTTACTCTATCCATGGTCTTTCCTCAAGCATCACAGGGAAGCAATAAATATATGCAGGAAATAATAAAGGATAAAAAGGTCTTGTCTAAAGAGAAATTAGCATGCTTGCAGACTCAGGGTCAAATTCCCCTATTAATATCAACAGTGAAGCTTATTGAAAATCACTGCGGATATAGTAACAAAACAGTAGAAAATGTTCCCTTAAAAGCTGGCAGGATCTGTGTGCTGTGTAATGCATGGACCTGCTTCTGTTTTCAATCCAATCATTTACTTTCTCAAATGAAGCAACTTATGAGGACACTCACAGTGCAATTGCAGTGATGTCTGCCTATAATAATTCATGTATCAATAATTTATTATCTCCAAAACTCTTTTTCACATAATCAAAGTACATAATAAATCACAGCACAAATGCTACTTTACCCAAATACTTGTATGGACATATATAAGCAGCAAACAGATTGGACCTGTCAATACTTTGTCTAATATAAACAAAAACTGAATTACTGAGATACTTTTGTTTAAACAAGTATAAATAAAAACCTGCAATTTTTAAAACAAAAAACAATTATTGTGATGTTATTATAACAAAGAGAGTGAGATTATACCATGAATTCACATTTTATTAATGCAATAAATGATGAACAGACATCCTGAAAAATCTAGCAAGACCCAAATTTAAGCATATATGAACCACAATATATTAAACAGGCACCAGGTTATTAAAACATAGCAAGTAGGGACTAAAACAAGCATGCCTTCCATTCTTAGACAAGCATCAGTTATAAATCATTTCTCTCCAAACAGAAATGTTTCTTAGTCAAATAAAGAAAAAAAGGAAAACAAAAAGGAAAAAGCAAAGGTCTAACTGCCATGTATACTCAATTTAAATGTCATGTCTTATTAGAACCCAATAAGTGGAACGTCTGTTTTCCTTCTTTGGTTGAGCCATCACATTTGTCAAAATTTTATGATAATTCATTCCATCATTCCTCAGACATTTAAATGACAGACAGTCATTGGGAAAAAACAAACAAACAAACAAACAAACAAACAAAAAAACCCAAACAACAAAACTCTGGAATCGTACTATTCATGTTAAACTGCCTCTAGAGAGTTTTTTAAAGTACATCACATCGTGGTAGGAGCAGAGCCCTAAACTTCTCAATTTCACTTATGATTTGCTGCCTTTTTGGAAAATGACAATAAATTGGCTCTCTACTATTCTTGACCTCTTGACTTTTGAACTCTGTCTGTCCATGCTTTAACCTTGCTTGTTTAAGTCAGCAGCTATCGTATCACTCTGATCCTCTCCCAGAGGGTCTGGAGATTTAAGTTTCCTGAACGGTTAAGCTCCCCCTCTAGTGTTCACTGCTCATCACATTATTCCTTTAAAAAGGGGAAAGACACGTCACTCCAGTCACTTCATAAGTTCTCACAGAGATGGCTTCTGCTCATTTATAGCTAAAGACTTTAATGACAGTAGCAGGAAAGGGTAAACAGAAACCTTTAAATGTATTTTTATTTGGCTTCTTTCAGCTGATTTTGTAAAAATAAACAGAAAATACCTATGAAGACCTAGTCTGAAATTAGCATAAAAATGTCCGATATTTCAGGGAAAAAAAAATAAAAAACAAAAAAACAAAAAACAAACAAACAAAAAAAAACAACCTAGTGGCATGCAAAATATCTGAAATAGTTGGTGTTTAGATGGCAAAAAATAGGATATCATTATCTCTGGAAAGCATCTATTTCTTCATAAATGCGTGAGTTAATAACTGAAAATCAGGTGTGAGAAATCTTCATTCAAGAGTTCATTTCTAATGAAATATGTGAAAGAGTTTCTCACATATCTCTTTCCTTACTCAGTCTTGGTAGTGATCTGCAAAATACATCTTTTTTTGCTTGAGGGTCAATATATTCATATATATACATGCACATTGATGATTTGGATTTACATTCATTAAACAAATTCTAAATTAACATCATTTAGTTATAATAATCAAAATCTGGAAACCTGAAAGGTTAAAAGTTCTGTGTCTTTGTAAAACACAGCCTTAGACCCACATCTAGACACAACACAGAATTTATTGTATTGTGAAACACTGAAAAAATAAACCCTGGCTTTTCAAATGAGATTATGTTGGCATATCATCTGTAAATCTGATTTGATTTAACTTTAAATGCATAGCATTTTAGTTAAAGCAAGAAATGTAAAATCTGACCCTGCCTTCAAGTCCTTCTTTGCAAATCCAGAACATAAAAATGCCCCAAACAAAACAAGCTCTTTACAAAATATTATTAAAAATTCAAAGCATAAATGATAATCTGTGACAGAAAATATTTAGGGTTTTATTAGCCTGGGTAATTTTTCTTAGCTGGTATCTATCTGTGATTGATATATGCAATACTTTTCTTGTAGCAGCTATTGTTTAACTGCACAGAAATAAAAAAAAACCCCAGACTTAAACAGATGCCAGCTAAAAAGTCACTGGTTTTGTTTTAGATATGAAAACATGTATTAGATGATCTCCAAGCAAAATTCTGTTGGAACATTTTTAATCGTTCTAATGACTCTCTTGCAAAAAAAAACCCAAACAAACCTTTTGAAAATTATGCTCATTGAGCCAAAATTTTCTTTCAGAAGAAAAATAGAAATCATTATGTTTTTGATAACTTCTAGATGGTCTGTTTAACTTTTGCGGTTTTGTGTGGCTTTTCTTCTTTTTTTCCCCTCAATATTAAATATTACAGCATGCAAAATTTGAAGTAAAAGTGTAAAACTTATTTGAACAAAATCAGCCACTTCAATGGATTTAGGGTTCCTTTTCGCACTATATTATTTTATGAACAATTTCCAATATCTGGATTTTTCATTCCAAGTCACATTGAAAACTTTAACTACCTGATGCAATGGACAATTTTGACCTCTGTGTCCTTCTATGAGGTGTACAAGATAGCAAATTTGAGAGTACTTACAACAAAAAAAAAAGCTTCAGAAAATAGAACTGCAAATTTTGCAAGCTTCTTAAAGTTATTTATTTTGCTAGTGTGCAGCAGAGCTCTGAAATCAGAATATATTTAGACTGGTTAGATCTGTGAGCTGCAAGTACATGTGGATTATATCTGTGCTGAGGAATTTCTAGCTGAAGTGGACAGAACTATAGAAATCCATCTTAGAGCAATCTCTTTACAAAAGTGCAATTTCTAAAGTACTATGGAAATAAGCTGTATAAGTGCAAAGGTAGGGCATAGATTGATTATTTTCAAGAAAGAGAGGGGTTGGTACGGAAATATGAAGGATCATCTCTAATACCGTTTATTCTGGGTACAGGGCACTGTTGGACAGAGAGCTAAAATATAATGAGAATTGACTAATGAGGCATTAAATCATCCATAAAGCAAAGTCTGATGTCTTCTTTATGTGCAGTTAACATTGCATGCAAAATAATACACACTTCAGTTCTTCAGTACTACAATAACAGTACCCATCTTATCCTGCTGTCCTCCAGTGAACATCCCAGAGAATAACATGTTATTGAGGCTAAAGAGATTGTCTCGTGTAATATTGATATTCCCAAAAATGGGAAATGATCATCTGTGTTGCAATAGGGATGGCATGATTCACAGACCAAGGAGATAAGTCAAATGAGAAACCACCAAAGGCAGTACGTAAATAGGGCTCCAACATAACTCAGCATCTTAATCAGTTTCTAAATTGTTTCTCTGACAAGAAATCAGTTGCTGTGTGAAAAGGAGCAGGGTGCAGAGAAGACACTCAGGAAGATAAAAAAATAAAGACACAGATATTTCACCCATCGTACAAAATTCCCTTCACCAAGGAGCCAGAATGGCGTAAGAGACACAGCACTTTATCAGAATATTTGCTCCTGAAATCTGGTTTCTTCAACAGTGAAAGTCACAATAAAGAGATATAAATATTGTTTCAGATGTCTAAGAATTAAAGATGGCGTGGACTTCAAAATATATATTTAAAAATGGTATTGACTGGTAGTGTGGAGATGAAATGAATAAGAGAAAGGTTAAAAACAAAGAGGGAAAAAGAAATTTTGTCTATCACTTCTCTGGTCAAATTTTTAAAAAAAAAAGTTTAAAAAGGACAATAGAACTGATAAGGACTTCTTTATAAAAATGCATATAATGTCTTATTAATCAATCAAACTTCTCTTGAAGGATATTCTGCCTTAAATGTGTTTAAATTGGTAATTTAACATACTTCTGAATTAAAGAGAAAAACAAAACAAAACAAACTCCCAATACTAGAGATAATAATAAGGTTGCAGTTATAAGTCCTACACAAGATTAGAAAAATTATTCACTTAACAATTTACTGTATTTGCAAGGTACCCTGCAGAAGATATTTGAGCAGCATTGAAACAATGTAGACATTGAATATGGTTTAAAACTTTGTTTTCTACGCTGCCTCTGTGACTTTGATCTACATGGAGAATACTTGAACTTCTCAAGTTCATTAAATCATTAGCCAAAAAAATTATATATGATTGGACAACACTCTTGCCTATCAATGAGCAAAAACCTGCTAAATATTTGAATAAGCTTCAGTTCTCTTAAATTCTTTTTTCTTTTAATATCTGGTATTATTATGTGATATCTATAACCTTTATAGGCCTGTAAAAATGTGAAACCTGCTATATCTGAAGTTTGTATAAAGGTTCATTTGGTACCCAGAAAATGTTTTCTTCACTAATTTCTCAAGTGTAGCTTACATAACTGCATTATATTGTTGTAAAATCAGGAACGAAACATCCTGTTGTAACTTCAATTAAATCAAAATTATTTCTGGCTTGTTTATGACAGTGGTGGGACAGAATGCTTATGTTCTTTGAACTCTCTTCCTACCTATTTAAAATATTACTTAGGATATTGCTTCATTACTATATATCCATCTATCTTCTGCTACTTTTTAAAAAAATTAAGACTACATAGCAAAAACAATTTCTTAATATTTTTATTTCTTTATTTTCTTCCTTGAAGACTGTAAGGGAAAGAATTTGATTTGCTTATAGGTCTTCTGTTTGTTTGTATCATTTGGTGAGACAGTTTATGCATGTACATGTTTGTTATATATGAGTGGGAAGGAATTATTTCTTGGGACACAAGCTCTGAGTCTGACTCTTTGGTCAGTTTTGTGTTCTTTCGTATTTCTTGTGAGAGTTAATTCCATAGTCAAGGCTGAGCCTGTGAAGTGGCCAACTAAGCATCCTTCCTGTTAGTCAACAATTGCACTGAACTGCTGCCACGAAAGGTCAGGAAAGGAAAGATGATCTCCTGGATATCATGGATCAAACCCTTGGAGAGATTTGGGTAGCGGATCAGAGACCTTGAACTGGACACTTATATCAGCGCAATATGAAAGGAAGAGCAGTAAAAGTAAAACTGACTGCTAAGCAAATTGATTGACAGACCCTCTTGGTGGGGCTTATACACCAACTCCCACCCTGCCTGAGTTACTAGCTGGTGCTTTTTCTTGGTGTTTTTCTTTTTTAGATGTATTGAGCAGCAATAACGTTGTGTCATATTATTCTTCCTCTTTAATATTCATAGCAAGTAAGTACAGATCAAGCCAATACACATAAGCACCAAGGCTATCTAATTTTCCTTAACCTAAATACTCTTAGGAGCAAAGAGAGCTGAGATTTTAACAGTTTTTCCTTTGGAAGTTTGCCTTTTCAGCTTTTTTTTTTTTTTTTTTTTTTTTTTTTTTTTTTTTTTTTTTTAAACTTTTTAACTTTTTCTTCTGACTCTCATCCGTATAATTCTTTTGAAGAATCAGTCAAAAGTCCTTTTCCTACTGCAAATCAATCAATCAGTTTCTTATGCCTGACAAGGCCTGTTACATACTATAGAGTCACAAAGCATCCATTTATATTTCCTTAACATCCTTAACAAATTTTTTTCCTTTGTTTACCACAAAGAGATTGCCAAACTCTTTAGAGGACAAATACACAGATATCTATGTTACTAACTCCTATAATGGGTGTCACTATTATGGAATTTCTGGTATCAGGCCTGTCTTTAAAAGACCTTCTCTACCTTGGCATACATAGCAATGGTTGGAAAAAGTAAACTCTACAGTGATACTGCATTTTCTGCACATTTCCATAATACTATGGGTACTTAGAGAAAAAATTCACACTCCAATCTTTACTTTCAGATTCAAGCTGTACCAGCTCCCATGAGTATGGTAGAAAGGAAAGTTTTCAAGTAATTGTCTTCTCTTCTTTCTATAACATTGAAGAGAAAAAAAACCCTTTTATTGCTTTACAAGGGTGCCTGACACTCAGATGAAGAAGATGGAGAGGAACTGGGAAGATGAACCCTCTACTAGCCTTCTTCAGCCTTTGGGTTAAGTGAATTGAAGGTAATGGTATGAAAAGAGTATAACCTCTTCTTGTCACTGACTTTTTCTGGGCTTAACTCTGACTATGTTAAGAAAAGCAAAATTTTTCAGTTTTCTAAAACTTAATGATTTATTATTAATTTTAGTGGGCTATGGGCAGTTTAGGCCTATTATTTTCAGAAGAAATTATTTGATGAGCAACTTCTCTGTAACTCCTTCTGTACTTCTGCTTGCAAAAGTAGAGACGAGTATATAACATTTGAAAACCTATGCATCCCCAAAATTAGCTCTAACAGTTCTTACATGCAAAGAACATTGCTCCAAATCTGCTAAAGAGCAAAGTGTATGTATACCAGTGCCTATGTTCTTAACTCAAATATACTGCATTTTGGAGAAAATTATTTTTAAAATTCCATTAATGGATACAAATTGTTTCATGGATCTTTGTTTTTTCTTTGGTTTGACCTTTCTGCCACCCATCCCTTTAAAGAGTTAAGAGATAAGGCTGACAAAAATATGGACGCTCAGTTCAGAGCAGGTGTTTTCCAACCTTCCAATACAAAGGGAGGAAATTGCTTTCTAGATTTGTTCTGCAATACTTCAAAATTTTAAAACAAGTGTATTTTGCATCCGTTAAAAGTACTGGATTGATCACCACTGAGACCTGTTATGTAGCACAGGCAGCAGAAGTGAAAATTTTCGTACATCTATTTTTTGGATGGATTTTAACCCTAAGATGATCCATGTCTGAAAATGGAAGTGTATCCTCTATAACCATTTGATACTTTCAACTTCTTTTCAAAGTGACAATAACTTTATTGGATGCTCTGAAAAATGCACAGACAAACATATTTCCTGTTGATTATGGAGCACCACTAATGAAGTGTCATGACTTTAGTCAACTAAATAAGATAACTATGCTTTAATATGTAGTTTGAGTGTGATTTTGCTTAATATCATAAATGAATCCAAAAGCGATATTTCCCATGACTGAAATGGATAATTTCTGAACTAATCTTTCTGATTCTCAGAGACAACTAAAGAATGTACAGTATAACTCATTTATGACAGGACTTAAAGTATCATTAAGTCAATCTGACATTTTCTCTGATATTGGACAGACTTGACTTATGCTAGAGGAAGCATTCTTAACACTTGTCCATATTGTATTTGCTGTGAAGAGGCCAGCTGAAGTTTGGACAATGTAATGAAACACCCATTATTTTTCTCAGTCATTCACATATGCCCAGTGCAGGACTTGTAGGAGGCTGCAGAAGTAATAGTGTGAGTACAAAGTCTTTTATCTGGAATTGAATATCCTAGTATTTGTCAAAATTGGAGAGGAAAAAAATTCCAGAAATATTGAATATTTTTCATAATCTTGCACACCATACGTTTTATTCTTCTGACCAGGAATTTTTTTACAACAGCACTTTAACAGATTCAGTTTTGGGTTGGGCTTCTCCAGAGACTGAGATGACGTTCTGCAGGCAGCATTTTTAACTTGATTACACTCACGCTGGTTTATGCCTGATGCAGTCTGACCCATTCAAAGTATAAAACTTCCCATCATCCTGCATCCTGCAAGTAACACAAAGCTACTTGTGATTTCCATGTGCAGAGACAATTTGGTAAAACCAAATGGGAATAACTCTATTTTGAGCCAGCCTCACACACAGCATAAGGCTGTACATTGAGGGCATAACATTGGTTAATGTAGACTGCACTCTAGGAAGGAGATACATTAACACAAGGAAATGGTATGAAACAGCAGAGATGCTCTGCTCTGATTTAACCTCTCAAGATTTGGACCATACAGGAGGCAGGATATCCTTTACAATATGTTTTGAAGCACAGCAGAAGCATATGTCTTTCCCCAGACTGTAGCTATGTCTTTCTCCATACAGTAGCCTTTTCTCTATGTGCTGGGAAACATGAAGGCTTTTTTCTTTTCCTGCTTGCAGAAAGCTTAGAAGATTCTGGAGCAACCTCCAAAATCTAAGAGATATAACATGGTTATAATGCTGCTCATGTATACTAGAAGATCTTATTATCTTCAAAATTAATTGCCAGGAAGACCAAAAACAGTTCCTGTTTTTGAAGGCTTTTCTAAAGGGTATTCTGTGCATATTTTCAGAAGGAGCTATTCATAGTGGACATCTTGGTTTTGTGTCATGTAATTGAAATGTTTTGCTTCTCAAAGTTGATCATACCTGCAAATATTGACCTGTGGATGCAAATGACTTTTACAATCAGGACTACAAGGAAACAAATTGAATGTTCAAAATCTGTGTCAGCACTTGGCTTTCTGTATATGAACATTCTGAGGAAAAAATAAAAAGAAAAAAAAAAAGAAAAAAAAAAAAGAGAAAAAGAAGAATTGTCAAGACTCAGCTCCTCTTTCCATCCAATTTCAGAACAACGAATACCACCAGTGTTAACACTCCCTCCTTTTTTGACTAGTCTGCTTAGAAAAAGTGTCTGAAGATTGACAACCTGCTTATAAAACACACCAGAAATCATGGCAAAGATTATGAAATGATATTTCCTAACACAACAAAAATAATCTACTAGATTTTTCCATCAACCTTTAATTGTTTTGTCTAGTATAACTTAAAAAAAAAATTTAAACCAAACTACTAAAACTTGTGCTACAGTTTAACATAGAAGCCATCTATTATCCCTCACTTATCTGTTACTCACCCCCGATCATACACAGCATTTTGCATGTGTATCTAGTCTTTCTTCCATGAAGAGTACAAGGTTGAAATCTTGAACCCCAATGCTACATAATCTTGAGATTAGGAACTCTGAAAAAAATGGCAAGAATATAGTTGGATAGGATGAATTAAAAATAGAGTAAGAAGCAAGGTGGCATACCAATGTCAACATTTTCAAAGCAAGGTTAGCTTGACAATTCTTTGCGTAAGCATATTACTGCATTTTCTTTCTAAGAGTTTTGTGGAAATACTGATAAGATACTGTAGATAATGTTGCAACACAACTGAGAAGTTACCCTCCCTGCAATGCTCATCCACTTGCAGATTAGAATTCTAAAACAGCAGAAAGGTTATGAGGTAAGAAATAAATAGGCACATTATAATTTGTAACATTATGCCAGATTAATTTCATTTACTTGAACACCTCACTAAACAGTATTATAAACAATTATTGATTTTATTCAGTATTAATCATTACATAAAAATAGATAAATGAAGAGCACTGCTGGCTTCTAAACTTGATGGGAGGGAAAAATATTATTTTCAATTAATTGATAATATGTGACTTCAGTGAACCATTTACTGCCTTGATGTTCTGTGATGTTCCTAGGTCATCTTGCGAGGCGATTTGTGTATTATGCTGTTGAGACTCTTCACTTCAATACTATCAATAAACTGAAAATTACTCTAAAAAGTCTCATAAAGAGAAAAACCCCTAAGTTTGGAGGCAACATAAGAAAAAAACATTACTTGAAATAAACAGAACTGCACAAGGAAAGCGGATGTTAGTTAGGGTTGAATCTTAAGGCCAATTAATGCTTAAATTAGAATCAAATAAACATTAAATTAATTTACAGGGGACATCTGGGCATTGAAACTGGATTGCATGAGAAAATTTCTTCTCCATTTTTTGGATTCAACCTGAACACCATTGCTGCTCCTAAATTGCTTCTGAAGATTGGCTTTTGTATTATAAAGGAATTGAGAAAGTATGGCTTACTACATAAAATTAGAACTATTATACTGCCCCTTATGGTTTCATGCTAATCTGTAAGGAGTCTACTATGTGCCCATGAGACATAGAAGATCCTGCCCACTGGTGCCCCACAGTCTGTTCAGGGATGGAGATTTGTTCTTATCCTTATCAATAAAGCAAACAAACAAAACATACCCACAAAACAAAAGTAATAACTTGGTTGGTTCTTTCTGCTTATTCTTAGAGAGTAAGATGTCAATTGAAAACAGCAGTTAAAAATCCTCCAAATTCTAAAATACTTAAAATGTAAAAGAAAATCCTGATATTCAGAAAGGTCTGATCTGTTCTTTAAATCTGTTATTATTCAACATAATGAAGTTATTTTATCAAGATCTATGTAAACATAACCTGATGGATCTTGTCAGACTGAATTATTAAAATTTTTGCAGAAGGGAAACAGGAAAACTTGTGGATATTTCCACCTTTTCTGCTTGTGATGAAAACCAGTATGTTTCATGTATTTAAAATTAAGATTACAAGAAAATCAGTTCATCTGTACAGACTTGTTTCTTCCTATATAGTGGAAAAAAAATCTCATTTAAAATGTCAGTTTAGTGTTGAATTATAGCTATTTTAGTGTGACTATTATGCAAGCTTCTTCTGTTTATCTATGTAAAATATTTTTATAAATTATCAAAAATCATGTTTTCCTTTCTCTGGTTCATTCATTAACAGAAATAGCAGATAGCCAAACTAAAAATAAAATCTGTGTCCATTGGTAGAAAATTGTACTTTGTTTTCATAGGAAAAAATCACCTATATATATTCCTGTTGTAGATTTGCAATTTAGGTGTTATCCATGCATAAAAAAAATTCCTTGCACAAAAAGATGGAACCTCCAGAGGTTTTTAGCTAAAATATCCTTAGAGAAAGTATAATCCAAAATATGTCAACATCTAATAAGATGATCCAGCTGTAAGTTTTGTGATCATGGGAACATTGGAAACTAAGCCAAGATAGGAGCAGTGTTACAATTATGGTTTTTGTTAATCAATAAATCATCATGTTTGAAATTTTATACTAATCTCTTTAAATTTCTTGAAGAGCAAGAAAATAGGTTATAAGTATTTTTGTCTCTATTACCATGAAACAACGATACGTTTAAACTCCTATTCATCCAGAGATACACGGTCAACAAAAAGTTCACATTTTTTCAGAATCAGGAGTGGAAACAAAGGGCCCTAATGAAATGATCTGTTTCCAAAATGCTAAGTGAAGACTCTCTTGGAAAACTGCCTTAAATGCAATTTTGTTTTAAATGTGGCTTGGAAAGCTGTCACCTGAAGCTCACTTCAATGCAGTGATGTGACTTTTCAAAAACCCCAACAAAACTGAACCTGAATTAAAAACTGTTTAATTCCCCCATCCCCCTTCCCTCCAACTTTGCTATGGCTGTCTAAATAGCCCAGGAGAGATAAATCAAAGCCTGAACTGTAACCTTACACTTATATACTTGTTAAGTGACTTTTTTACGGTCTGTTATTGCTAGAAATAGGATTGCTTTTAAACTAATGTTGTCTGGCGGGCAAAAGTGAGTGAAATCGCAAAGCCTGGAGGAACACTAATTACTTGTTTTAATTAGCAGCAACTTTCACTAGAGTATAATCTCCCTACAGGCCACTTTTTGGTAGGTGTGGAAAATTAAAAAAAAAAAAAAAAAAAGATACATAGAAACAAACCAATAATCTCTTATTTATTCCTAAATGAGAGCTGTGCTCTTGTCCCAGTGTAGGCACAGGCTTTAGAGGGAGCTGCTCACTCCAGGGGGAGTGGGGCCTGCAGCACTGGCTGCTTCACTTGGAGACCTTTGGCAATCAGTAGCACAAAGCAGTCCCTTATTTTATGCTGCTACATCATAAAAGTGCTCCTTTTGTTACATTTCCTCTCTTTAAATGGACTTAATCCCCTTTTCAGTTCAGCCTGTAGTGAATTCCTCAGGGACATCTCACTTGTCACAAGAACTGCAATGGCTCGCTTGGCAAATCTTTCAGCCTTTTTTGAATTCCTTGGGTTTTTTTTATTTTCCACATTAAATCGCACTTTCCATTCTCCTTGACATAGGGCAACCCCCTTAATGATGACAGAGAGACAGAAATTCCTCCACTCCCCTCTAAGTCACCATTTTGTTGCTGAGAGGCAGCTTGCCAGTCTGGAAATCAAACATGGTTTTCAGCAGGTGGACACACTGAAAGTCATGGGCTGAGAAATGGGGAGGCTACAGGGAACTTGGCTTCCCGCAGCAAATTAAGTTGTCCATGATTCCTTTTCATTTACACGGAACTGGATTTATGGCTGGTTTTAACTTCTGAAAGAGCTGGAATACAGGTGCTCCTCGTGGAGGGTTATGTGGGTTTGTGTGGCTAGATGATCAACACAGATGGTTATTTTTTGTTAATAACAAGTGACAAAAATTTCAAGACAGAAGAAAACATCAATGATATTTTGATTATTGATGAAAAAAGGGCTATGAAAAACACTAATTTAAATTTTAGCTAAACACTGTTTGTAGCCATAAGGAATGGTAAAGCCCTCTGAAAATGTAAATATATGTTGAATTCTAGAAGATATATCCATATTTAACCTGATATATGTATAATCAAATATAATCAGATATAATGATCTCTTTAATCTCATAAATTAGGAAACAAAAACTTGTAAGTAGAAAAAAAGAGAATGTTCTCAACATTTGTGTTACTTTACATTGAGCTGACTAAGCTTCTTGAAACAACATGATTTCAGCACTTTACAAAAATTTCAGGTTGTATTAAACTCTAGACCTATGCCAACTTTTGTCCCTTGTCTGGAGACAATATCTTTGACTTTTTTATCTTCCATTTATTTTTCTCTCCTAAGCGCAGAAACAACAAGGAACAAAAGGAGCAATAATTCTTAATTAAATGTTAATATTTATATGCTAATCCTTTTTTGCTGGAATTTGAGAAGGACAAGGTAGAAACCTGTTCTCTAACAATGAACTTACTTTTGTGTTTATTTATACACATATATGTACACATGCATGTATGATTTTGAGACATCATAGAAATCAGTCTTTAGTATCAAAGTTGTCGAGATGAATCATGACATATCTCTATCAGTGGAGTAAAGAGCACAGGAAGAACATGTTTCCAGACATGCAGGTTACAGATACTGGAATGACAGCTGCCACCTCCTGATCAAAGTATTAATCTTTTGGTCTTAATTAATCTGATACAATGATTGGGGGGGGGGGGGGGGGGGGGATGGGTTGTGATGTGGAAAGAAGGCATTTTTAACTGCTGCTTTTTATTTGTTTTGTATTCCACCTTACAAAGTTGCAAGCTGGTATTATAACATCTTTATGTGAAAGTGTTTTACAGCTTTTTCCTTTTGTTACAATCTGTCATGTAAAGGCAGCATTGCCACATTTTGTAATATATTCCAAAACACACTTTGTGGTGCACTTCAGGCATGAAAGCAAATAACTGCTTTTGTAAAAAAGCCCAAACCAAACCAAAAAAACCCCCATGTCCAGAAGCAAAAATCCCCACAAGCTAGAGAGGAAATAAAAACCATAAGAGCAAAAAATTAAAAGCACCAAGGAAAAGCTCTGGACATAATCACACAATTGATTCTCATTTGTGCCATTTTTGCCTAAGAAGGAAAAGTATCATTCCTTAATAAATAACATTTTTACCATCTGGGGAAAAAAAAAAGAAAAAAAAAAAAAAAAGAAAAAAAAGCAGAGATACAAGTTGAAAAATATTCACTGAGCGCGTTAAAGCAGCATTCTTGTCAGTGTGAATCCACGTGACCAACCCACATCCTCAGTGAGAGGTGGGAGACAGTTTTGGGTAATAACGCAAGGAGAATTACAAAATGTATTTAACAATAATATTCATCATCATCATCATCATCATCATCACGACAGCAACAATAATAAAAACAGTAATAATGATAACAGTAATAATACCAACAGTTATCACTATTATTACTACCATAACAGCAACAACAGCAACATTAATAACCTGATTTTTTTGCCTACCCTTTCCCCCCCAGCCCCCCTCCCTCCAGCCAGGATGGTTTTTTGGCTGGATTTGGCAGTGTTTTTTACCCCGGTAGACATCTCCTGGATTTCATTTTCTCTTTCTCTGCCTCCCTGAGCTGGCTCCAGCGAGCTGATTGTCTGGAAGACTGAGACTGAAAGAAGGAGAGATTTGAAAGAAAAAAAGTAAACATTACTAACAAAGACTATAATTGAAAGGGGCTTCGTGAACAAGGGGTGTTGTCGTAAAGCAAAATAGGCGAGGGTGGGGCTGCCTGGGGCTCTTTGTCTTCGTGCACACTGAAGCTGCCTGTTGTGCTGCATTGTACTAGGCAGGAATTTACCATCTCACAAGTAGGCTAATAGCTACCTCTACAAACAAATCGAACTGTAAAGCTTAAATATTTATAGCTATTTATTACTCCATTTTAACTGTTAATGGCCACTTCTGCTTCCAAGACTTAGGAGTTTTGGAGGTTTATTTTTTTTTTCTAATTTTTTTTAAATGCATGTGTTATACTAATTGCTCGTTAGTCTACGGAGCACCACTCCTGTAGCTGTTCTGTGCGTATTCTGCCACCCAGAAGTGACTGAGGGAAAATAGCACTACAACAGGGTTGTGTTTTTTTTTTTTTTTTTTTTTTTTTTTTTTTTTTTTTTTTTTTTTTTTTTTTTTTTGTATTTACAACACAGCAGTAATTTAGAACCACGGTTTCAGATTCCTTACCTGGATGATTAGAAATATTTTTGTGGGCTTTTTAATTTAAATTTCCTGCAAAACTGTTTCTTGTCATAAATTTGATGCCACTTGACGTGAATAGAACAGAAAGAGGAAAAATACAGATGGCAAAAGAAGAAACATGAGGATCGACAATAGATTGTTACTGCTACTTATGTGCTTGGAAGTGTTTAAAGCAGTTTGTGCAAAGATCTCCATATTGTTTAAACATCGCATCCTAAATATTAAGGCTTGGAAATAATATCTGGGATAGCTTTCATTGCATCACTCTTAATCTAATTTTATGGGATCTAAACAGATATTTCAATACAGCATACACATCTATTAATTTTCCTTGATTTCATAAGCTTAAGATCTCTCTTTACATTTTGAAGCTATAGCATGTGTATCAATAAAAAAAAATTAAAAATGAAAAAAATGTAATATTTAAAGCAGATCACACACTAAAAAAATTACCCAGAAAACCTTGATTACATTTTAAAATGTCAGGATTTTTTTTTTTTTTTGCCAAGGTATAGTTTCCTGACTTTCTTATTACTATGGTGAAGACAATGACAATAATTGTGTTAACACATGTTCTTTTTTACCACAATACCCTCATAACTGGGGGAAATATCACTGCTCAAAAACAGACCTTAGGAAAATAAGAGATAGGTTAAAAGAATGTGGGCAAGTTTTCACTTCATGGAAGGCATCGCTTTTGGACATTTCTTTTTCATTTGTACCTTCTTTAAGGATAGAAAGATCCCAAGTGCCATATGTCAATAAATCCTCTCTCTCTTCTCCATACAGCAGCTACACTTCAAGAAAGGTCGTGATAACTACTACCCTGCAAGATCAGCATACAAGTCTGTAGTTGTAAGCAAAATTGCTCAGTGTGGAGGATACAGAGATGTGGATTTGCTGCAAAAGTACTAAGTCAAATACATTCTTCTCTGTGATGCAATGTATTCGCATGGTTATATGTGTGAAGGGTCAGTCTCTGAAGCATCCTACAAATTGGTAAGTGCTGGGTATGTGTGAAATGGTATTTTGAACATGACAAAAGAAATTGCTTTTTTTCATTAGTTTAATAGAAAAGTGCTAATGATCACTTTCTGTACTTTTACATAAGCATTTTACATCTACATCCAGTAATGTCTTTATTCCACCTGAGAGAGTTGTCAGGAAAATAAAATGATCACTTGATCTACATTCCACAATGAAGTATTTAAATATTTCTCACTTACTACTTGTAAATTTTGGAAACTTTCAGAACGATCCTTAATTTAACTTTCTGTTGACCTTTTCCTTTTTCCATCCTCAAATTACTAAATAGGAACTGCAGGAAACATAGCACCCAATACATGGCAACTAAAAGAGGACATTACATATGTACTTGTCAGTTATTAAACACTGACTAAGGGTATATGACATATTTGTGTGAAAATGCATGTGATTTTACTAGTTGGAAGATTAATACCAAGAAAGATTCAATTCTAAAGGGAGTAACACAGAAGGGTTTGCTTCAAAATTTGCTTAAAAAATGTGTTGATGTTATACCAAATTGGATGTCCTTCTAAATGTTAGGTATAGCTGTAGGCAGAAGAATTTACCATGTGATAGTTATAGTTCCTGCTATGTCTGAAATTAGAGAACATATTGATAATGCTTCCTCATGTACTTAAAATCTAGAAAGGCCTAGTAGTTTTTTAATAGTGTATCTGGAGTACAACTTACTATCCTACTACTACTATGAATTTCAGAATTTTCTTGAGTATTGCTTATATTTCCTCAAGCAATAATAAAATAATAATCCTCCTCATGAAGGTTTGTACCATCTGTGATGTCTTTCTCTTAGCTGCCTAAGTTCCTTTCTTGTTACTATCGGGACCTGGAAAATTCAGAGACTAGGAATAGCTAAACTATTTCAGCGAGAGCTGGATCCAATACTTATCAATCATTGGGACAGACTTTAATTATAAAGTGTTTAAATAAAGTTAGTTGCTGATCAAATCTGTCGTAATGACTCATAGGAGTTGTAGTCCACTCACTCACAGACAGCTATTGGGGTCACCAGGACTCTGGAGGCTACTACTTTGGAAGAGCATAAAATAGAATTCAGGTTGTGAAAGGTAATATCCTTCACGTTTTCATCTCTCTAATCTGAAGCCTTTGGGAAGTAAAAATTGCATATTTCATTGATGGTAGCCCTGGAGAAATGATCATCTCACAATTCTCTCATGACCTTCAGGCAGCATAAGCATCCTATGTATTTGACTTTTTATTCTGGAAGGGAAAACAAGAGGATATAACTAACTGCAAGGTTCACAAGTTGGTAGCTGGCAGCTCTTTATACAAAATTTGGAAACATTGAGGGTGCCAAGAACCACAGATTCTACCCTTCACACTCTAAGCATTGAGAAAACCCTCATCACCATGAGAAAAATTCTTATCACTGTGAACAAGCATGAAGCACACATAAAGTATATATTTTTGGGAACATGAGGTCCTAAGCTTTGAAGAGGAAGAAACCTTTTCTGCTGCAGGTAGTTATTCTGTAGCTTTGCAGAGAGAAGACAAATTGTCCCAATAGCACTGGAACAAACTGAGCGTGGTTTCTTGATGACTTCGATAGGCTTTTTTACAGTAGTAATTACCAGTGCACCCCTCTTGTTCCCATACTGAGATGATGACTCTAGGAACTAAGTCTCACCTACCACCTACTCCTTTGGCAGCAAAAGCATCTTTTATGCAATGGAAGCACTGATCTTGCACCAAGAGTCTGAGAGCACTGCTTACTGACAGTCTCGTACTACAGGAATAAGTTGGGTCTGCCTTTTGTACCCAGTCACTAATTTTCAGGAAACCTACAGGAAACTTACTAAGTTATTTTTTAATATTTTGCCTGAAATTTCCTGAAACTGGACAATTGGTCAAAAATTACTAAAAGGGAACTACCAGGCACATAGATGGATGACACAGCCTTATTTTCCTGGAAAGCAGACTATATCTCCAAATTCCAGCTACTGTTGCTGTAATTATTTCATCACATGCATAAAACATGTCAGTTAGTGACCTTCACAAAGTTCAACTAAGTGACTTGGATGAGGCATAGTAAAACAGGTTCTTCAATGTCTAGCAAGACAATTAATTCTCACATTCTGAATGATTACCTGTTGAATGCTGCTTCAAGCATATCTGCAGAACATAGCTTCTTCCTACTAAATATAGCAGAGGTTTTTTGACTTAACTAGTTATCTTGGAAAGAGAGGTTTGTCTTTTACTCACCCACCTCCTTCACTTATGAGCAGTATTAAACCCATTTGCCTGCCTGTCAGCTTGTCACACACAAGTTTACATCTATATTCCTGCACTTATCTGAATCTACAGCCTTTATACACTAAACACTTTCATAGAGCTGATTTATAAAAAAAGACCACCTTGCTCTCTTTTCAAGATTAGTATTTGTCATAAGGCTTGTAAGAGATCAGCCAACCAGTCAGCCAGTTCTCTTGAAGGAAGAAACAGCTCTTTTTCTGTAAAACAACTCCCGTGCAGATCTGAGTGTAGTGATCTACATATGCATATCGAAGAGATTTTTTTTTTTTAATGTGACTTTGGGCTGCAAGAGTTTTGTGGCTGAGATTGCTCCTAATAGTTTCCTCCTTCTCTTTAAAATCTTAAATATTTTGTATTGGCTGTCGTAATGTATCCTGCTTAGGTAAAGTTTCTTAAGTCTGGTGGTATCTTGCGAATGAATATATTAGCGTTTTCAACTGAAAACAATGTCTTATCAGGAGAAGCCCATTTTGTGATTTTACGAAGCCTAAATTTCCAGTATATATTTGAAAACAAATAACAGAGCAGAAAATAGTATGAGAATGAAAAGGAAATTCTTCCTGCTTTACCAGAACAACAAAGTTTGTCTGCATCTAGTGATTCTGGAAAATTCTTCATCTTTGTGTACAAAATAGACTGTTCTACAGATATATCTTGCTTCTGGAAGGAACCCTGCTGAGCGCTCTGAGCATTGGGAAGAAGATTTGGCTCAGGGGCTTCTATGAGCTCTAGTTAAGAAGTGGGTGATAAAAAGGATGAGTCCATTTTAAGAGTGGACTTGAAAATATTCTTCAGAGGTGTAACATTCACATGCCAGAGTAAATATCACAAAGCATCTTTTGCTTCTGAAAGTTAACTGCTGTCATAATGACCATCTGTTGGCTCTAGGTTTCTAACATTCCCTGACCTATGACATTTATGACAAATTATGCACCAAAGTGCTAGAGACATCTTGTTAAAATGAAGCCTGAGGCCTGCAAGTTCTAACCCCTTTTGTCTTTAAAAGCATGGGTTAAATGGGAACAAGAAGTAGTTTAGACAGAAAACAGACATGGCCATGGCTAAAAGGAAATGAAATCCTAATCCCCTAACCCTTTGACTTTTGCAGCTTGCTGCACAGCAATGTGCTTTCAACCATTAAACTACCTTAACCTTCTGAAGGGCCAAATCAGTTCAAATTGAGTGAAAATTTGCACATTACCACACAATCTTTGATCAATTCGTGTTTGAAAATTTTACGGAAGACAACCATTTAATGAAATACTTTTTACCAACAAAATATGTTTCACAGTCACTTCCAGTACACATAATATTTGGTATCATATAAAAGCAACGTGAAGGAACACTTTTCTAAGTCACATGTTAGTCTAGCTGTAAAACCCACTGGTGTCAGATTTAGACAGATTTCTACAGTTTATCTAGGGCTAGCTAATATCTACAGGAATTAAAAAAAATATGCTCATTTTTTAAACTCTTTCTTTGATGCATTCACCAGTTTATCCTGTTGTGTTGCTTCTGGGTTTTTAACTTAAAGACAGCAGAAACTCAGTTCTTGTCTCAAAATGTTAACCTTCATATCTATCTATCTTTAGATAGATATAGATATAGGTAATAGATATAGCTATAAATTTAATTATGGACCTTACTTAAAAGAAATATAACCTATATTAAAGTGAGAAGGGAAAATTGCAATGTTTTATCTAATCAATGCAAAATTTCTTGCATTCTAGCAAATGATACAAAATAAATATCATAAACCCAACACAAACCCCTATATGCTCACATTATATTTGTAACATTATGCATTGAAATGTCAAAAGTAGTAAAATGGCACATAAGGATGCTTTAAAACAAACACTTGTTGAAATTTCATAACAAAATTAATATTTATATTTTTTCTCTTATCTAGAATCTCAATTGAAATAGCATAAGTCAGCACATTGAAAAAAAAGCATCACAAAATCATTATTATTGTAAGTTACTGATTAACACATGAAAAAATGTTATGTGAGGCTGGGATATCCACAATTAGATATCTAAAATCTCCATACATTGCTTTAAAAATTTTTTTTCTACTGTGTACCTTGATCTTTATATTAGTAATGATCTGTGAAAACAAAGTAGGTATTACATGATTTGGTGACTGGACCAAACACCATCCTGTAGTCACCTAACAGGATAATGTTATGACTACAGGATGGTAGTGGTGGGTCCAACCCCTGTTACACTTAAATGTTTCAGCAATGGGTGCATATGCCACCAGCTTCATGAGCAGAAAACTCCTGCCACCTAAATTTGCTGCATAAAGTCTGCTAAACCTGCATCCCTACAGGCTTCTGTGACCTGTGTTTCTTTCATCTTGCATCTTCAAAAAGGTAGTTTTGCAAACCTGTGATTTGCAAACTATATATCAGTTTGATATCAGTTTGATATCAAATATCAGTTTGCAGGCTGCAGTGATTGACTTTGTCTTAGACTACGTGTAGCCATTGACTTATTTTATAAAGTAGTGCTGTCCTGAAATGAATGAAAACTGCCAAAATGGCTATTGGCAGGAAGGAGAGTTTATTTCAACTCACCCACGAGAGAATCAACTGGGATTGCCGACTAAGCTAGTAAGGAAAGGAAAAAAAAGATCATGGAAGGAAGAGTTGCATGTAAAACAAAAAATCAAAAGAAAATTATGGATGCATCAGACTCATAATTCAAGCAAGATTTAAACAACTGTGAAAATCACTCTTTCTGCATTTTCAGATTAAAGGCTTTGTTTAAATTGGTTATGCCTTTAATTTACACCTGTTAGAAAAAATATCAGATATGATCTTTATCTGCATAAAGGTCCAGTAACCTTAATTTTCTGCCACATTGATTTACATGGAAGGAATCAAGAACATACAACTTAACTAATGCCAAGTAAATTGTTACCTTTGGAGGTAAAATACCTCCAGAGAATTTTATCTGACTTTGAAAATGCAGAGGAGACAGCAAAATATTTTCTTGTGTTACATGGGTCTATAAGATTTTCTTCAAATTTTCATTTCACGACAGCGTAAAAAGCAGAGTTTGATTGTTTCTTTCTCCTAGAAAGAAAAGGAAAATAAATTGAAAAGAAAAATGGGCTGAAAAAAAGGATTACAAACAGCTCACTGAGCTCACAGAACATATGGAAGAGAAGATTTGGGTTTTACTCTTGTACTATTAGTTTTCACTTTCCAGTGGTCTATCCCTTTGCTGAAAAAAATGTGTTTTGGCAGTTAGAAGACTGGAAAAGTACAAACACAAAGCAACAAGCACACAGCGCAACAAGTAAACAGCAGAAACACAAGGAGATGGTGATAAAGCTTAATTCCATAATTATTAATTTCTGAAAATAGAATGTCCACAGCTGCTGAGACTCAGGCCCAGACACACTTTGAATCACTGAGGCATGAATCTCAAGCTTGTCTTCCATGTTATCCAACAAATGTAGCACCCAGCAGTCAATAATCCTGATTTTGATAATAAAATGTTCTTGGAGGCTATGAATTTTCATATAAAAAAAATAAATTTTCATATAAAAAAAATAAATATTCAACCTTCTCTGTTCTTCCTTTCTCCTCCCTACTATTCCTCAGAGGTTTCATTTTGATGATCTGTATTTTTTTAAATTACACCCATAAGCCATAAAAATCCCAGTCTAAGCTTATTATTGAAAGGAAATAAATTAACATGTTTGAGCAATTCTAGGGTGGAGAGACTTTGAGCTCATTTAATTTAACTCTTAGACTCATCACAGAGCTTTTCACACTCTTAGGCAAAAAAATCAGTACTGCACACTTACAGATGAAATGCCTCAGCAACTTTTTCACCGTCAAAGTACATCTTATTTGACCTCAGGTATTGAGCATGAAAAGCCATGAAAAGACACCAGAAAGGGTATATCCAGCCTCCTGACAGGGCAAGCACAAGTTCATAAGAAATAGATAGAGAGAACTTCTACATCCACGCTAGAGCTGATGTCTGTGCTATTGGGTCATCTGGTTTTTTGAATCACCAGGAGCACTTTATATCTAGCTTAACGCAAACACTCCCAAAAATTTCTGTGTCCATACATAACACTTCTTTGATCTTCTAAGTAGCTTATTGATATAGACAAGAGTTCCTCTTCTCTATTGCTCAAGAGTTATCAAAATATGAATTTGATTATCTTCACTTTTTGTGTCCTCTGAAATGCATATCCAAGAGGCTTGAAATTTTGCGGAACAGACCTCAAAAAACTGTCATTTTGTAGAGCACCTCAACTGATTGCTCTAAATGAGAATAATTTAAAGGTATTGAAAAATATGGCACATTGATTATGTTTAGAAATTGCTTTCTTTATTCATCTACATTTATTGTGTTGTTCTAAATTATTTTGTCATGCAGTGTTTGGAACTAGAGAAGATGTACTCTTTTTCCTTCTTTGTATGTTTGAAAGATATCTATATCAAAAATATTGAACATATGAACTTAAAGGTATGCAATTAATGGAAAAATGATAAAACAGCTTTCTGACAAATACTCACATAGACACAATAGTCAAAAATAGAAACTGTGATTACAGCATTAATTATGAATTATGCATACCAGTTCAAACTGCAACACTACATTAAGGCACTAAAGTCATTACAAATACTGTACCAAAGAAAACTCCTGGTAGAAAGGGTCATGATATTACATATATTCCTGTCTGTCAAAACCCATTAATCAAAACAAATTAATATTTTTAAGGAGACTTACTAACAGATTTACATTTTCTAAACAAGTTAAAGAGTTTCCTTTCCAGAAGTCACAGAAATTTGTTTGGATGCCTGGCAAAAAGTTGGATTGCAGTTTTGCAAACACTGCTCTATACTTTATTATGAACAATCCTTGCAAAACAAATCTCATGAAGCTGTCATGGCCCCTTCCCTCACCATGTTTTTTTGTAATCTACTAAGTACATCAAAGCAACCCTGATGTTACCTACAAATAGTAGCAATAAAGATTCACTTTGCATGCTGTGAAGAGATAACAGATAACAAAAATTCTTTCATATAGGTTTGAAGCTCTTTAATAAGATTTATTTGAGCAGGTTAGCCCTTCCTGCACCCATTATGATCCTTGACCTCAAAAGACATTCAATACAACCAAAGACAGGACATGTTACAACAACTGCCTTGGGCTTGTCCCATGTGGAAGATAACAGCCTTATTTTTTAGATTTGTGGTTGAGATACTGCTGCAGGAGAGCACTGAGACCATAAAGCATGTTGCAGTTTTTCCCCATTACCCATTTGAGCTCATCTGTCCTAAGGGCTTCTCATGAAATCTTTGCTGCTCCAGCTACAGACTGCATGTTTCAGAAGCCTCTGCCAAGAGAGGTGCTTTGGTAAAGCGCTGCTTTTGCAAAACTTTTTGCAGAAAGAATGAATCTTCTTGCTATGGTGAAGTTGGTAAAATAACTGTGAAGTTGGTAAACAGTTATGCCAAATAAAAAATATCAAGAGAGGTGCTTTAATAGATGTCATCTAAACAAAAGCGTTACACACAGTTCAGCTATGGTGGAATTTTCTCCTCAAAACATCAGTGTTATGACTGGTTTTGCCCATACAACTGATTTAGCTGGAAAGCAGTAGGAAGGACACAAAGCTGAATGCCTAAGCTGTGCAGTCCCTGATTTCTCTTAGAAAAAGATGTTAAATCATCCCTGTCTTAAAGGAAGCATTTCCAAAAAACAGTTTCCAGAAAAAAAAAAAAAGGCAGAAAAAGCCTAAACAAACAAACCCAAAAAAGCCACCACAACATTATTTGGAACCTTAAAATTTTATAACACAGAAATCCTGAAATAAAACCAGACTGAATAGCTACCACATTATTCCAATGGTCTCATATTGCTTGGTAATTGTTACAACTAGAAAGATCTACTTCATGAAATCTGTAGTATTCATACTTATGGCTTATCCAGGAGAAAACAGCATTGTTCACATTTAATGATAAAACCCTGAAGGAGCTTTGTGGGTTCTGTTTCCTTAACCTCCTTATTTCTGCATGAAGAAATAAAATAACTTTTTGCACCCTCTCCCAGCAATGATGGTAAATTTACTGAAAATACTGTAGACACTGCCTATGAATAACTGATGTCAACATATGCTTGAAAATCACGTATCTATCCTGGTATCTAGAGAACAAATATCCTGTAATTTTTGTATCAAAAATAATAATAAAAAAAACCAAACAGGCAGTGAACATAGAAAAAAGTTGACTATCACAGAGCTCTAAATTTATGCCCTAGTCAGATTGCGAAACCAGTCATTTCACAAAATGACTGAAAATAGTAGAGAAAAATTATATGAGATGTTACTTGCCAGCTATTTCAGATTTTTACTGAAGTAACATGCAAAACAATTTTCTGCATGCATTTAATTTTAAGAAATCTTTTATATTATTTTACACACTGCAGGTGGGGTCCCACAAGAGCAGAGCAGAGGGGCAGAATCTCCTCCTTTTCCCTTCTGCCCACGCTCCTTTGGACGCAGCCCAGAATGCATTTGGCTTGCTGGGCTGCACGCGCTGCCGGCTCACGTTGAGTTTTCCACCAGCCACCACCACCGAGTCTTTCTCCTCAGGGCCGCTGTCATCACTTCTCTGCCCAGCCTGTAGCTGTGCTTGGGATTGCCATGACCCAAGTGCAGGACTTCGCATCCTGCTTTGATTAACTCCATGAGATGTTTGTGTGTACCCACATCTCAAGCATGTCAGGGTCCCTGTGGATGGCATCACTTCCCTCCAGTGTGTCAACTGCAACACACAGCTTGGGGTCACCAGAAAACTTGCTGGGGGTGCACTCAATATCACTGTTCACTTTGCTGACTAAAATAAAACATGAGAAGTTTTTTTGGTCTGTTAAACCTTTACAGTGGACTAAGAACAGAAAAGATAATCTTCTATACCATGCAATATATTTGCACATCCTTAGATCAGTCTCTTAGAAAAAAATTAAAAATTAATAAAGAACAGAAAACTGAAAGTGTAAATCAAGCTTTCATATACTGAAATGCCATACTGGCATGGAAAATAATATCATAAAAAATTGCCTAGTAATAACGTAACTAGACAGCTGTTTAGAAAGCATTCTTCATATATCTCTAAAACTAAAAGAAAAATTATATATATATTAAAGAAACATATTTAAGCACTTGTCCAATTTTCACAAAGGTGAGAGGATCACTTTTTGAATTTGACAGAGATTGAATGCTACTCAACCAGAATGATAAAAGATATCCTGAACAGTTTACACACAAACATATGTAACATTTTTAATACATATGTCTCAAAGTCCACTGTGATATGCAATTAAAAGTAGACTATATTAGCTGAGCATTTCAGGTGAAAGAGTTGTGACGCTTTTGCGTGTAAAGGGCTATGTTCATTTTCCAGGTAATAAGAGACAACTTTTCAGGCCTAATATTCTTCATCTTCCGAATTAACAAAGTTTCATCATCAACTTCATATTCAGGAAGTTATGAAATACAGTAGTATCTGACACTCTAATTCATTCATTTGAACACTCACCTGATCAGCTAAAATCAGCTCATGAATATTGCCTATGTAGCTTATGTGTACTGCATATTGATGAACTGTAGATGTATTGCACAATCTGTAGGCTGCAAAACTGGTGTTTAAACTAGAGTAGTGAACTTGGAGTTTTGTCTGTCGAGCTCATGTTATCACACGCAACCATGTAACTTATCACCGGTTTCACTTTACCTTGCAAAAAAACCCCCAAAACCTTGGAATTTAGACTTTAGCCTTTCCTCATTGTCCTGATATTTTACAAAAATTCTACCAACAGGTCAGAAATTAAAATATCTGCATACCGAACTACAAGGTTCAATTAACAAGAGCTAAAAGGTCTGTTCCTGTAGCTCATGCTGATGAAGTTAAAACAATAACCCCCTTCTCTATTTCACAGTAATTAACATATTAATTTGCTAAGAAATGTTACTGCTTTTCCTAAAAGCTTTGGTTTTTAACATATAAATATCAGATTTTGAAGGCCAGCAGCTTCACAGTGGGATGCAAAATCTGTGAGCCTGGATAATACCTTCAAAACACTCAGAAGTGGCAACAAAATATTTTTTTGGACGTGCCAGAAGGAGTTAACTGTGATTAATTGCTTTTTACTCCAGCTCGTTTCACAATTATGATTTCTGTCAAGGAATTGTCAGTACGAAACAATTTATCAAAGTATAAATATCACTAATAAAATGGCACAGGAAGATATTCTGTGACTACTTAGAACTGAAAGCATTTTATTGAAAAAGTCCTTATTTTGTTTGGCAGTCATCCATGACCTCCTACTGTTGACAAAACTAGTAGCAATTCCTATTTGAAGTGTACCAGAAGATGATCCTGCTCAGCAGAAGGCTGCTTTAGAGCATTTAGAGGATTTATCTCTAAATTAATATTTTCATCTAACACTCTCACTGTACACCTTACATAATCTTTAAATTATAGGAAAATGCTAGAAGGGAGTTCTGAGATTCGGCAGCTGAAGTAATGCTGCAGATTTATAGCTCTCTGAAGTCGACATTTGTGACTGACCTACAGCACACCAGGGCTGCTATTTCACTTTCCTGATTCATGATAAGTGCAGCTGTCTCCAAATAAGCCTCCAGAGCCCATTAATGCCCAGTTCCCTCCCTTATGGTAAATACGGACATATCTTGCTTCACTTTTTAACGCTCTGTTGTTGTTAAGTTGAATAGAAAATTGGGCTTTCTATTTCTCCCTTTAAGAATGAATTTTTCAATTATCCAGTTAGAGTTGACTTTAGAGACTCTAATTCATGCATTTATATTTTTGTCTAAATAAATATTAAAGAAAAAATATGGTTTATACACTAAAGACTGCTAAATCATATTTCACTTGATTGAGGAATTTTTTATATCTCTTAGTGTAGTCGCCCAGCTTCTTTTCCCCAGCTTCCTTGCATTTGTTGTGTGAAGCGTATACAACTAATTAACAAAATCATTTGCATGATGGTATGAAGGTAAATATTAGAAATAAAGGGAATATGCATTCATGAAACATTTTAAAAAAAGCACTGATGCATTTGTCATCCCTGTTTCAATTTATTTTTCATTAATAAAATATACATTGTTTTCTGTTTGGAAAATTTACTGGTGGCAGCGCATTCAGCGCACAGCTTTGTTTCTTTAGAGATGAGGTCTTTGTTTAGGCACCAGCGATGGGTTTTTTGTGCCATTGTCTGATCTGTCAGACTGGATGAGCATGTGTGTTTAGGGGTGCAAAGATGTGTGGCCACATCTGCTGTGCAAAGCCGTGAACTCACAACTCTCCCCACCACTACAATGTGTTGCACTCCGAGCTCCTTTGTTGTGATGGAGCTGCTGGTGGTTGCGTGTCTGAAGTGTCACAAGTGTCAGGCCTCATTATGGTCATCATAATCACTCTAAAACAACCACTTATTTTGACCATTTAATATTGAAGGGTAGGAAATTAGAGGCTAGATACCTTGTAGATTTTGTGATATTCAATTGATTATAATTGGGATTCAAAACCACAAAGCAAAAAATAAAAAGGTCTATTAACAAAATAATATCCCTTGTTCTTCTAGGCAATAATTTTTTAAATGCTACCAATAGCATCATGCAAACAGGTTACAAGTCATTTAGATGGTGCTTTAGGAAGTGATCAATTTCTTCTGTGGAATTATTTCTGTAGAATTATAGAACGGGAGATAATTAACGCACCACAAAAATTCCTTAAGCTTGTTTTTTTCTTTTTCTACATTTATATCTTAAAAATTCCATTGTCTTCAGCACTCCACTGGGCTTAGCATTCAGTGTTTATGTTAAAAAGAAATAAATCTTATTAGTATTCGGATCACAGGCTTTATATTAACTGATTACAGAAACAACAGCTGTCAAATTTGAACCAGAATATTTTTGAGTTCTTCAGTGCTAAATGGAGTTCAAAACTGCAGTTTTGGTTTTAGGTATATCTATATGATAGTTACATTATCTTTCCGTCATTACTTGATTTTACAGTTAATTTTATTCATAAAAATAAAAAAGTAATGACTTAATAAGAAGGTAGAAATTCATGCATGATATAGAAATAGGAATTCTGTCAGAAATTCAAGTATTTGAAGGGATTTTTGTTCCATATTGAATTTTTCTGAAAACATTTTCTTATTTATAAATCATATCTTTGACTTCTATTTCTCTTCACAAAGTTACTTCTCAGCAAATGTGTGTTAATGGTTTTGGAGAAATTTTCACTACAATCAAGTTATAGGTGGTCATCACTAATTAAAGAATACAGCTGATCATCTTTATGACATTTTGCTTACACAAAACCTACATCTGTTGTTGCTCCAATAATACTTTGCAGCCCACCACAGGATTAATCAATTCGAATCTAGATAGGCCTTTTTTAGAGACCTTAGACCTGTATGGCCTCATTAATTCAGATGATACGTGACAGTTCAGAGGTTTCTTAAACCAGCCATAATCTGCAAAAACAGACTTCTGCTCCTGTTTGAGATGCACGCTGTTTTCAGCTTAGAATTCCTGTTTTCCACCTGAAGTTAATGGGTAGCAAAATTAAAGTGAGTGGACTCAGTTTTCATCCTGAAATTTAGGGAATTACACTCAGCTGTACTCACTCATGACACAATAAAGAGTGAGAAAGTTTACACAACCCTCTTTTTAAAGGTGTCTTCCAAACTATTTCAAGTGCCATAAAACAATAAGAGAAGCAAAATATATGAAAATTAAGAAGAAAACTACAGAACAGCTCAAATATACACTGTCTTAAGTTTGACCCATTTTATTTTTCCTTTAAACGAGCCAACTGGAATTGCTATTCTACATAGGCAATTATTTTTTACTTTTTTCCATCTCTCTGTGAAACTTTAACACTTGTCATTTGTCGGAAGTCCTGTCCTTCTCTTTTACTGACCTCTCTCTTACACCTTTCCAACAAAAAATAAACCACCATTTGTCTCGGCAGGCATGACACCCTCTGTAAAGGTGTTAGTTTCTTTACTCTGAAGAATAACTGTACCCTGTCAGAGATAAAAAAATGAATTACCAGGTGATAATACTACTATCTCCTCTACAGCTAGCCTGGAAATATGAGTTTAAATCTTTAGAACATAAAAATCCACTAGTGCACTGTCAACTAAATACATACAAGATTCTTAATTTTTGCCTATGTCAGATATCTGAAGGATGCATAGAAAAGTATTATAGATGCATTGTCATCAGTTTGCTTTCATATATGTATCTGGGAAGGAAGCACAGTGCTATGAATGATCTCACTCAGAAACTGTGCATGACCGCTTTAGCCAGAGATTAACACACCTCCAGAGAACACCTTTTAAAAGCACTGTTCCTTTAATGTCCTATATTCATGATCAATGAGTTCAGTACCCTGCAGTAGAGTCCCTAAAGAACAGACTGTAGCAAACTTTCCTGGCCATAGTCCCAAAGAAAGTTTTATTCTAACTCATTGAAACAGAACCATATTTAACTCAATGAGGGAATAACGATTAGGTAAAAACCCATATATTTCAGCTGCCTTAACATGTGAAGACCTGTGCCCTTGAACTCCTGAACTTATATGAATTGAGTTACAAGTAACTCTGAGGTGATCTCGCACCCTGCTTTGATGACATTACTAATAAACTTTTACTAAAATAAATTGGACAACTTATGCCAAATGGGGTTAAATGTCACAGAAAATTCATATCACTTATGAAACTTCTAAATTCTGATATAATCTGAACTTTACAGCTCAAGCTGTTCTATTTAGAATTATATGTAGATAACAATTCTTTAATTAGGTCAATTAAAATGAATAGTATAGAAACAAAAGGAGAGGTAAGGCACAATGGAAACACTGCAGAATGTCCAGATTAGGACACACTGAAGCCTAAAAAGTAGACCATTTTATAACATTATAGATTGACATTTATTCATACTGCCACTACTATAGAAATCATTCATTTAAAGAAAAATGTTTAAACTTCAGCACTGAAATAGGAATAATTTTCCACCTCTGACTTTGTGGTTGCTACAGAGAGCAACAGAGGCATGATGGCTTCCAACAAAGAAAGGTTTGCCAAAAGGAGTATGAAAAAAGTAACACTTCCCCAAAACCTGTGGTGTTCTTGGAAGGCGAGAAAGGGACACAACAGACACTCACAACATGGACATTCTGTGACCAAGGACTGACGCAGACCTGCTTTAAGACTCTTTCATTAGTGACTTAGAAGAAACAAGTTGGCACTTGTCCTAAAGAGAGAAAAAACCCAGTATGTCTTCAGTAAATGAATACTTAGTATCAAAGTCACCTTTAAAAAATAATTTTATTTCTTTTTTTTCTAAATCCAGAACTGAGATAAAAGGTTTGTCTATGTACACCAGAGTTCCAGAAGGAAATTTAAGCCTTTTAGAGCTCTATGTAGAAAAAATATTACGAATATCTTCTCAAAACATAATAAAAAACCAACAAAAACAACAAACCACAAAAAACTGATATAGGAATTAAAAGTAAAGTGAATCCATTTACTTTGAAACACATACACCTATACTCTTCTCCAATGAAAATGTCATTACCTCTTTATTGATTTCCATGTTGAAAGAAATTTTAACTTCTATGAAGGATCAGGGTTATATTCAAAGCAGATAGTGTGGGTATGTCTGCTGTGTAACCAAATAGCCTGTGATAACCTGTAACCTAGGAAAAAAATTAAGGTATCCCTTTTAAAAACCATTTGAATTTGTTATTGCTGCCACATTTTGAATTTCATTAATTTTGAGGGAATGCTAAGAAACCATTCTACTTTCCACAGAAAAGTTTTAAATTTAAAGTTAAATTTAAAAAAATAAACTGTTAGTATTGGAAATGAATGTTTAAATCAGATTAAAAGAAAGTGTTATTTTTTAGACAATATATTTTTGCTTCATTGTATCTCAAAAAGTCTAAATGTCAGTATTCTGAGTTATTTTTTTATGTGCCAGACATGTGTCTTTATATTTGTTTTGATAGAAAAGCAGACAACAGACTATTTCATGGGCAATAAATTCAAGAGAGTAATGAGGAGATAGTACTGCCACAGCTAACTGCACACAGATTGGAGGGTCACATATTTGACACAGATCTAGTATGGTCCTCAATGCATCTATATACTTGATTAAAGTTACTATCTTTTATAGCACTAAATAGCTTTGCATGGGAAGCTAGTTCATTTCAAACAGTTAAGAGAGCCATTCTGTTCTAAAAGAAAATAACTTCTGGAAATTTTCAAAAAAAGTTTAAAAATTTCTTGTAAACTGCTTCCAGTATCTTCATAAGCAAAGAGGAAGACTAAATATAAATATCAATATCAATATAAATATTATAAAAGAAAAAGAATGTATCCAAATATTAACCCTTGATGAAGCAGTATGACAAAAAATATTGCAGAAACTGTCTGGATTTATTTAGCTTGAAATCTCCATTCTACAAGTTTTCTTCTTTTGCTTCCCAGATTATGTTCCTTTTTTTACCACCCTATCTACTCAATTGTTTTAAATGAGTACTTCTTTACCTACAATGGCCCTGGTTCATGAATTTCTCAAAATTCCCCCTTTCTCATCTTTGATATGAGTTGTCAGTTTTCCATTTCAAGATCTTGTTTTCAAAGTTATTTGTCTTCATTCTCCTTTCTGTTAAATTTTGTCTCTCCTGTCATACATTGCTTATTCCCTATATCTATTTTTCTGTCAGGAAATGTAACCTCTTTCCCTTCGTTAGCTTTCTTAAGAATTCACATTAAATGGAAGCCAATTTGAAGGGTGAAAATACAGCTCCACAAAGATCAATAGTGGATCTTGTCCTGCATCATGACCTCCACCAAGGAATGCAGGTGGCACCACCAACAATTTGAACCTACAAATAAAAACTGTGCTAATAATTCAGAAAAATGTGTTCCCATTTCTAATTTAAAAGATCACAAATGACTCTTTCCCCATTCCAAGGCATTTTCCAGTGAAACTGCATAAATAGCAATCCATGCATGTCCCATTTGGAATCTGCATAAAATAAGAATAATAGGGTGCAATTTGTAATTCTTTACCTGTGAACTATCCAACATGTGAAGTGCAATTTCCAGCTGAGACAAACTTAGCTTGGTTAGGAAGATAAACCCATTCCGGCTCAAGCTGCTGCCTATGCATGAAGCTGAGTTCTATTTTGCACTTTAGCACTTTTGCACTTTTTGCACTTGCAGCACACAGAGCAAACAAGATGCATGGGATGTAGAGTAAGCATGCATGTTACAATTAAAAAATAGCTGCAGGATCTAGCCTCAGATTATAACGGAGATGTTTTAGCCTCAAATTCCACCTGCTTTGGAACACAGCCACAGGACAAATTACAACCAAATTTGAAAACACTATATAGACAATGCATTTTCCTTGATGCTATCTAGCCTTATTCTTTGGAGAAATATCTATTCATTTATACATCTTAAATTGTTCTTTTTCCATATAGATATTTTTTGTCACCACTCTTGATGAGTAGATACCAGAGACTAGCAACTTTATTGTAGGACTGGATTTAGTGAGACCTGTCATATGCTTTGCTTTTATTCAGCATTTTCAGTAAAGAAAGATATCTTTTATGCCATCACACATCCTTGAATCTCTACTTTCAGGCTAGCAGTGTGAATATGAACATCTGGAATACAATTTATTTCTCCTTTGTGTCACCTTTGCAGGGTGTTAAGGGCACAGGTTTGTCTTCTATTAAAATATATTGCACCTCTCTATCTCAGTCTTACAACTCTATATTATTATGCTGCAATGCTACAAATAGACTTTTTTTTTTTTTTTTTTTTTTTTTTTAAATTCTTGGTTGTTTATAATCTTTTCCTCTTTGGCTTCTCTTTATGCCCTCTTGCAAAGTACCAGTACAGAAAGCATGGCCATAAAGCAGCTGGCATGGCTTGTGCTCTTTGTCACTCTGCCTTTCAGGAACAGGGATAGTGTTTTTCTGGGTGGTTGACAACACAGGTCCTTCATGCGCAGTGATGGCCCTTGTTTCACTCACCACCAGGGCATGTTTTTGCATGAAATAACAAAAATATTAAAAGAGGAAAAACAAAACAAGAAAATTGCTTTCAGAATATTTCCACCCACCACCAAAAACATAACCAGAGTCCAGAACAGAAACACAAGGCTTGACAATTATTAGAAACATATGCATATCACATGTAAATTCTGGGCTAGAAGTCTAACTTCAGCAAGTAGTCAGAGTTACAGAATTATATATCAATCATAGTTTAACTTTTAAAACACCACTCCCATTCCAGAACCTCTCATAAAGAGATAGTATTCTCAAAACACAGGCTTTTAGGATGCATAGGTTATTTCTCCATGTAATATTAAGCCACAACTGGATGAGCTGTGCAAAATTGAAAACTAGATTTCTAAGAAATGATATTATCAGTTCAGAGCCAAGAGCAACACTGAATGCTGGGACTAACCTGTTTCTTCAGATGTAATTTTTCTGACACATGCCAACTGTAATCTCCTTTTTTCTTACTATTTCTAACAAGACCTCGTTGTGGAAAACTAACTCCAATGGAGATTAACTGATTTACAATCATAGAATCGTTTCCACTATCTCTTTACATTTATCATGTAAGTTGTAGAGCATGACACAGGTAAAATCCTGTTGCCTGCTTTGAACTAGTGAACATTTCTATTGCTCATGCCACAAAACAGTAGGAAAATGTTTAATGCAACAGTAAAGTTCAGTTTTCTACCAGCTCTTTGAAACAATAAATTTTTGTCTTCAAGAGCCTACATTTTTTTCTCTGAGAGAATAAAGCATTACTCTCTGTGAGTGATAGCAATCTGTTTTTCTGTCCTAGCAGGAATACATTAACCAGGAAGCTGTCTGCACATGATGATATTTCTTAGCTTAGAAGAGACAACCATTAAAATGTATCAATGAAAAATAACATCTTTCTTTAAATTAACTAATATCTACATTTAATGAAGCTCAGTTTATAGTGATTTTCTGGATGAAGTGCTTTTCTTTCAGCCTAATTATGTGCACAGCTTTCAGACAACAAGGAGTGTCTTTAACATTAGATAAGAACCTAGGCTTTTATCTCAATCAATAGTCTTTAGCCTTTGAACTCATGTCAGAGAAAGACCAGTCCGTCACATTCAGTTCTACCTGACCTCTTTCTTCTTAATGCACACTGCCATTTACAGAAGGAAAACACACAGATATACAGTATATGACCAAGTATTCAGGGCATTTTGTGTACAGGGGGGATGGGATCTTTTATGGCTGTAGAAATGGGTGACTGAAATGATGATGTTAAAATTTTCTTGTTTCCTTTCACTGGGCTTTGTGTATCTCAAAGGAGCCCCATATGGTGCTCTTTGTCCGTGTCATTACCTCGTTACAGCCGCTGTCTGCCAGCCAAAGGTAGAACGCTGCAGCTGTAGACAGCGATACAACTGGAATTGTCTAAGGTCAACAGTGCCGTAATTACTTTAAAATGTCAGCGTACAATAAAATACAACAGTTCATCTGGCAGAAAGCAAATTAGCTTTGACCATAGCGTAATTACCCTTTTCTCAGCACCATTAGAAGAGATCAAATCTCCACATTCAGTGTTTGAGGAAAGGCCATCAGAGTACACTCTACCTGACAAGGATGCACATTTGCCATTTTGAGATATAATTAATTGTCCCTATAATAGAAATTTTTATATTTGACTCTGGAATTGAAATGCGTAATAACCTGCTTCTTCATATTTAACCATTTCTACTCTGAGTTGATATGCATTGCAAAGTGAAACTAGGCGATATCAACACAATGAAAACATGCTAACCACTCCATCAGTAGAAAACGGAAGCAAAATTGTTTTTATTAATTGACTTAAGCTTAATTGGACAGTCTCTGTTCTCACCAACACAGGGTAAATCTGGGATAATTTTACTCAAGCAACTGATATGACTGGCTTTATAGAGGTTGCTTTGACGTTAGAACCAGTTCAATCTGTTTTTTGGGCTACAAAGTTTTACATAAAGGAGAAAAGAAATTAAGAATCCAAAGCACTGGATATAATAAATAATTACTTTTCCAAAACTACTGCCTTCAATTCATCTTTTCAGTCTCATCTTGTTAAAATGAATATAACTGTACTTAGAGTTCAACTTCAAATCCTGATCCTGATCTGAATGTCAGACAAAAAACTCTTGCAATGAAATGAGGCTGATGAACCTGCAGTTATTGGGACAACTGAAGCAGCTACTTCTTCCAGGGTTTCTTTTTTATCAGTATGTTCACATATATGTTCACCTGTGATGTGTTATTCTGGTTAAATGAGGAACAAATGGCAAAAAGCAGACCTGCAACTACAGTTGCCGTAGGGCAAAGCACGGTGCCTTGCATGCATGTTCAATTTCATTACTATTTAAGGGTTTTGAGAGAGGTCTAAGCTGATTTGAAATGACTTGCAGTGTCTGAACAGTATTCTGTTGTGTGTCTCAATTGAGGATTCACATGGAATAGCTATTTCATACCAGAATTCCCTTGTATTTACCAAATTCCACCAAATGTGAGACATTATTATGCATTGTGCTGTGGGTTTTATTTATATCTCTAGATGTTAAAATTGCAGTGTGTTCTTGTGACTCTACAGCTAAACCATGAAAGATTTTATTAAAATAAAATCTCTGAATATGGCTGGTAAGAAAGATAAAAATGTTATAGTGCATGCCAGAAATACTAGAAAGGACATAAAAATCATGGTTTAAAAAATATCTTTGCTTTGGAAATCATATATTTTTATACTTAAACATATTTTTGAAGTGCAATCCAGCAAACAATACCTTGAAAACTAAAAGAATATCTAGACCTAGCTGCAATACTTCAACAGATTTTAACCAGCTCATCTGCCTACACTATTTACCCTGTCTCAAGTGTCACTTACAAGTCCTTGAATCATAATTATACAATGATATTTATACATACAATATGAAAGCAAACAAAGCCTGTTTTCACTGAAGTGAATTCTCAGCAGGACAGAGCAGATAAAAACAAACTAGAAAAAGACTGAATTTTTCCTTGATAAAAAAAAAATAAAAGGAATTACAGTTCTCTGTGGCTTTGCCTGCTTTGCGCCCACAGCCAAAGTAAATGTGTCTCACTGGATATACATGTGCATGTTTGAGGGTGTTACTGAAGATCTAATTCAGCTTTCCACCTCATTGAATCTGTAGCTCAATCTTACTCATGTACTCATCAGCACTTTCACTTAGAATGGAAAGTTAATGGAAAGTCAGTGTAGTCAAGTGGGAATGAGAAGGAAAACACAAAAATAAATAAAACCAAATCACCAAAACTAGGTCAGAATAGAACTCAGCTCTTTATCTAATTTTGAAAGTCTGTGTAGAAATGTATATATAATATATTTAAAATTAAAATTAAAATTAAAAATTGGATGATATTTAACCAGTAAAATAATAATTTAAAAAGTTATATAGAGAAAACAGTGATGAGAGATGAACACACCCCACATTATTTTGGCAGTTTTCTTTATCAAAAGAATATACATTCATTAATATTTTCTCTTTAGTATCATTTCATCATATTTTTTCTTCTGATTGCAGGGTCACATGCATAAGCCTTTAGGAACACAAGGTGAAAGGAAAGAACAGAAATGAGCAAAAGTTGCAGCAGCCATAACAGCTGAAAGATAAAAAAATGCCAGCCTCAACCACCACGCCTAAGAAATTCCATCTGAGAGAACAAAGATGTATTGAGCCTGGCCTTGGTCTCATGTATGTATATCAGTACCATAAAATCTGTTTCAGTCTGAACTCGGTTATAAACACATTGCAAATGAAATCTGTATGCATTTGAAATTACATGTTTGGGCCGCACTGACATAAGAAGTGGCAGAAGACAGGACTAAAATTTAGAATACCTGTTCTTCACTGGGCCTGGCTGAGAAGCAACATGGTTTGAAATAGAAAATGTTTTTCTCCTAATAGTTATATTTATGTGCATTCCTGGAGAAACTAAAAACTTCTTGTTGTCTAAGTTCTGTGTGAGAGCAAAGCAAAGACCTTTTGCTTGATTTAACCTCTTAAATACTGTCTGTGGAATAACAGATCGTTTTTTATTTATCTACCATCAGGTACAGTTGTATGAGGACTTACCCATGCGGGGAAAATACTGACAGTTTTACAGCTGTAGAATAGTATATTTAAATACAATTTTTTTTATCAGGATATGTAAGACAAAAACTTAGGATAAATGTGTTCATGTCCCACAGAAGCATAAGAAACACACTACGAATCTTAAATTTTTGTTTTCTGGCAGATTATGTTTTTTTCACCCACTTAGTACCTTCCCATGGTCTGATTGCATGGTTTTCTTTCAAAACTCCTGAAGAGTGGAAAGATGGGGTGTTGAGGTGAGGTGGCATTTCATTAGTAAAAGATAATGTCCACTTGTGATACTTCAAATTACTTTATCCAAGGGGTCTTCCTCAGGTAATGCCATTACTTAATTACTGATAGCTCATTCAGGTGTCTAAATAACAACAAGCCCTCTTCAGGTCCCAGAGAAAAATTTTAAATCCTCTCTACTTCTAAAAAGTGCTTGTAGAAATCAGGAAATTGAGGTGTGCATATTCATAGGCAGTCTGGCAGGACTGTAATGATTTAGTTACCTGAAATTACCCTAACACCACATGGAGAAATGCAGAGTGGAATAAAAATAGCTGCTGTATTTTCCCAAAGGTGAAAGGTGCTATTCTTAATCATAGAAAGAACAACTTCATACACACACATATTAAAAGCTATAAGTCCATTTTATTCTGGATTTCCTTTATAAAATATTCCCCTGCAATGAAAAAGAGACACAGCATCTGATGATTTAGCTCTGGCTTATATCTAATGAACACAAATATTTCAAATTGCTGATACATAACCCTGTAGAAAGGAAAGAAACAGATAACCATTTAAAAAGATTTTTTGATGGATAGCAAAATGATCCTAATTGATTGAAAAATTTTCTCGGGCTAATAGCCTGCTTTGAGAGAAAGAGATGAAGCAGTTCAGAGTAGCATGTAGTTATACATAACACAAGAATCTTCTGATATCCAATACCTTAAGCTGCACCAGATCTTAAATATCTTTGTTTTCTATTTAAAGACATAGACGGATAACTACTGAAAACAAAACACAACATGTAGTTTCATGAGGTTCAGTATGCCACTCTCTTTGCATTCATAATAGCACTTTGGTTACATAAAAAACTCCCTGAGTTCCTGGAGAAATCCTGTCACATACAACATTAAATATTATTTACATTTAATTAGGCAAAATCAAATCCTACAAGTTAGTTCATTAGATTTCTCTGAGGCCAGTTGTTTATGTAAGCACCAAATCATTAATATGCAGCTACTTTCATAATTATAAGGCTGTCAGATAAGAAACCTGCTGCTTTGGACAGATAAAGAAACTTGGAGACATTCACAGATAAAACCCTGATTCATCTCTATCATGTTTGGAAAAAAACTTAGCCAGAAATGCAGAATCACTTTCCAATGCAAACCAGCCACACAGAAGTGAAACAATAAGTGTCACATTAATATGACTTAGACAGGAAAGCAGAATAGAAAATAATGTCTGCAAACTTAGTGCATTTTCAGAAAGAAGGAAAAGACAAAGAAGTTGAGCTAAAGTGTTTTGTATAATTCTAAATTTATGAGGATGGTGAAATCGTATTTTCATCTTTGACGGGGTAGAATTTTGTTTTAAAATAGATCTTTATTTAGGCAGCAGCATCTCTGAATGATATGGTGAAATTAAAGGTGGGGCCAGAATGTTCCTACAGGGTACACTCCAGGCTACTTGGAAGTTATCTAACAGGAGAAAGATAGACATCACATTGTCCCATATTCCTTTTCCTGTGTTTCATCATATCTTAACACTTCCCACAACCACCACATAGGCATAGTGTGGTCTACAGTGGACTTCAAGGATTATTCTAACTTAGCAGAAGGATCTTTTCACAAGGGGATCTATTTTCTATTTTTTTTTTTTCATTTATGATAAAATAAGGGCAGATTAAATGCTGAATTTAACTGGTCTCCTAGGGCAGGTTTCCCATTAGACCTTCTTTTATGAGACTCTTTATCTTCAATTTCTAAGTGTATACAGGATGAAAACACCCCTTTCTTGAGGGTGAAGCACTACCTTGCCAAAAATAAAGGAAACTCTCTCTCATTTGAAAATCCTTCCAGCTAAGGACAGATGCTGACCCAGACACCAAAATATCTATCTTGTTATAGGAGGAAAACTGACACTTAGTAACTCTTCTGGGGAAAAAAAACCCAAACAAACAAGGTAGAGCCACACTGCAGATTCCCAGAGACATCCACATAGAGCTGCTCTGTAGGACAAAAAAAATCTATGGAAGGTCTTAAAGTGGTCTTTGAGACAGGCCTAAGGATTTTGCCCTAGAATGGCTAGTACCTCTGAAGTGTACCACAGACCTCACTGCAAAGACATGCCTTATCTGTACAGAGAATGTTCTGTTCCCAATAAATTGATGTTGTCTGTCTTATATTTGTTGAATTTGTCCTGCCTTTTCTGCTGCAAATTCAGAGAGGGAGAGAACCAGAGCATGGTGCTCTCCTGTCCTCAGCAACACAGCCAGAGATTCACTACACTAAACTTAATTTTGGAAAGTCTGACAGAGCTCTTATCCAAGATTTCCTGTGATAATTTACAGTGCCTGTCCCATTGTTTGTTGACGTATCCTGCCTTTCATAGCTGCAGATCCAGGCAGGGACAGGACAATAGAATGAAAGGTTCTTGTCCTCAGCCATATAGCTGGAGATTAGATCCCCTCTGCCAGGATGCTAACTGAAAGTTACAGAGTTAAAACTGACACCAGCTCGTGGCTCCAGATCCAGTGATGTGCCCTGTCACAGGGGGCCAAAGGCCAGCTGTGACCCATTACAGTCTGGGACAGGGGTTTGCTGTCTGACAGCCTTCACCTGAGTCTGGCAGAGCCTTGGGCAGGGTTTTGGGCAAGGTGATCAAGGGTTATTGCCCAATAGTTTGTTGTTCTGCTGTTCAGAGCTGTAAGTCCACAGAAAGACGGGTCAAGAACAAGATTCTGATCTTGTTTCATCCATCTGGTGTCACTCAGACAGATTTCTGCTGATTTCTTCACTAACGTAAAGGAAGAATACACATTTCCAGGATGCACTGCCCCATGATCTTTACAACTATGTAAAAGGAAGTTTATTTGAGGTGCCCTACTGTGGTGGTGCTTAAATTCAATTCCAATTGGGTTTTCACTGCTCCAGTTTGGTTTTATAATTTGTGTTTTATAATTCTGTAATTATTACTATTGTTTAAGATGGCCTCTCCTTCCCTCTCCTTCTCTCCTTCCTTCTCCTTCTCTCCTTCCCCCCTTCCCCCAGACTTTCCCGCCAAAACCTTGGTTGTCCTGGTAACCCTATCCCATAATAGTTGTTTACCACCTTTCTGTTAAGTGTCAATCTTTAAGTTATATAACTTCCCCACCCCCTCATCATGTATTCCTCCTCCCCAAGTTACTTATTATTGGTCCAAAAGTTGTGCATCCCCTCATTATACGTTGGCAAAAAGTTGTAATTGGTCCCACGCAATCCCACCCCTGTAACCCACTCAATAAAAAGCCGTGCCATTTCGAGGCCAGCGTCTCTCTCCGGAGCGCTGCCTTGGGACCACGCATCCCTTGGTTGCACACCCTGAGAGTCCCGCCTTTCTATTCTGCGCACTATCCGCACCGTGGTCGAGTTTGCCCACGCCTCTGGCAAAGTGGCCCCTGGATGTAGTGGCGGCAGGGCTGGCCGGAACTGCACCCATTGGAAAGCCGAACCACTGCAAGCTGGCGCCCAACGTGGGGCTGTCACGCGTGGGCGAAGAGCTGATAGCTCGACGGCGACGGCTCTGACGCGGCGCACGCGGTTTAAGAGCGTCGCGGTCAAATCCGGTCCATCGAGACCTTTACGGATTTTTCATTGTCGTCGCGCCTCCTGGTGGCAGGTGCGCTCCCGGGAGGGAGGAAAGGGTAGCTTTGCAGCACCCAGCAGAGTCCTTTCCAGTGCGGATCCCAAACCAAACCGCTGTACCCACGCAGGAACCAGGGACGGGTAAGCGAGTGAGCCCCTAGCCCTCACCCTACCAAAAAGGGGAATCCAGCCCAGGAGAGACTGTCCTCGGGGGGATTCAGCCGCGCGGCGCCCGGGGGGGGGTTGTTTTCCTCTCTCGGGTTTTTGTTTAAAGGTTCCTGGTTTTTATTTCGTTTTGTTGCTTTGTGTTTTGTGTTTCGGCGGCTCCGAGCTGAAGCCGCGCTCGGTGATCGGGGGGAAGCGACACGGAGCGCGCCGCGGGAGGAATTGGGGCCGCGAGGCGGGAGCGACACGGCTGAGTCCGTGGTGTAGTGGTTAGGGCTCGGCGCTCTCACTGCCGCGACCGGGGTTCGAATCCCGGTCAAGCGCCGTGCTCGTCCTTTTGCCGGCCCGGACGCGGGAGACCCGGGTTCGATTCCCGGTCGGAGACAGCCCCGGGACCGGGACCGCGGGAGCGGCGGGACCGGCCGGCGGCTCGGGAAGCCGGAGCCAACCCCGCTTTTGGTCTGCGCACGGGCGACAAGACGCGGTTTGAAGCGGGCTTTTTTGTTTTACGAGGCACCTTCGGGGCGGAGGCAGTGGGGGGGGCTGCCTGACCGGAGTTTTTCGTGCTGGAATCCGGTTTTTAGTTTATTTTGTGTTGCGGTACGGTTTGGAAGTGAAGAATGGGTGCCAAGCTCTCGGCAGAGCAGAAAGGCGTGTTTCGTTGTTTTGTTGGTGTTCTCAGTTTTAATCATGTTAAGTTTTCCGAGGGAGAACTGAAGCAGTTTGTGCGCACGCTCTGTCTGCATTTCCCCAAAACGAACCCGGAAGCTGTGACGGAGCTCCGATATTGGGAACCCGTCGTGTTAAAACTTACCAAATTGGCTGCCGCTGGAGACAAAAATGGGGCGAAATATCTGTTCTGGTCGCGGCAAATTCAGACCGCCGTAAAAAACATGAAAGGAGTGCAGAAAGAGCGGTCTCCCGGCGAAAGCTCGGTTTCCCCCCGTTCTTCCCGTTCTGTATCCCGCTCCCCCTCACCCCGCCGCGGCATTTTCAGGAATGCAGCGGGCATACCTCAGCCCGCCAGCCCTGGCTTCCTCAGAATGCCAACCCCCCGCCCGGGGCAGACAGAACCGTCTGCCCGGGATGTCCGACGGAGCACTGGCCACGCTCCCGAGGAATTTTCCCTTCCCCGAACCTCCCTAAACAAACCCCGAGTTCGGTTCAGTGTAAATGGAGAAGAATGCACACAAAATGCCTGCGCGGAGCCACGCGGTGCCCGCGCGGCGGGCGCAGGGAAGAACGCACATGGTGACCGCGTGGCAAGCGCATGTGGCGCTTATGCGGAAAAGCTGCATAGCGACCGCGTGGCAGAGGCACGCAGGGTCCATGCGGAAGGCGCGCGTGGCTGCCACGCGGGAGAGGTGCAGGCACGCGGCGCTCGCGCGGCAGAGGCGCGGAATGGCGGCGGCCGCGTGGCGCGATCGTCCTCTTTGTCCGCCCTGCCCGCCAGCCCGCTGCCGGAGGCGCCGCTCGCCGCCGCCGCCGCCGCCGCCCCGCTCCCGTTCCCTTCCCCTTTCCAGTCCCCCGAGTTTTCTCCCACCAACCCTTTTCTGTCCCCTTCCACTCTTCCCCGAAGTCGTCCCTCTCCTGAAACCCCTTCCTATGACCCCCCCACCTGCCGCACCTCCCGAGTCTCCACCCAAAACCACTCCTCCGAAGGCGTGTCTTTCCCAGACCCTGACACGCCCCCCTCCCGTCGCAAGCCACTCCCCTCGGTGACGCCCAAGTCCCGCCCACTGCCTCCCGGTTCCCACGCCCCTTCTTCCGGTTCCCACGCTTGGGGCAAGGAGGGGGAGGGGTGGGATCCAGGAAGTGATGGCCCCCATGTCTCTTCTCTCGCTCCAGTTACCTACAGGAGGGGTAGGGGAGGGCATGAGGAGGCAAAGTGGCAGCAGTTGTCCCAGAACGTAGTCAAGGAACTCATGAAGGCCCTCAAGGAGTACGGCCGCATGAGTCCGTACTTCCTTGGCTTGTTGCATGGCCAGGTTACCGGGAGTGATGTTGTCCCACATGACATCAAGTACCTATTCAAGTGCTTGCATTCCAGAACTGAGTATCAGCTCTGGTTTGCAACCTGGAAAAGGCACTTGCAGGACGCCCTCCCAGGGTGGTCAAACGATCCTGACACAGCTGTGGACAATGAAGGGAACATGATTACGCTGTCACATGTGATGGGTGAGGGAGAATGGGAGATGCCACAAAAACAAGCTGAAAGCCTCCCAAAGCTGTTGTTAAAACGAATTGCTCAAGTTGCTGTGAAAGCGTTTTCCACCATGCGGCCTTCCGGCCCCATGGAATCGTATTCAGATATTTTTCAGGGACCTCAGGAAAACTTCCTGCTGTTTGTGGAAAGGCTAACGGTAGCTATAGAACAGCAGGAAGAGGACGAAGTGGCAAGGGACAGGCTTGTCACGTCGCTGGCGTTCAGGCACGCCAATCAAGTCTGCAAACAAGCCATGTTGACCCTTCCACGGAATCCCAAGCCGACATTACAGGACTATGTCGAGGTGGTAACTGAGGTAGTCCCCCTGATGACACCGGGAAAACCAGAAAGGCCGGAACAGCGACGGAAAGCCGTGAATGCAGCAACCGCAGCGACCCCAACCTGCCATCAGGACAACGCGGCCGTGGTACCAAAAGGGAGACATCCATCTAAAAATGCAGCTGACAGGCCTTGCGCCTTATGTGGCAAGCAAGGTCACTGGTGGCAAGCATGCCCCCTGAGAAAAGAATTCCAGGAGTTCAAACAACAAAAAGAGGGGGGAGGAGGAGGTGGAAGGGGAGGAAACTCCCAGTCAAAAAACGAATAAGGGAGTGCGGAGCTGCCCAGTGCGATGACCCCAATCGGGCAGCCCAAGCCGGGGGAGGGGGAATGGGGAATGTTGATTTGAGTTGCACCGGACGTGACATTTTAACGGACTTGACTTTTTCTTCCCAGGGACAGCGGAGGAATTCTCTGCAAGGTCCAGGGGGAAATTCACCGGATGAGACAAGAAACTCCCCTTTGAGGAGTCTTTCACCTGATGATCCTGACCCGAATGTGCCTGTTCCTTTCGCAGGAAAGTCCTTGACAACAACAAGCGAAGGAGTGCCCTTTCATCTTCAACTGTCTGATGCCCTGTGGATCCGTGATGATGAATGGCACCGTGTGGCGGTATCTAAAAATCGAGGTACCTGGCACAAAATTGGCACAACATATGTAGTCGTGGGGGATTGTAAACATACCCCGCCGGAGATCGAGATTGTTCCCCAAACCACTCCTGCGGATCCCGAGTGGTTTGAACTCTGGCTTCGCTGCACGAGTCCACCCATTTATCTGTCAAAGGGACAGATAGTCGCCCAGGCAATACCATCACTCCCCGAAAGGGTGTGTCCCGAGGGCGACTGCAAAACCTGCCACCCCCAGATAAGCACAGTCATAAAAATTACACATGACAGACCTGAGGAGGTGTGCAAACTAAGGGTGGGCGAGGAGACCACCATCATTAAGGGTCTCCTTGACTCGGGGGCGGACGTAATGGTGATCCCAGAACACCTATGGCTGTCACGTTGGCCACTGCAAACAGTGGTTGAGCAAGTTGAGGGTGTTGGAGGCCTTCAATTGACAAAAAAATCAAAAAACATGGTGCAAATTAAGGGGTCCAATGGGCAATTGGCCAACATCCAGCCCTTTGTTTTGAATTACAAAGCACCCCTGTGGGGGAGAGATGTCCTGGCCCAGTGGGGGGCAACAATTGAATTCCCTGACCCTCCACAAAATTTTTGGGCTGCGGTCACTGAACGGCGCCCCACCCAAAAACTGAATTGGAAAACGGATTCTCCAGTTTGGGTGGAGCAGTGGCCGCTTTCTAATGAAAAATTAAAAGCGCTGAATGAGCTCGTGGAAGAGCAACTCCGAAAGGGTCACATAGAGGAGACCACCTCTCCTTGGAACAACCCGGTGTTTGTAATACAAAAATCGGACAAGACCCGATGGAGGCTTCTCCAGGACCTCAGACAAATTAATGAAGTCATCGAGGACATGGGATCTCTCCAACCAGGGATGCCTTCCCCAGCCATGTTGCCCCAAAATTATAATTTGGCAGTGATTGACATCAAAGACTGCTTTTTTCAAATTCCTCTCCACCCCGACGATGCTCCGCGGTTTGCGTTCTCGGTTCCTAACATCAACCGAGAGGCCCCGAGGAAGAGGTATCACTGGACGGTTCTTCCCCAAGGGGTGAAGAGCAGTCCTGCCATTTGCCAGTGGTACGTGTCTTCCTTGCTGACCCCCGTGCGTGCAGCTGCACACCAGGCCATCATCTTTCATTATATGGATGATGTGCTCGTGTGCGCCCCCAGCGACGACTTGTTGACGCATGCGCTTGACCTGACAGTGTCTGCACTGGTTGCTGCAGGGTTCGAGTTGCAGGAAGCAAAAATTCAAAAGATGCCACCATGGAAATATCTTGGCCTCGAAATTAATAAGCGGACCATTGTTCCGCAGAAATTGGCGATCCAAACCAAAATTAAGACCTTAGCGGATGTGCACCAGCTGTGTGGGGCTTTGAACTGGGTGAGGCCTTGGCTGGGTCTTACCACCGAGAACCTAGCACCTCTTTTCAATTTATTGAAAGGGGGAGAGGGGCTGAGTTCCCCTAGGTCACTCACCCCGGAGGCACAGAAAGCACTGAAAAAAGTTCAAGAGTTGATGTCCACCAGACAGGCAAATCGATGCCATGCTGATTTGCCTTTCCGATTTGTCATTCTAGGAAATCTGCCGCACCTCCATGGAATGATATTCCAATGGGACAACGGGGTGACCAGCATACCCCGGAAGGACCGAGGCGGGAGAGATCCTCTTCTTATTATAGAATGGGTCTTTCTCAGCCACCACAGGTCCAAGAGGATGACACGCCCACAGGAGTTGATGGCTGAATTGATTCGGAAGGCCAGAATCCGCATTAGGGAACTGGCCGGTTGCGACTTTGAGGTGATCCACGTACCAATTCGGTTGAGTACGGGCCAAATTTCAAAGGCAATGTTAGAGCACTTGCTTCAAGAGAACGAAGCACTTCAGTTTGCCCTGGACAGTTACACTGGTCAAATTTCAATCCATCGGCCTGCCCACAAAATTTTTAATTCGGATGCTCAATTTAAATTAAATTTAAGGAGTGTTCAGAGCAAAAGACCGCTCGAAGCCTTGACAGTTTTCACAGACGCGTCCGGAGGGTCCCACAAGTCAGTGGTGACTTGGAAAGATCCTCAGACTCAGCAGTGGGAGTCTGATGTTGCTGAGGTGGAAGGATCCCCTCAGATTGCTGAGTTGGCCGCAGTCGTCAGATTGCTGAGTTGGCCGCAGTCGTCAGGGCCTTCGAAAGGTTCTCTGAACCATTTAATTTGGTAACCGATTCGAGCTACGTTGCAGGTGTAGTGTCCAGAGCGGAGAACTCAGTTCTCCAAGAAGTGACTAACATTGCTCTGTTTAAGTTGCTCTCGAAGCTAATAAGGCTAATCTCCCACCGAGAGCAACCGTTTTACGTGATGCACACCAGGTCGCACACGGATTTGCCGGGGTTCATAGCGGAGGGAAACAGGAGGGCTGATGCTCTTGCTGCCCCTGTCGAGAAGGCCCCGCTGCCTGACGTTTTCCAGCAGGCGAAGCTCAGCCACCAACTCTTCCATCAGAATGTGCCGGGTCTGGTCCGAGGATTCAAACTGACCCGAGATCAGGCCAAGGCCATTGTGGCGACATGCCCCAGCTGCCAGCGACATGCAGTCCCAACCCTGCATGCCGGGGTGAACCCCCGAGGGCTGAGCAGCAACGAGGTTTGGCAGATGGACGTTACTCATGTCTCCCAGTTTGGGAGGCTGAAGTACGTCCATGTGTCTGTGGACACCTTTTCTGGAGCAGTTTATGCCTCCGCCCACACAGGGGAGAAAGCAGGGGATGTCATTAAACACCTTCTCCAAGTCTTCTCTTTCCTAGGCATCCCTAAGGTCATCAAATCAGACAACGGGCCAAGCTATATTTCCAAGGAGTTCCGCAGCTTCCTCCAGCAATGGGGAGTAGAACACAAGACCGGCATCCCCTACTCCCCGACAGGCCAAGCAATTGTGGAGAGGACACACCAAAACATCAAAAGAGTCCTCAATCAACAGGGACAAATTCTAAAATTGGAGTCACCCCAAATTCGATTAGCCAGGGCCTTGCACACAATTAATTTTCTAAATTGTTCATTCGAATTTATGAATCCCCCAATAATTAGGCACTTTGGAGGGAACCCAAATTTAAAATTGGAGTCTAAACCGCTAGTTCTCGTCAAGGACCCGGAGACCATGAGAATGGAAGGTTCACATGATTTAATCACTTGGGGACGCGGGTACGCCTGCGTATCGACACCCTCCGGACTTAAATGGGTGCCGGCCAAGTGGGTGAAACCTTATGTTCCCAGGGCCTCCAAAGGGTCAGACCATCAAGTGAAAAATGTCGCCTGGCGGAGAAAAAGGAAGCCCGTTGGTCCGGAGGAAGAGAGGTCCGCTCCTTCCTTCCCCATTCCTCACTGGCTTTTTGTTAATTAATTTATTTTGTTTTATTTTAAGTTACAGAACAGCCCAGTCGGATGCCAACTGAGAGCCCCAGGAGGACTGGTTTGACCAACTGTTTGGAAACTGGGGACTCTCAGGCTGGGTCAATTCTGCAGTTAAAACAGGACTCTTAATTTTGTTTTTGTTATTCATAATTGGAATTGCGTTTGGCATCATCCGACGAGTCACTCAAAAGACCATCACTGCAGCCACCTCTTCACTCAGCGTGAACAACGTCTGGGCCAGTGTTCCTCCCGTCGAAGAGATTGAGATGCAGCAACTCTCGCCATGGGAAGACGAGGAATACCCTGACCCAGAGGACTTTTGTACCGGAGACTGATGACGAGAAGTGGCTCACGGAACAAGAACAGTTTCAGGAAATCTATCCCCCGAACAGATACTACTAATATCCATCACAAAAAAATAAAAAAGGGGGAGATGTGGTGGTGCTTAAATTCAATTCCAATTGGGTTTTCACTGCTCCAGTTTGGTTTTATAATTTGTGTTTTATAATTCTGTAATTATTACTATTGTTTAAGATGGCCTCTCCTTCCCTCTCCTTCTCTCCTTCCTTCTCCTTCTCTCCTTCCCCCCTTCCCCCAGACTTTCCCGCCAAAACCTTGGTTGTCCTGGTAACCCTATCCCATAATAGTTGTTTACCACCTTTCTGTTAAGTGTCAATCTTCAAGTTATATAACTTCCCCACCCCCTCATCATGTATTCCTCCTCCCCAAGTTACTTATTATTGGTCCAAAAGTTGTGCATCCCCTCATTATACGTTGGCAAAAAGTTGTAATTGGTCTCACGCAATCCCACCCCTGTAACCCACTCAATAAAAAGCCGTGCCATTTCGAGGCCAGCGTCTCTCTCCGGAGCGCTGCCTTGGGACCACGCATCCCTTGGTTGCACACCCTGAGAGTCCCGCCTTTCTATTCTGCGCACTATCCGCACCGTGGTTGAGTTTGCCCACGCCTCTGGCAAAGTGGCCCCTGGATGTAGTGGCGGCAGGGCTGGCCGGAACTGCACCCATTGGAAAGCCGAACCACTGCACCCTACCTCTTCTGCCCTTGGCTCAAGTGAAAGAATGAGAGGAAATGGCTTTGACTAATGCCAGGGGAGGTTCAGATTAGGTATTTTTTTAAAAAATCACTGAAAATGTGGCAAGTGTGGTTAGGCATTGGGATAAGTGGCCCAGAGAGGTGGTGGAGTCACTATCTCTAGAGGTGTTCAAGAGGTGCCCGTGTGTGGCCTAGGGATATGTTTTAGGGGAGATTGTAGTGGTGGTAGGTTGACGGATGAAGCAGATGATATTGAAGGTCCCCTCCAACCCTGATGATTCTGTTTCTATGGTCCCATAGGCAGCAGTAGTCTCCCCACACTCTAGGAGACTGGAGCTCCATGCCACTGGCCCTTTATGTCCATAATATAACTGGAATTACGTTTTCTGTTTTGTGAACCATTGGCTTGTCCCTCTAGTTTGTCTGGTCTTTTGTGGAAACCTTCTGGAACTTTTTCTTATTGTCCATATCACATGCAATTTTTAGATCTTTATTTATATGCAAAGATATATTTATCTTTTATCTTTATATGTAATACAAACATATAAAGTATGTCTTCATCCTCCTTATGTGAAGAAAACAGGGAGACATTCAGAGGATGTTCTGAGATCATGTGGGTATGGTGGTTTCAAAACAAGGAACCCAGACGATCACTGAGTATGAAAACACATGGAAGTGTGGCAAAAGACATGTCCTTTGTCATCTGGATGAGGGCAGAGAGGGAGGTCAGCCTGTGGTACAGGGGCTCCATGCGAACCTCACCATGAGGTCATTTTATGTGCACAGCTGGGTGTTCTGCACTCTGCCTCTGGAAATTTTCACTGAAGTCATCAAAGGAAAACTCTCACTACATTTCACAGGCCACTTTCTTGTATACTTTGCTGCTGCAACACCTTTTCAGATTAAGTACAAAAGATTCCAGGTACTATTAAACCTCTCACAATATGCAACTGGAAAACTAAGCAGTCACAAAAAAACCATTTTGCTGAAACACTTCATTTTAAGTCTTCATTTTAAGACTTATGTGACTTTAAGACTTCATTTTAAGTCTTATGTGACTATGTTGTTATATTCATTAGTTTGACAAAATCAAAGCTTTTCATATTCATTCATTAGCTAATGCATGTCTAAGTTTCAGCACTTTCAGCACTTTCACTGCTTTCTTGTATTTACACCAATGGACAAGGTGAAGTTATTTTTGAATCTATTGGTCTTTTACACATTTTAAGCATTGTAAGCACTCTTATATCTGAAGAACCTTTGCTAAATCAATGGGAATATTTGTTCAGTAGGTAATGGACTTCAAAAATGTAAAGCAGGGGATGCTAGAAGAGGAAAAGAAAATGGCTGAAAGTAATATTTGGTCAAAAATTATGTTCCCTTATATAGTATATTTAGCTTTCAGATGATGCCTTACTAAGGCATTTTTAGACATAACAAAGGAAAGGTCGGACAAAATAAGGCTATATCGTGCAGAGACTCTGTAACAATTGGATCTGTTTTGTTTATTAAGGTACAAGAAAGTCCTGACAAAACAGAGTTATGAAAAAGACAAACTAAGCATGTCCTTTATGATAACAAAATAATGGTCACTGAAACCAGATAAAAATATGAAAGGAGTTTGCTAGTTAGGTGGTGTATACATAATGAACTGACACTGAATAAGATTAAGATATAGATGAGCGATGATGGGAATGTATTTTTGGCTATGTATATTGGAATTCCCACTGGTTAATAAAAGAATAGAGAATAAACATGAATAGATTATGAATATATTTTGCATATGCATAGCTTTAAGGGATTCGTTATCAACAAAAATATCCCTTACTGTATGGTGGCAGGTATTGATCAACTCAAGGAGCATGACCTGCTTAAATCTTTGATCCTCTTCTCCAGCAGTAAAACACTGCAGGTGTTTGGCAGTCTCCATCATTGTTCCTCTCACATAAGATTTTATCCTGCCTCTATTGGCAAACATAGAGCGTAACACTTATCAAGTCCTCATTCCTTTAAGGTTGTCATAAAATTTTGCTCTGTAGTATTTCTTGTGCCACCTCAGGCATATTATATAAAATACCACAGAAAAGAAAATGGAGACCCATTTGAAAAATACATCCAAAAAAAAGCCAGCAAATGAGTTTTTTTATTCACTATCATGTTTTTCTTCCTTTCAACAGCGGTCTCTAAACATGCACAATTATAACTCCTCTAGTGCTGCTCAGTAACATCTCAAGAGTAAGCAACATCTGTAAAAGGGTTAAGTAATGAATAAACCCTTAGAAAGCAGAAGTAGACAAATCAAACACTGTGACAAAGCAAATCCGAGGTCAATCACACACCCATTAGAGCAATAGCATTTTAAAATTTTTCATAATGTTTGCAGGAATCAGCTGAGTGCAAATTAAGAAAAGCTCTGTGTCTGGGTTTTTACAAGAGTAGGGATGGTAACACTGAGATCTGAGCTCTGTTAAACATTTCCTGCTTGAGATAGTCCTGCTTCCTGTTGGCTTTCAGTTACAGAGGAGTCAAAGACAAGACCTCTAAGTCAATAGGGTCTTTTCTTAGGGGCTAGGAAGTTTTGAAAGGCGACACAGATAAGTGCTTAGACTGAAGGTGTCATTCAGCACAACTCGTGATCTCATTTGGAGTGTGGATACTTATGGAAGATCCAAAACCCTGAGGTAGAGTTGGAGAGTGAAAAGCTCAAAAGACATTTTTACAAAGCTTCACCAAAACACTAAGAGATTGACACATAATTTCGCTGAAAGTTTTCCTAACCTCCCATCCTTATAAACTCCACACAACCTGAGTGCCTTATCTTAATTTTCTTTTTCTTTTAACCAAATGAATTTTCTCACTGGCCCCAACCTCTCATAATTCCTGTGCTGCACAAAGTTAACCCATATCTTTAAAAACAGAATTCAGGATCAGATTAGTATATGTCAAGCACTACAAATTCTCTATGCCCATCAACTTCTCACATTACAAAACCACAAGTAGTGTTTTCCTAAAAAGCACCTTTCAAGTAAGCTGCCTTTTAGTGAAATGTGACTGCTACTGTGTACTGTTTTAAAAATGGCTTGACAGAATTGCTAATGTTCTCATTCCTTCAGGATATTTCCTAATACTTGTAGCCTTTTCATGTTTCTAATTAGTCCAGTAATGGTCCCTGAAGTTAAACCAATTAAAATTATTTACTGTGACACATAGTGTGGAGATAATTATCTGATATCTGAATCTAACTTCTGCTTACTTCGCAACATTACTTAATAGAAAACAGGGAACCTGATGCCCATGCTTTCATTTTACTTGTCTACCAAATGTGTTTGCCCTATAGCAAACTGTTAAAATAAAGCATTAAAATCTTTGTGGTGCTAATCAAAATGTTTAAAATCCACTCAGACTCCTTTATAGTACTGAGAAGCATAAAGAACTCTCACACATTACCTTTTACATTATAGTTGCTGATCAATGTAGTATTATACCTACATGGTGCATAGATAATGCAGTTTATGTAGTTTCTTAAAACATTTCCATCTTTTTTGTTTTTCTTGAAAACAGACAGGGAACAGAAAAAGATTTGACATTTTTATACTTATGGACAAAATAAGGTGGGTTTTTTTTCAATAAAGTAGTTTCATGTCCAGATTTTATTTAATTTACATATCATATTTCCACGAGCTGACTTTTTCTGTGAAAATTATGAATTGATATGAGGAGATTTTCCAACATATCACGTTTCATTGTTAAACCTAAATTTAGCCAAAGTTCAATTGGAATGTACCAATTTCAGAACCTCCTGGGAAGGGGAGAAAAGACAAGCAAAAAAAGAAGTAAAATATTTCACAGGATAGATAATGTTTTCCATAGAATAACCACTAGCAAAGAACTCCCCTTGAAGGGGGGAAAAAAAATCCTCTACACCACGAATTTTGCATTTGGAAACAATTTGGCCTGTTTGCAAAGTGAAACTGGTTGAAGTCTTCACACAGAAACTTGAACCAGTAAAAGAATTTATATTTTTTATGAAATCTGTCAAATGCTGCAAATTGCAATAATGTAGAAAGGTGTTCAGCAAACTACAGGGACAAGCCAAGACTATTTCCTCATGAGAGGATACCACTCCCTTAGCACAGATAGTGGGAAGTGTCTCTGTTTGCTTTGCCAAGTTCTCTGAGCTTTGTGGCCAATCTGAAATCCAAATGGAGTGCTTATATGTTTGTCTAATTCAAATTTAGCATCATATTTCTGCACTTCTCTGGTAATTGAAAATGTATACATTATCTTAGTGTGCAAGGAATGTGCTTCACTTACAGGCTGGCAGAACTGAGCATGCTGAAACTAATTCTAAACAGAGAATAACACAGCCTTGGTCCCCTCCCTGCTACAGGAATGTGACTTTTGGGAGGTGAAGGTAGAGCAGTGCTTTATGTTCTGCTAGTCACTGGGCTATGTGATAATTCAGCTCGGGTGACCTACCTCCCTGCACTTTGATTTTTCACATCTGCCCTATAAATCTTTAGCTTAACATTTGAGGCATTATCAGCTAGATTGTGGTCTATGTATGATACACAGGAAGAGTTACCAAGTTACAAACTTTTCTTTTGTTCCAGATTTTAGTTCATTAGAAGCACAGAAAAATATGAGGAAAATATATTTAAGGCCACCCTTACTCCCCCAGTTTCTTCAAAGTTTTCAAGGTAATGACTTATATGGAAATTTATCATGAAAAAGCAGATTCTTACATCATCATTATCTCATTCCTTCTATTTCCTGCAATTTTCCATACATTGCAGTCTTCAATGCACCATCAACTCACACTTAAATGAATAAAGCAATTGCAAACACTGTTAGACATCATTCTCATGGGGAAACGATTTCATATTTTGGCTAAGTTGTCTGTCCTGATCAAGAGGATCAAGTTAGCTCATGGACAGTAACTACTTTGTACATCTTAATTTACTTCATATTTCTTTCACCCTCTTGTCATTGCTAACTAATTCAGATATATTCTTTTATCTTGTTGATCACCAAAGCTAATTAATTCTTATTGCTCCTGATGCTATTGAAAGCAAAGGAATGTGCACCAATTCCTGTCATGAAGGAGTTAAAAATTTCTCAGCCTTCACTCTTGAAGGTTTGTTCCTATGCCCTTTTAGACAATGACAAGCCTAAGTGTAAAACTAATTAACATTTGAAAAACTAGTGTTAATCAATAGTACACAGCTTTATCATGAGACTCACTCTGTCAAGTTTTTCTGCTTGATTTTTTTATACCATATATTTCAAGTTGCGCTAGTTTTAGGTGTGTTTGCTGGATTGAGAAGATGGTGAAACATTAAAAGACTGAAGTCAATAGAAATACATCACTGGTATTTTTTTTTATATCGCCACTAAACTCTAGTTAGTTATTCTACTGTTCCTCCTCCATCCCTCCCCCATCATTCTGTTGAGTGGCAGACCTGATTCTCATTCTATTTTCTTGTTGTACTAAATGACACATTATATTTAAGATAACAATTTATCATCATTGTCTATCAGGAGAATGCTGGTGAAATCTAAATTAGAACCCTCCTAAAGGTCTATTTGCATGGTAGGTTTTTATGTAAGAGAGAATAAAAAAGTTTTTTTGTTATTTTTGCATTTCCTGTTTTGGAAGCAGAATGACCATAATTTCAACACATAGAAACTGGGGGAAATTTTCTGTTTCAGAAAAACTTTACTTCTTAGGCTGCTGTTGCTAATATGCTTTTGGATATGATATAAATGGTAGAGCACTTAAGCTTCTGCTAAACCAGATTGTATTGAAGCATTATCAACAATTAATAAATTCAATACTATGTTCTTATTATCAAGATGACAATATCTGACAGCTATATATTAGTGAAAAATTGAGAAAGGTGACGGAGGGTGCCAGTGAAGTTTTCAAAACTGTAAATGTGGGTATTTCGTCCTGGTGTTTTTGAACACCAAAAAAAGGAGTTGACCGCAAGCTGACTTGTGTGATCTGTTTTCACTAACTTCATGTTGGAAAGAGTGGAATGTATACTTATTGTGCTGCTGTGGACAAAAATTTACTGTGAGGCAAGCATCCTCTGTTTGCTCATATTTAGTAAGTTGCAGTAGAAACTTGGAAATTGTTGTTAGATTTCCTCTAAAAAATTATTGCTATCAATTGAGTAACAATCAAAATCCTGAAGGCAAGGTTTGAAGCAGTAGACCTGAGAGGTTTGAGGGCAGAATGAAGTAATCAAACTAACTAAAATTCAGATTTATTAAGATTTAGATGTAATCCCCAAGTCAGAGGAACACACCTCTCCAGCCTCAGTTATCAGGTGAATTCACTGAAATGCTGTAATTTCTACAGCTCTATTAAGGAAGCAGATTTAATCTCCAGGGGAATGGAGCAAGTCTTGTATTTCAAATGTTATACACCAATGCAGACATAATGGACAAATCTGATTAGTAGAACCTCTCCTCAAACCAAACTTTGATAGGGATAAGGAGTTACCTGCTGTGAAGCCAAGTATCATGTTGGACCATGCCCATCCTATGGGAATCTCAATGTTTTTTGAACTGGGTTTCTGAGGCTCTCACTGGCTGAGAGCTAAAGCTGAGTGTAGGAGTGGAACAACTTCACTATTTTTTTGTGGGTCCACAGGTGACCTCACACATCTGCAACACAATTGGCATAGTGGCTTGGAACCAGGAGAGAGATTGTGGAGAGATTAACCTTGAGTAACATACTCACTATGCTGGCTTTAAGGGAATCTAAGAGTATTCATTTTTCTAAATACTGGGATTTACCTCAGACATAGTCCGGACATCCATATAATTTCTATTAGTCTTACAGTTTTAGACCTTTAAGTTCCATTGCATCCTGTTTACATAATTGTTCACAAAAGCAATATTACTGCATAGGCAGTAAGCCTAAAGGAAAAGGTGCAAATCTGAATAAATAAATAATATTAATTTGCTTTGACTATTCAGTATTTAATTGCAAGCTGTACAATGTAGAGCACTGTCATGTCATTGATTCAAATGTATCACAAGGTGGTGGTCCCACAGTATTCTTACAGGATCACTGATGTATCTTTCAGCAAGTCACTACGTTGCATGTCAATATTCACGCTCTTGTCAACTAATTGGTATTAATAAAGCTTTCTCAAAGTAAATAATGGAATTATAAATATAAAATTAAGTCCTAAATTATTTTTCTAAAACCAAAGGAATTCCACCTCTAATCAATAGCAGACATTTTAGGCAAGTTCATAGTCCCATACTGAGTAGAATAAATGTAATCTACTGCCAGGACCTGGACTCTCTGATACTTTTGTCTCCTCTGTAGATTATACTTTAATCTAAACATTTTAATCCAATAAAGTTCATTAAGTTAAAGATTCTACAAACATTAGTGGAAACTTCTGTTTTGTCAACACAGCTTGGTGTCATAATTTGATCAATCTGAACCTCCAAACCCAGCTAATCTGAAGAGGTACGGCATGAGGAAATTTTTCTAAAATTCAGATGGAAGAGTACCAAAGGCTGTTTTCTCATGAAGCATAATGCAATGAATTTTTTGAAGCTCAGATTCCTTTGCAATTCCAGTGAAGCTGTGCTTAATTTCATTATAAATGCACAACCAGTTGATTGCAGTTATTGTGGATACGTTAACCAACATATCAACTCATTAAAACACACAAGTATAATACAAGAAACCTTGCAATATTGGCTCAGTATCAATCAATGATTCCCAGGAAGGTGTATATAAAACAATTTCTTATATGAGCAGTTCAGTAGTGGGAATTAATTCAGGGATATTTACCTTTTAATTTGTTCTAAAGAAACCAAGCCAAGCATCAGAGAGATTTCTCTCCAATCAGCATGTTTTGAATAGGTTAACTATAGTGATTTTTTTTTTCTTGCATCTGAAAACAATTGTCTCTCATATGTTTTTCACTATGCTTTTCTGACTAAAACTACAAAAATGCCCCATGAAGATTCAAAAACTGAGTAAAGAAAAAGGACATTGTTGTGCAGACACCCAAAATAATGGTACAGAAAATTCTTTTCAGTAGACCACCAAATTCACCTCTGACTGAGATGCAAAATCATTTCAGACTGAAAAGGCCATATTAGTTTTGTTGTTTTCCATTTTTTTTTCCTATGACAGAAGTTAAGCTTAGATGTTACAATTTTAGGAGCATTCTATGTTATACACAGAATCACAAAGATCAGAACAAATTTATTTACCTAAATTTTCCTTGTGTGAAATCCCAGTTGGATGAAAACTGACCATCCTTGGACATATGGAAAGGTGCAGGACGCTGAAAGAAATTGTAGAGAGAGATGAGGTGGAATTGGGTTACAGGCTGCAGGACATGTCTGCAGAAGGCCACAGCAGCACAGAGAGGCACAAGGTCTCTGCCTGACCTTAGGGGAAGGAGGTGTGACAAGGCAGATGCCCTATGGAGAGAAGCATTAGAAGGACGTTAGGAAAGCGTGCTGCTGACATGGCAATATGTGATAGGTCACCTAGTGAAAAACATGACATAAGGAAATACTGTGTCTTGAATAAGTGTATAAAACCAGCTCGTTGATCTGAATAAATATCTCAGTATCCCTGCTGGTTTGAGTCCATGCCTCGGTTGTTGCAAGAAGTCCTAAAAATATATCTGGTCTGAAGTCTTGAGTGCGATGTTAAAGGAAGGTTTAAAGAATGGTAAATACCTGCAAAGTGTGTGTTAGAGAGGCAGAAATGAATACAGGTTTTTTAAAAAGTTCTGTAGGGAAAATTGGACTAATTATTTGCCCAGTATCTATCAGTGAGGTTTTCTTGTTCAACAGTTTGCTTATCAAAATTTCACTTTTTATGAATTTCTCCAAATGCCGCAAAATACAGGCTTTTAAAAGCAAATGTAAAAGAGAAAAAGAAAATCCTTTCCTGTCACTAGAAACTTTCACATCTCTACTAGTCATATCCACAGGATCAGCCATACAGCAAGTGGAGTGTTCTTCATGATGAAGCCCCTGCAGTCCAGTCATAATTGCTGCTCATTTTAACACCCATCACTTCACCATGGTTCTCCATGGAGATCTTCAAATCCAGCAAGTCTCCTAACAGAAAGGCATTGAAGTATTTTTAACAAATAAACTAACTTTGTGAATAGTTCATGATACATGGAGTCCTTCAGGCTCCACTCTTAACTATAGTTGTGAGGTGTCAGATCTAAATCTGGTAAGTGCCATGTTTTTGCTAAAAACATTTCAAAATGCATAGAATTGTGCATCCACAAGATGGAACAAGAGAGGCCAGAAGGGCTACTCCTGCTGCTTGAGAAGACAGCAATACTTCTCTGCAGCTGTAGATACACTTCAATACCAATAAAACCATGATTATTTACACTACGGGAATGTTCCTGACCTCTGTGGGCAGTTTAAACTTTTAGGTTTATCCTTTCTTTTTTTCCCATGCAATATTTTTACAGTCATAATTTTCCCTAAGTGAGCTTCTTGGAGAAAAACATAATACTTTTATGTGTGATATGGGGATGAGGTGAAGTACGTGTCACCAATGTTTTGGAAATAATTGACCTTACTATGCTTTGCAAGTGAAAATCCATTAGCCTGTCCTTTTCACTGAGATATGTTTAATTAATGGTGATATTGTAAACCAGTGTATCATAAAGTATTTGCTAGACTCCATTTTTAAAGGAAGAATTCTCTGAAGTGTGTCCATTTGTCTGTTTAAGTCCTCACGTTACATTCTGGTTACAAGGATCGTCCTTCCTAACACCTAAGCCAACCTGTTCACTCCAAGAAGCTACAATCTTGTAGTGAGAACCAAGCTTCCCAGACTGACCCCTGAACCTCTCCTGAGCTCTCAGAAGATGACATGACTGGATCTCACTGCAGGTGTTACACCTCAGTAATTAAGCAGGTATTTATTTTTTGCGAACTGTATTTATAAAAATCATGTTCATAAATTACAGCAGGTATTTTATAAGCTCTAAAGCTCACTGGCAGGTCCTGAGATTTTGTTATCCCATTGGACTAAACTTCTTCTGGGGTCTGTGTTTCAACCCCATTCACACTGGCCACTTCCCCTTTGCCTTGTCCAGTATCTTGAGCCAACCACTCTGGGCAACCAAAGGGTGAACTTGGCTTCTCTGCAACCTAGATGCTGAAACACAGCACGCAGCAGTGTCATCTGAGTGTTTGGTTGGCCTTTTTTCTGGCTTATGCTGGCTGTTGTGCTGGCTGGAAGAAGTCTGAAGCAAGAAAAAGAGTGGTCTGGAATCTAGAAAATCTTTGCAAGTTTTTCTTATTCATTCACATTTAATCATCATGCATTTATCCTCTGCTTACCATCTGAATAAAGGCCCTGAGAAAATGCCCCTTGAGACATTGGTGTGATATGAAACCCTTAACATTGTGTTTCTTCATGTGGTCCCTCTGCATGTTCACTGTACTTGCTCCTGCTAGCTTTCCTCTCACACTTATGTTTCCTTTCTCTCGTAAAACCACAACGAAATGATTTTATGGTGAGCATGTATGTTCATAAGATATTTCTCTCATGATTATTTTGGTTCAGGATCTAATTTTAGACTCATACCATGACAATAAAGTTCATATCTCTTATTCATAATTTCAATCAGAATATTAATATATCATGGATTTCTCTTTTAATGAACTTATTGGGAAATCAGAAGCACCTATTTACTTTATGGCCTCTTCAAAAGAAGCACACGAGGCTGGTTGGAAAAGTTTTAATACTTATTCTTCATATCCAAAATTAATTTCTACTCTATGCTGTCCTCCAATAGCCACGAGAAATAAAACTTTATATTTATGTCTCTAATGTCTAAATACTGACAAAGTTTCTTATTCTTTCTGTCTTTTGCACAGTTCTCTTGAGTTAGCATTGTCTTAATAATGAGTGTAATAAATAGGTGTCAACAATGCTCCTGGTGAAATCTTACAATGAGAAATGGCAACATCTTTGAGTAATACTAAAATTTGGATGGAGTTAAGCAACGCATTATGCTGCAAATAGATGGAGAAGTTTTTCCCCTGTCCTTGTTGATAACTTTCTGATGAGAACACACAAAATAAGAAAGTAAATAGGCTGGGTGTCCTTGCTTTGCAAAGTCAACTCTCTATATGGTAAGATATGTGACACCTATCTCACAGACAGGAGCTTACAATGCTGTTCATTAATTTTATCACTAACATAAACTTTTAATATGCATATGATCAGTATATGGGACTTTTAGGGCAGCTTAAAATGACTGTAACCTGTAATTACTACTCCTGTACTTGATTATAATAATCTGATTGCAATTATTCAGTGATTTTAATACAAGCCCCAAGCTATATAACAGTAATTCAAGTGCAGTGATTGGGAACATGTTTCTGTTTGGCTGTGAAATGATGTTTTAATTCGCACTGATTCAGGGATCTGGCTATAGTTCTATTCATGTAATTAAGGCACATTTATGCAGTCAAGTACAATAACTTTAGTTTGAAGTGAATTTAATTGGTACAAAAACGCTATATAAAGTCAAAATGGATCATAAGCAGGAATCCCTTAGATAGGAATAATAAAACAAAGATAGCAACACTTGGCTGGTTTGAATTCCTTAGATAGTAATAATAAAGCAAAGATAGCAATACTTTACTGGTTTGACCAGTACAATGAGATACCTAATTTTTAAACAAAAATGAAAAGGCACATGGTAACATAGAACATGATTACAGTACAAGATGCATCTTAGCTAGGGCCCAAAAATTATCACTAAAAGTTTTAACATTTTTGTGCACTTGTCTTAAACCCAGGTTTAAGCCCATGATCAGAACAAAGATGTTTAACATTCTCTTGGAAATTCTTTATTCTGATGAAAATTTTGAGTTAGCCTGATTTTAAAAGAGAGTATATGCTGAAGGCTATCTCATTTGTCTTCTCTTACATCTTCACTTCAAAATCAGACATGGTAAAAGAGTTTCACAAAACAAAATCAAGGCCTCTAAAACGTATATTTTGAAGACTTATATCGAGACTATTTTCAAACAACTGTCTTTGAAAGACATTTCAAGAAATGTCTTTGCAAGCAGGCTTCACTACCTTTTAAAACCTTAGTAGACAACTAATAAGACACTACAAAAAAGCAACTGCCTCATGAGTAGATACATAAATTTTACTTTTTCTTTTACATAATCTAAAATTACACTTCTTTCTTCAAAAACCATATTTCTTTAATAAACTAGTGCTTGTTAAACACAACAGGGATTTTGTTCAGAACAAAAAGGAAAGCAAATAACTTAATTACAATCTGTTTTTTATTAGCTTTTTGACTTTACTTGAACTGAAAAACTTTGAAGCCTCACAAAAGAAAAAGAAAAAAACAAATGCATCAATGAGCATCAGTGGTTGTATGGGGATAATATACTTTTTATACAGTGACCTCCTAGGTTTTCTGTATTTGTAATGGAATGGGGGAATGAAAATGTTTTAAGAGAACCCTCCGCCCAGACAAAACAAGCAACCCAAAATCTGGGAACAATTTAGAAAATTGCACTAATAACAAATCAACAAGAAGGGCTTATGTCAAACTGCTTATTTGGGAAAAAATATTTTTTCCACCACTACTATTATCATCCTCCCTTAGAAGCTTTTCTTTTCTTTTCTTTTCTTTTCTTTTTTCTTTCCTTTCCTTTCCTTTCCTTTCCTTTCCTTTCCTTTCCTTTCCTTTCCTTTCCTTTCCTTTCCTTCCCTTCCCTTCCCTTCCCTTCCCTTCCCTTCCCTTCCCTTCCCTTCCCTTCCCTTCCCTTCCCTTCCCTTCCCTTCCCTTCCCTTCCCTTCCCTTCCCTTCCCTTCCCTTCCCTTCCCTTCCCTTCCCTTCCCTTCCCTTCCCTTCCCTTCCCTTCCCTTCCCTTCCCTTCCCTTCCCTTCCCTTCCCTTCCCTTCCCTTCCCTTCCCTTCCCTTCCCTTCCCTTCCCTTCCCTTCCCTTCCCTTCCCTTCCCTTCCCTTCCCTTCCCTTCCCTTCCCTTCCCTTCCCTTCCCTTCCCTTCCCTTCCCTTCCCTTCCCTTCCCTTCCCTTCCCTTCCCTTCCCTTCCCTTCCCTTCATGACATTGATAATAAATGTATAATTTAATGATTGCATATGAATTAAGTGTTGCTAATAAACCAATTTATCACTTTGATAATGATTTTATTTAAACTGCATGAACTGAATTTTTTTAGTCTGAGACATTTGACCACAAAACTGAAAAATTAAAATGCAATTTAGGTAGTTATTTCAGAACGTCATCAAGTAATTACACCACATATTATGAATTTCCAAAACCACAACACTGCCCTTAAACTGTTTTGATATCTCACGTTTTGCTCCAAGAGAACCCTGATAGTGAAATATCTGGTTTCACACTGGACCTCGTATTGAAGAAAACTAAATATATTTTTAATTTTTATTTTTAAAAATCTTATTGTTTTGACTTTTACAGAAGGCAGAAAAAATTTCTTCCACACCAAATCAATCAATCAATCAATCAATCAATCAACTTTGACCTTTAGATTGTTAATACTGCAAGACAAAAAATTACAGATGTTCCAGAGAAAATTCTTTGACAGTGAGCAGACACTAATATGTGATTAAGTGTACTCATGGTCACAACAACTTTAAAAATTATGTGTTACCAGCAAACGCTATATTTGCTTGTGGTTCTTGCTCAAAGGCAAACAAATAATCTCTAACAAACAAGTTGAACCTACTTACTAACGTTACTTAATAACATTTTTAATATTGTTTTTAAGCACAATAATTCGTCAATGAAAAAATCATGCCATTGTGTTAAAAAAATCTTTGGAACTTGACAGGCAGGATATACCAAGATTTAAAGAATGAATGATATTGTGTCTATATTTGCTTTATCAATTCAATGTATTAAAATGTTAATACAATCTAACTAATTGTTTAATATTTTCAGATAGTCCACAAATAAAATGGGCTTCAATAATAAACTTGGAACAGCTTATGAGAAGAAAATCTGGTATTATTTAATTTTTTGTGCTCTTTTCCTGGCATTCTTGAAACTTCAGAATTTTTTATTTTAGTTTTATTTTAATATTTATTAAGGGTTGCTGAGTTCTTTCTCCGTGGTTTTGTTCAGTGGTTGTTTGTTTTTTTTTTTTCCTTTTCTTCTTGTAACACTGATTCTATAGAGTAGATTTGAAAATGAGCACAGGAATACAACACAGCTGCAGTACATAGGGATAGCTATATCACTGCTTGAGGCCCTCCCACAAGGCCTCTGTGTCAGAGCAGGCTTGCATCCTGACAACTCATGCATTAAAAAATCTTTGCCACTCCTTGTCATGCGGTTATGGCAGAAAGGCTGAAGTTTTTCTACACAGCGAGCTCCTGATATTTTTACTGCTTCTATGACCTTAACATGCCTTTCATTCATGCTGAATACCACCAGATTTAAAGAAATTATGTCTCTGGCTCTAAGCATTTAAAATCAGCACTTAATTGGTATATAGGAAAGTATTTTTATCAATATATTCTCATTTATTTGTAAAAATTACACGCCTTAAAAATTTTGGCAACTAAAAAAATCAAACATTTCAAAATTTACATGACAGTAACCAAGCAAATGTGGACCAAATCCCACCAAATGTATCACAATCTGAACATGCTTACATTTGTAAAACTTACAGAGGTCTGTGGGGGGATACCTCTTCCTGCAGTGTGTAACCTGGTATAGGCTAAGTAATGGCTAGTCCAGCTTTAAAAAGGGAGTTAAGAATCTGTCCACTATTGGCATGGGTGTTCTCAAGGGCATTATTAATACTATTCATATTCCAAAATATATTTCATGACACAGTGTAATTTATTTGTACACTGAATCACCACTTGGCACTTTTCCTGGTGTGTTAAGCACCAGATTACCAATAATAAACATATTTTAACAATATTTTAAAGCCCTAAATTACTGTATTTTTAATATGAATTACTATTTTGGTTTTTAGAGCATGCAGGCACATGAAACTGTTAAAATAAGAAATGAAAAGCTGTTAACTGCCACACTTTTCTTTAAGTAAAAAAAAAAATAAAATCAAAAAAATTAAAAATTCCTCTCTCTTGTCCTAGTTGATGATGATATCTTTCTCCTGCAAGCTCAGTAAGTATCTAGTTCAGTTTAGATTACTGACAGGGCAAAGGTTTGAACTCAACAAGTCAACTTCAAAATATTTGTCAACCCTAACTATCTACTCAGTAATGGTCATGGAAGTATGAACCAATAACAGGGTGTTATCTAAGAAGAGATCCTGTACTAAAAATTGCTAATTAAGGACTTCAAAAGCATGGTGTTTCCCCCTTGCCCCTGCTCCCCTATTTATTAACTAAAGTTGTGTGAGGTGGAAAATAACTTTTTCAAATCTTTTTAGAACTAATGAACACATTTCAAGAGATTACTACTGTGTCCTCAATTCATCCAACTTCTCAACCACTGCTCCAAGGGAATCACATGAGTACTTGACCTCTGTAAGATTTTAAGAAGAAAAACAAACTTCATAAAACTTAATCACATTAGTTAAAGCTGTAAGGATGTTTTAATGCCCCTCCTAAGCCACTCAGTTCCATTAACCTGAAACCCATCAACATAATCCTTCCTTAGGAAGAAAGGAATGAATCAAACTGAAAAGATTTGTAATTGAATTATCCTCACTCAGTCTCGGGGCAATTAAAAACATTTTTTATTGGAACACCTAGATATAACCTTGCCTGGTTCTAATTAGTCCATCAACTCAGATAATAAGAAAATGCAGGAACAATTTCACAGTGTTGTAAAAATTGAAATGAGTTCAATATTGTTGCATGTATGTCTTAGGAAGGCATAGTGAGAGAGCACGAATCAAATGAATGTAAAACAATCAAATGGAATTTAAACCCAATACAAAATAAGTTATTTTAGGAGTATTAGGGAGCTTCTGTTCCTCTTAAGTAAAGTTAATATCTACTGTTTTAATTATATTCTGTTGGCAACTTCAGACAGTATTTCTTATGTCAATAAACTGTTACAAAAAGTTAGAATTGGAAAAGGTTAAAACCATTGTTCACAAAAGTTCAGAACTATAAGCCATCTAAAAATAATATTTTCTTATGATTTTTGTTTACTGCCAGGTTTTACAGAATTTTAAGTCTCCTTTACAAGAATCAAAGGTAAATGCGCAATTCACTGCAACACCAAGTAAATACAGTAAGTTATAACCCTGCATTTTATATTCCTCTTTCTTTTTATGTTTAGAATCCCAAATTTTCCTTTGTAATTTTATTCTCTTCCTTCTACATCAGAAAAGAGTGCTAACTTCAGAAGATGAAGTGCTGTGGATTTAGATTGCCATGGAACTCTTCCTGTATCTCTTGTTATTTGAGTGTAGGTGGTTATTGTCATGTTTTGTAGTTTGCTTGTTTTTGTTTTTGTGAGTTTTTGTTTGTGATTTGTTTTTTGTTTTGTTTTTTGTTTTCTTTGTATGATTATAGATTATGGATTATGTGATTCTAGATCATGGGAAACTCTTCAAAAAGCAGAAGTTTCGTATCTCTGTATTGTCTCTGCTATTAATTTAGTGTGAAAGAAGTATCTTGAACAGGAAAAAAAATTAACTGGCACAGAGGAGTGGAATAGTAAATATATTCTTCCTAATGACAATGTACATTTAAATGTGTTGAAACATGCCTATTATTTCAAATGAGAATTTTTACTCTGAGTGTAAATGAAATTTTTATAGTGAAGTTTGAATTTAAGCTTAACATTCTCACACAAGGTTTTTAAAATTTATTTTAAGTTACTTGACTTATAATCTTTCCCAGTATGGGAAATAGGGGAAACAACTCTGGAAGCTGTACTCCTATCCACTTTTTCTGTGGAGACCTGTCTTGTTTTCTTCTTTCCAAACATAATATGCCACGGCTACAGCAGAAGCTAGAACAGAAAAACTGAACTCAGTTCTCAGCCCCACTGGGAATAAACACTGCAGCTTTACTTGTCAATCCAGCAAATTTCATCCTTTTTATCACAAATCTTACTGTGTGAAGTATTTGGCCAGCTATTAAGATCATATGATCAAACTACCAGGCTTTTTATTTTAACAATGGCATTTTTATGTCAAAATGTATCAATAAGACATATAGACCTAAATCACATTATTGATCAAGATAAGCCTTCAAAGTTAGCAGTAGGATAAAGAATATTACCTGTATTCCCATAGGTTGCTGCAAAAAGTTGAATACATGTTGTTTGAGAGATGGAAAGTATGTTCTATCAATGCATGGTAGACTTTTCCAGCAGTGGAAAAATAACTGCATTATAGCAAATTGTCAGAACTAATTATCAATTCCAGTCCTGTGTTGCTTCTACTAGATGAGCTATCATTATTTTGTGTCATGTGGAATAACACAGAAAACCTTTAAAGACCCAAACAGATGAGACAATTAAAATTATAATATGTTTTGAAAACTCCCACGATTATTGTTTCAAAAGCATCATAAAGATCTAAGAGCCCTGACTTTTTTTAGTAACATTGCAGTCTACATGGACTTACATATAGATATCTGTATTTCACGGGGACAAGATGATCCCTCATACATTGGGACTGTATGATCTATTACTCTTTTGTTTGATCTTGGTGCAGTGGAACCATACATTAAAGTACTTTGTTCATACAGTGTTTTTAGGCTTCACCATAGGATATTTCCTATCAAAGTACACTTCTTTAATTTTGAAAATATTTGGCTGTAACAACATCACAACAAGCAGCTAATGGAGAGAAATTATATATTGAAAAAGTAATTTGAGGGTAAAATTTATTTAGAAACAATTATTTTCTACTTAGATCTAAATACATACAGATCTACTGTGGATATGAGACCTGCATCTCTTATATGAGAACTACGTCTCTTATGAGAAATACGTCCAATTTAATTAATAAACCACTAAGTGTTTATTGAGATTTAACTCACACATTTTTGAGCTAATGAATTATTTTCACACAAGTCACATAGAAAATGGTATCGGTTTTTCTCTTGATTCTTCATAAAATTATTCATCTAGGCAGCTGACAGTGGTATTTATAAAACTACTCCAAAATTAATAAAATGCAAGCTAGGGATCTAAGATATCTTTCAGTCAGAGGCAAAAAAATAATTACATCAGAGTGTTTTATGTGTGTGTAAAATTTTGTGCTATTTCATATTTTTACATGAAATTCAGAAGCAAATTATAAAACAAATTTTAAATAATCTGCTAATGAAAGGAAAATCACATAAACACATAATTTAGTGGGCAAAACGATTTCATGATATCTGTTGTGACTGATTTTGGTTTGAACACAAACCACATTATTGTCTGCACCATCAGTACTGTGTTTGAATATTCTGCATCTGTACTCACTACCATATCAGAAATCCATTGGAAGTCATTAAAATCACTATCTATGGCAGCTGTATGCACAGCAAGGAGATGCATCGTGAAAAAAAAAGAAGTACCAGCAGTCTGATGGAAAGTACTGTGGGAATTTTGGCAGATGGAATTAAATGATCCAAACCTGAAAAATACTAAGTCATGATCTCCCAGCACCGATATCTTCTTATTTTGCATCTGAGTCTTGTCAACAGCTTCTTGGATATCAGCTGCTCTCAGCTCACATGCTGTCCTTTTAGAATATTAATTAATATTAAAACTTGTCTGTTATTAGAATCTTAATGTGGAAGGAGTCATTCCAGAGAGTTGAAAGACAAGAAGAAATTCATCAAGGTGGAAGATTTGCACCAACTGGACAAGCATTAATATCCTGCTTTTATGTTGCACTGCTGACAGAGTACAGCAAGGTGAAAATGCCTCACTGCCCTAACGCCTTACAGTTGGGTTAGCTGTGCTATAGCATGGCATCACAGAACAAACAAGACATAAATTTATGAAAAATTTGAACATTTTGAAAAGTCATTCCCATGTGCCTTGCAAACAGTTCCACTTTGCTTTTTCTGTGAAGGGTTAGATGTTAATGTCTCTGGGCTTCATAACAGTGCAATTAAGTAAAAATAATAGACTAATATATCCACATAGAGGAGCACAAAAATGGATTAATATCTATCAAAAGATAAAACATGCAAACATATAGGTATACATGCTCAAAAGCACTGAAAGATTAAACTTATGAGTTGAAAGTGTGCCAAGGCAGAGTCAAGGAAAATTTAAACGGTGAACTATAATATTTTCTTTCTTTTAATTTATTTACATAAAGCTAATATGAAGTATGGTATCTGTCTGAATGAGGAAGACGTTTTACATACATAAATACATCTACCAAACATAGGAAATTTTGTGAAAACCTGGCAAATTTTATAAGTTTAAATACCAAAACAGTTAAGGACATACCATAAATTCTTAAACATGGAAAATTGTGATTCACGTTTATTATAGATATTTAATGGTGAATATAGATTCTACTTCCCTGCGGAAATTTCACAGAATCACAAAATCATTTAGGTTGGAAAAGATCTTGACCGTTATCAAGTCCAACCTGTAACCTAGCATCATCCTGTCAACTAAGCACTAAGTCCAACACCTAGTCTTTTCTTAAACACTTTCAAGGATGGTGACTCCCAGGGGACTCCAGGGACTCTACCACCTCCCTGGGCAGCCCATTCCAATGTCCCATCACTTTCTGTGAAGAAATTCTTCCCAACATCCAGCCTTAAACTCCCCTGGTGCATTTTAAGACTGTGTCCTCTTGTCCTATCAGTGGCTGCCCAGAGACCAGCACACACCTGCCTACACCCTCCCTTCAGGCAGTTGTAGAGACTGATAAAGTCTCACCTGAGCCTCCTTTTCTCCAGGCTAAACACCCCCAGCTCCCTCATCTGCTCCTCACAGGACTTGTTCTCCAGACTCTTCACCAGCTCTGTTGCCGTTTTATGGACACGCTCCGGCACCTCAACATCCTTCCTAAACTGAGGGGCCCAGAAATGGGCACAGCACTTGAGGTGTGGGCTCACCTGTGCTGAGAATAGGGGAAGAATGACTTCCCTGCTCCTGCTGGCCACACTATTCCTGATACAAGATGCCACTGGACTTCTTGGCCATCTGGGGACACTGCTGGTTCTTATTCAGGCTCAAAGGGAGGATGAAGATGATATTTTCAGGTATGAGAAGAGTCTCAATCCACAAATAAGCATACTTGTGGTACTTCATGCAGAGACTGGAAAATAAACAAGGAAGAAGAAAGACGTATGCCATACTCCAGAGTTGAGTCTGATGCTACAAAATATTTTTCATATGATACTGAGCAAATTACTTAAACCGCTGCTTCCAAGGTGGCTCTTAATCATGAGTTGTCCAATGTCATAAAAGAACTGGAATTTGGCTTTTGTGTTCAAAATCTAGGGATCTGCATTTCACCTCAGAAATTAACCAAAAGGACTACAAACCAAAAAATACTACAATTTCGTAGAACCATAGTATAAGCAGAGTTAGATCTATCATTATCTTCAAGACCAACTCCTTGCCCTGCATAGAACACTCCAAGAATCACACTCTGGGCCTGAGAGCATTGTCCAAACACTTCTTGAATTCAGACAGGGCTGGTGCTGTGACTCCCCACCTCCATGGCAAGCCTGTTTCAATGTTTAACCACCCGCTGGATGAACATCTTTTACATCAAACCTTAACTTCCCCTGACGGAGATTCAATTACTTTGAGTCCTGTCACAAGTGAGTCTTGTCACTGATCTCACAGCAGAGATCAGTACCTGCCCTCTTCTTCTCCTCACGATCATGTTGAAGACCACAATAAACTCTCCCCTCAGTTTCCTCTTCTCTGGGCAGAATAGACCAAGTGGCCTCAGCTGGCTTCCCCTCCAGAGCTTTCCCTATCCTTGTAGTCCTCCTTCAAACTCTCTGTAATATCTTAATGTCTCTTATATTGTGATGCCCAAAACTGGGCACAATATTCAAGGTGAGGCTGCCCCAGCTCAGAGCAGAGTGGGACAATCCCCTCCCTTGCCCGGCTGGCCATGCTGGGCTTGATGCCCCCAGGACACACTTGGCCCTCCTGGCTGCCAGGGCACTGCTGGCTCATGTTCAACTTGCCATTGCCCAGGACCCCAGGTCCCTTTCCATGGTGCTGCTCTCCAGCCTCTCATTCCCCAGTCTGTACACACAACCAGAGTTGCCCCATCCCAGAATCAGAATCTGGCACTTTCCCTCATTAAACTTCATATGGTCGGTGATTGCCCATTCCTCTCATTTGTTGAGGTCTCTCTACATATAGGTCCTCTCTGCCTTCAAGAGAGTCAATAGCTCATCCCAGCTTATGATCGTCAGCAAGCATTATTGAGTATTCCTTCAAGTCCAAGTTGTTAATAATGATGTTGAAGAGAACTGGGCTGAGAATGAAGCCCTGTGGAGTCCCATCCATGACAGGTCACCAGTCTGATGTTACCAATTCACTATAAACCCTTGTGTCCAACACATGAACCGGTTGCTCACGCATTACATAACATGATTATTGAGATTTACACCAGACATTTTGTCCAAAAGGATAATGGGAGAGACAATATCAAGAGTTTTGCTGAAGTCCAGAAAAATTATATTTACTGGCTTTCCTAAATCAGCTAGGTGGGTTATGTTTTCATAAAAGGAAATCAGGTTTGATAAGCAGGACTTTCCTCTCATGAAGCTCTGCTGGTTGTGACAGATGACTGTGTCATCTTTCACGTGTTTTTATATCTCCCTGAATAATCTCCATAACTTTACCAGGAACTGAACTGAGACTGACAGGCCTGTGGTTTCCAGGGTCCTCCTTGCCCTTCTCGAAAACTGGGACAAAGTAAGCGAGCTTCCTGGCAGCTGGGATGTCTCCAGGTTCCCAAGATCTCAAAAACAGAGAGAGGTTTTGCAATGACATCAGGTAATGCTGAGGATTCTTGGATCCATTAGGTCCCATAGATTTGTGGGTGTAACAGGATGCTCTGCCTAGAACGAGATGAACCAACTCTAATAATGTCCTATTTGAAAAACTACCAGTGATGAATGGAGAGAGGTGTCATTCTGCTTTGGTGTTGAATAATGCTGAAACCAGTCTGACTCATCAATCCCAAAGTTAAACAATTAGAGAATGAGGTGAAGATATGGTAGACCAGATAAAGAGTCCTGATAAAGGAACAAACAAGTGGCACTACTAATAATTTATCTACAGCTGTTGAGCTGACACAACTGGCCTGGAAACATAAGACCAACAGTGAATAATTTTAAACTATAACAGCCTAGTTCTAGAAGAGTCTTCTCATATATGACTGCTTGGAATATTTGTGGAGATTCCTCCCTTGAGTGGGGATGATGCTCAAGGTTACTTCTGGAGGCTGAGCAAAAGACACTTGCCCATTGTTGTTGCTAGAGGTAAGTAACATCAATCTCTATTTAATAACTGGGTTTACTGGCTTTAATACAATTGCTTTAATATTTTCTATTAAATATTGCTTCAATATTGCTTATACTGTGCAGTGTACTGTTGTAGTAGTTACATATATCATTACTATACTGTATGGTAAATAATTCTGACTGAATCTATTGTCTAATCATTATCATAATAAATTATTTATATTTATAGAAATATATCAGGTTTGCCATCCTTCATCATGTAGGAGAAAGTTGTCTAAAGATTCAGTGAAACCTCCATAACGCTTTGCACATAAACCATTTGTTGCACTCCACTATGGGGAACTGCAAGTAATTCTTTTAAAACAGATGGTCTAGGATGAAACTAAGTCAAGACAGTATTTCATCTGAGAAACACTTTTTGGTAACAAAGAGAGAGTTGCCCTACTAAAGAGTATTAGAAAAGACAGAAAAGAAGGAAGAAAAATGAAAAAGGATGGGGTGTGAGAGGGAGTGAGAGAGAAGAGGAAGAGACAAGCGGTATTCCAGCCAGGAGCCGGGGAGCGCGGTGGCCGTGCCAGGGTCGGGCAGCGGGTGCTCGTGGCCTCCCCATGGGCCAGAGGCCCGGAACGCTGCTCAAGGTCACAGCAGGGGCCGTGGTGGCAGGCTGGATCAGTGAAGCAGGGCTAGAGGCAGACAGGAGTGCAGAAATGAGGCAGGCAGGGCGTCGGTCAGGAGCACAGGGAAGCAGGACAGGCGGTGGGAAGCTCGGAGCTGGCCAGTGTCCAGCCAAGCACCCAGCCAGAAGCAGGACGAGCGAGAGCAAAAGCAGGCTACAGCCAGGACAAGGAGCTGATCAAAAGACCAAAAAGACAACACCCAAAAAGCACAGGCCAAAACAGCCCCAGAGCCGGTGACTCAGTTATTTTTATGCTCCTGTCTCCTCCCTGCTATCAGGAGACCATTGGCCCAGTCTAATGTCCCACTGCAGTCCATGGCTGGAGACCTTTTTCCATCTGATTGGAGAAGCCCTCTGGAGGGTCCATTGTCCCTGGTGATCTCTTGCTGCCTGCCTGTCCCATGTCAGACATGAACTGCTTGCCAGGCAAAGTCTCCCCAGAGACAAGGCTTTCTCCCACCTTCTACTTCCCTCTTGCAAGTGGCACATGTGCAACCTCTCCCCCACAAGGCCTCTGGCAGCCAGTGTTGAGGCCGAAATAAATTGGCTCCTCGCACCATTGACAATATCTGGCCTAAGTTGGGATCCGACTGCACCTTCATTCCTCTCTAAGAAAGAGTTCAGAATGCATGGGGATCCTTTCTGCACCTTGTGACTCAGCAGTCAGGCTTCTTTAATAAACTTTGAAACTTCCGCTCTGCCTGTGATACTGGGTCACTGAGAGAATCTTGGAAGGAACAATTAAGGAAATCTTGTTTTTCCTTTGTAGGCTCCACTGTTACAGATGCAATTTTCTAAGCATTTAGCTATACTTCTACATACTTCTACCAACTGTTACCTGAGCATGTGCTTCCTCATCTTTTCAGATGCAAAATGTCTTGATCTGCTGCTGGAGGATTTTCTTAATAGAAACAAGATATGTCTCTCTGATTTCAGGACTGTTCTTAAACATGCTTCAAGTTATTTCCTCAAATAATGAAGATTGTATCTTCCTTATTAAATGTCTGAACTAGTGATAAACTACATTTTTTCATGTTTGATCTTAGAAAATGCTAAATACTTTAACTGAAACTTTGAAAATATTTAGTATGAGGCCTGAGCCACACAATTTTCCACTTGGATGGTTTAGGTTGGGCAAGGTACTATGAAATCGAAAATCAGGTCTTGGAATGATAAATATTGCTTTGACTTGTAAATGATTCAGACAAACAACAGAGAAGTATCTCTTTTGTGTAATCATGCATTTTTTCCCCCTTGACCTGAAGGCTATTAATGATTCCCTGGGGAGCACAGACCTAGTTCCTGCCCCAACTGTACATGGACCTTATGAGGGTAACAGCATATTCTCCTTTCTGGGAGCAATAGCAAGGGAGGGCATCTGTTCTGCTAATCCTTTGCAGAACCACAAGAGGATCTGGGATCTGAGAGCAGAAGAGATTTTTTCCTCGCTGCTTTGCTTGAGTGAGTTAGCAAGACAAATGTACTCTATATGTTATCCCATTTGCCTGAGCTCCCACCAAAGATTTGCTACAACATCAACAAATGCTTGGCTTTAAAAGCTAGACTGAAAGTACACAGATGGTCACAAAAAATATTCCAAGATGTTTTGCTGATACCTCAAAATCCCTTACCGGGGATTAAAATGTAGTAAGTGAATTCATTAGAAGTCAAGTGCACTGGCCATTACTCTGGAAGAAAAAGAGTCATTTTATCTTGCAGCTGTAGGTCACACAGATAAATTTTTCCTTTTTAATGTAGTACTTAAAATCTCCTGTCTTTGATGGGATGTTATAAATGTCAGGGGTTTTTTTCAACTTTCCACTCTGTATTATCGTATCCCTGTATTTGTTTAAAAAAATAAAAAAGGAAGAAAAGAAAGAAAAGAACAAGAGTACCTCAGGAAGCAAATTCTTATTTCAGGAGTTAAACAAGGAAGAGACGCTCATAGATATGTATAATCATAAGAGATAAGAAGATAATTAAAAAGTCAATACATATCATAACTCTGAACACCAAAAATGGAGATATGAGAGAGAAGCAATTTATTACAGCATAAATGGCATTAAAGTATGAGACAAATCTGTGCTAAATCTCGAAGTATACTATACACTGTAACTTCTCTCCTAAAATTAATAAAAACAGTGAACAAACTTTGAAGGCTTCAACTATTCTGGATTTCTTTCATTGGAAATACAGAATAGTTCAAAGTCAAGCACTATATGATTTACTTTGCTTTTATGAAAGGCATTGTAGAAATGTCACTCTATTGTATCTTACTGTATTTAAGAATTAACTACTGTAGTACAGCCACAAGAGATGAATATATGTACTATGATCAACCCCATCAATTACTACTCACCAGCAATTAATGTAAAGTACTCTAAGACAAGATATTTGAAGACAAAGGGGTAAACACATTATTTAAAAAGAGGTTGCATTTAGTCCTAGATTTTTTTTTGCTGTAAGATAACCTTATACTATAATATTTTCTTTTTAATAATAACAGTCTTTCAATTAAATGATGCAATCAGTATGCCACAAGCCATGTCTTTCTTTGGTAGGAGGAGTTAGAAGCCCCAACATTCAATTGACCTGTTTCCAAATAATCTACAGGAAAAAATGAAGATTAAGTCCTCTAACAAGAGCAGTTTTCACAGCATAGCATACAAAGAGAAGGATTCGGTAAAAAGATGAGAGGGCAAGCCGCATTGTGCTGGCTCACTTAAATCTTATTTCCAATTCACTAAATGTGTTATTTGACTTGGCAAGTGAGTTGGTATGTGTATTAGATCAGCAGGGAGCCTAATCAAGGAGATGCCAAGTTTGCTGCAGCCCCTCTGTGCAGCATTAGCCTCAACTAGTGACCTTAAGCAAAGTGGGTGGTTGAACCCAAAAGAGAATAGCATTAACTTTTGCTTGAAGTTCAGCCTGATTTGAAGTCTCCCTTTGTGCGTTATTAAAAAAAAACGCAAAAAGCATTCAACAGAACTGAATCTAGTCTGCTCAGCACCATCTTCACATGCAAGGCTTTATAGAAGCCTGCCTCCATTAATGCTGACACATGCAAAAGAAATGAAAATCATTAACTCAGCTAAGGCACTTGATTTTGCAGCTGTAGAACAATTCACTTTGTAACGCTGTAACTTGAAGTTGGGGGGTTTTGAATTTTTTTTTTTAAATCCAGATAAGCTGCTAATTTGTTAATTGCTGCAGAAATTATTTTCAAGTATTAAACAAGTCTCAAATAAAACCAAAAATCATACAAAACTGGTATGTAGCACTATTTTTTATACCCTCATTTTGCTAGCCATTTGATGTACATTATTTTTTTTAACATTTTCTTCACTTACAGATCCAGAGAGATTAGTGTAAGCCTGCCCTTTCCAGTTTTTCTGAACTACATTATATTCAGTTAATTCATCTTGAAAAAACCCAGCATTACAAATAAGGATGTCTTTTTGCCTTAAAAATACTTAACAAAAATTTCTGGTTTTAAATATTGTAAGATAAGGTTTTTTTTAATATTTATGTTTTTCATGACCTCTGTTTCCAGTAAAATCAAAATTTATATAAACACCCCTTAAAATAATGTTTCAATTGTTCTTTTAGCAAATGTAGTTTTTCTCTGCAATGCTTTTAGGTTGAAGATGTGGCTCAGAGAAATTACCAAAGTACATTCTATAAATAATGTTAATGGACTGCTCTTATAAATTTGCAGTGTTTTCATTGTTTTCCCAATCTTATTTTTACTTGGTTTTTAAGCTTTCTTTTTTTTTTCTCCATCAAGGGTCATTCTGTATCTGAACCAGTTATTCAGTATTTTTATATATGTTCACACTTAACTCTAGAAAAAAAGATTTTTTTTTTTACTGTTCCAATCCAAATGAATCAAGAGAACTTCATAAATCCCCCCTCTCCAACTTGTGTACAGCTCTATCTGTGGTGTGTATTGGAGCCGTATTTCACATTTCATTTTAGCTGTGCCCTGTGCATGAGGTGTTTCTTTCTCCCTCCCAATCAGATGTGTGCCATGAAGGACAGTAGCACCACATTCAGCTCTTTCTTCTGTTATTAAATTGCACAGTTCTTAGAGTCTAGTATTCCTCCATAACCACAACAAAGAAAACTGGATTTGCTGGGGAAGAATATTTCATAAGGTCTCCTACTCAACAATAAACAGCAGATTAAGTAGACAGATGTAAAATGTAATTGATTTTTCTAACACAGCATAACTTCTTTTATCACGTAATGAATAGTCAGGAAAAAAACCAAACATTTTTTTCCTCCAAATTACAGGAATATCTTATCATAAACAATTATTAATAAATAAAAACTGTACTTCAAATAAACTATTTCTATTCAAAGGTCAGAAAATATCACTAATTTCTACTTGCCTCAGGTACTATATAAACAATGTAAAGGTATATTCATTACAATTTCCATACTTGGTCATTTTGGGCCAGGTCATTGTGTTTACATGGTAATGAATTCCTCCCCTTGTCCCAAGCTTGTCTGCAACCAGGGGTACCTGCTATAATCCACTAATAATATAGTACAAGTCTTAGTCCTCCATCAGCTGCAGGGGGATGGTCTGCTTCATCATGGTTCTCACCATGGGCTGCAAGGGAAGCTTGGCTTCCCCTGCGCCAGGGTGAAATCCCTCCCATGGGAGGCAGCCTTCCTTGAACTATTCCTACATGGGCCCTTCCCATGGGCTGTAGCTCTTTACAAAATGCTCCAGTGTGGGTCCCCCATGAGGTCACAAGTCCTGCCAGAAAACCTGGTGTAGCAGAGGGATCTCACACATCACATCCTTCTCTTGGCATTCTTTACTTTGGCATGGGATCCTCTATGGGCTGCAGATGGATCTCTGCTCCATCATGGATTCACCACATGTCACAGTCCCTTCAATTAAAGTTCAGACAGAACCTTCATCCTGTCCAGTACAGCAGCACAGGAGACAGCAGCAATATGCTGGCCATCTTCCAGCCCAGGAGCATCACCATGGCTCTTATCAGAATGTTCCCAGGCACAGTACTGTGAAGTGGTCAGCAGTACATCACTACAGCGAGCAATCAAAGTAAAAAGCTGCCACTTATGAGCACTAGATCCTCATATACAGTCAGGAGAGTGGGCCCCATGGCAAGCACTGCTCATTACTAACTAAACAGCAGTAACAGCTGTAAATTCAATCTAGCACACCTCAATCAAATCTGTTGTTATCCTGAACCCTTTGTGTACCCAATTAGGCATCAAAAAGGACTTTTGTGGTTTAACCCTAGCTGTCAGTGAAGCCCCATAAAAGTTCTCTTACTCCTTCACCAGCAAGATCAGGGAGAGAATTGGAAGAGTGAAAGTCAGAAAACTTGGGACTCAAGGTAAAGACAGTTTAATGGGGAAAGCAAAAGCTGCACACACAAAGCAAAACAAGGAATTAATTCACTGCTACCCTCGGGAGGACAGGTCTTCGGCCATCATCAGGACAGCAGGGTCCCCTAATGCATTATGGTTACTTGTGAAGACACACGCCACCAAATGTTACCCTTTCCTCTTTCTACTCCCTGCTTAACATTCTAAGCATGATGTCATATGGTCTGAATACCCCTCTGGTCAGGTTGGGCCACCTGTCACAGCTTGCCTCCTTCCATACCAACTTCCTCACAAGTGTGCAAACAACAGAAAGAGCAGAAGCAGCAAAACCTTGGCCTTGTGTTGGGCCTCTGCAGCAATAACAAAAACATCTCCATATTATCAGCTGTGTTCAGCTCAAATCCAAAACATTGCCCATACCAGTCAGCCACTGTGAAGAAAATTAACTCTACTCCAACTGAAACCAGCACAGACAGAAAGTTTGATTTCTTGATAAAAAGAGTGATAGGAAAACAAGTAACTTTAGTCTAATGACTGCATGGGTAGACCATGTGAGCCTCCCTGACTTTGGCTTATACATCAGAAAGAATGTGAAAAATCCACAGTCCTGTGGCTTAGTAGGAATGTAACAGTTGTGCCATACTTAGAAGATAATTACATGGAAGGTGTGATAGGCAAAAAATATAAGCAAAACCCACTGCTGACAGAACCAGGATCTGGGGGTGTAGTATAGGCTCTTGCTGGTCATGCTTTCTTCAATTTCATATTGTTTGTCTTTTTCTAGACTTCTCAATGCGTTAACTTTTAGGATTGCATATTGCAAGAAGGCAAATTGATGAAAAAATAGTCAGTGTGTATGTAAAACTCTAATTTATGATTAATTCCTACAGATGACTTACAGATCCTCAGGAAGTAAAGTCTGTAACAAAAATGCTAACCCAGTCTGACCCAATGCAACACTACTGGGTGTCACTTACACATCAGAGAGTATGGTCTAAAGGACCGCCATATGAAGAGGGTAAAATGAGGGGTTAAAAGTCACACCAAATATACTGAAAAGGCCTGCAGGCTCCTCAACCTTTATTCTTTAATTGGGAGGAGAAGAGTTTTTACTAAAGACAAGTCTACAATGTAGGCCGGCAGCCCAACTGGGCAATACCCTTGATTTGCGCAGTTCACAGCTGTTCTCTTCTAATGTCTTCATACAGACATTTTTTTTTCAAATGTAGTTAAAATTTTAGAAGTATAAAGACATTTTATTAATTTTTTTTAATAAAACCTTGACTGCCAGAAATACTTGAAGTTAGTAATCAGTTGCAGACTCCTTTCCCTTTTCTCACTGCAGGACTGAGGGCAGTAGCACAGCCAGCTGTCGTCTCAGTCCTTATTACCAACACCATTTATTGGTTAAAAAAGCCTACTCTTCATATCTGGCTACATTTTTTGACACAACATGCTAGGAAAAAGAAATCCTAAACCTTGTGATAGTAAATTTGCCTGTTTTTTAAATATTTTAACACAAACCTTCAAATAAGAGGAAATGATGAATTATTTTAGATTTGATTCTTATTTAGGGGCAGATTTAAAAAAAAAAATAAATCCCTCTTCTCATTTGATCTTCCAAGCAGGTATTGTACGCTGAAGAAAAAAACATGGTAAAGAGAGCAGCAAGAAAATTGAGTATAGTAACTGAAAAACATCTGTAATTCTGGATTCCTTCACAAGGAATAAATTTATTAAAAGCAAAGTAACTTAAATTAAATTAAAAATTATTTTCCACCCAAAAAACACTTGCATTGGAACTGCGTATAAACACTTAAATACATATTCATCATTGGCCAAAGATGTGTCCTGACACAATCAAGAATTCCCAAGAGAAACAATATGCAGATATATTTAATTGAACCAATATTTTAATTACTTGGAAAAGAAGATAAAATAATTTTTACATTAGTAAAAACAATATCTGTTATATGATAGATATTGTTAAGAATATAGTATTAATTAAAAATGACCAGAAGAGAGACTTTATAAGTTTTGAAGCTTCATTTTTGATTTGCTGAAACAAAAGGAAGATTTCAAAGAGAAGAAACAATACTAACTGTACCTTAAACAATGACCTTCCTTTTAGCAGGAAGGTATCTCTTCCAGAACTATGAGAAGACATGGTATGAGGCCAGTGGGATTTTTTTCGAATATAGAGAGGTGACAAGGAGCTTTTGTGCAGAGATTGGAATCAGTTAAAGTGGACATTCATGTCAAAATAAAGCTTTTATCACAGTCTGCCAAACTTGATGCTAAAGCTCACTTATCTATTAACAAAAGAAAAAGCTGTTCTCTGAAAGCATGCCATAATCTCCAAATATAGAAGTAAATGCAAATATTACCAAAGTTAAAATGGAAATGTCACCTGTAATTCAAGCAAAGGACTCTGACCTGCAATAGGACTTGTTTTCCCTGTGTTTAGTCTGAGGTGTTTATTTGAGTTTTATGGCTGCTGAAGAGAAATATAAACCTCTGGACATATAGGAGAGATACTGTCTTTAAGGGCTGGTTTCTCTGTACTTTTGGCTAAAGAACTGAGATCATCATCTGAGGTCAAATGCTGAGGTCTTAGATCAACTCCACTATGATGAAGTCCAGCTGTACAGTCTCACAGTTCTTTACAGTCATATCTCGATACAGACCTTCCATATCTTGTTCATTTCCAAAAACATAAATTATTTTGGATTAATCTGATTTTGGTCTGTTATTTTTCTGGTTGGAGTTTTGCCTTTTTTTTTTTTTTTTTAAAAGATGGAGATTACTTCTACACTTGTAAAAAATAGTGAGAATTTTCTTTGTTAAAAACTAAAAAGAATTTATATTAGTGCATATTTTCAGCTAAACAGCCTTGGATGGACAATTTTATACAATATTGCACTCTTTGGCCTTCCACAGACTCTTCTACAGATTTCTATCCAGGATAAAACACCAATCTGATGCAAGAATTAAGTGCATTCTATCAAAAATAAGTAACATGGTGAAAAAAATGTCAACATACATTCTGAAATATTACTGCAATGGAAATATATATTTAGAACAAGTTGCATAGTTATTTTACTGAAATTCTCATTATTTAATCCTAGCCTTTGGTCCAGAAACATCCTGTGACACTTAACACAAAACCTGAAAGACTTGCATGAATAAGGTTATTTTTTGAACACATCCAAGATTACAGCCAAAAAATGTTATTCTTTAAATAAGGAATTTGTTGACCATTTAACATGACAGTACCTGTCATAATTCATCAAAGACAAGCAAGCATAGTTAAGGTCACCAGAAGGAAACTTTTAAAACAACATATAAATGTTTTCATTTCTTGTTATCTGGTACTTTTCCTACAGCACTACATGTCACCTTTGAACTACCTAATTAAGAATGATGCTTTCCTTCTACTTTGGTTCTAAAATGCAAGTGTTTGCCTGTTGTGGATTTCTGTTCATTGTATGCACACAGGGAATCAATTCATTTGTAATTTCAAAAATCCCATTAATTCATAATTAAACTATCAGCAGTCTCCTTTTTAGAATTACTTGCTCAATTTATTTGAAAGAAAATTTGAAGGTCTGTAAATATTAAAAATTTCTATTAAAGTTCCTTCCATGTTTGGCCCTGAGTAATCCAGGCCCAGTTCTTGAAATCTTCCATATGCAGATGAACTGCTTTGCCTTAAGCAGTCTTCCATCTGCACTCCTCCCAGGATTAGTTCATAAGATATGCAAACCTCCACCTTTTCCCTTCCAGTTGCTATTTTAAAATAATCAAATTCTTAGCTCATTTTAAAGTATAACACTCTGAGGATGCATACAGCTTCAACCAACAGACATTAATTTAAATTTGTTTGGCCATAAAACTATGGTTCTGTTTGTATCAGTATAAATCTACCTTAGCTTACTTTCTACTCTATCAAGTGATTTGTATTTTACTTTGAGAAATGAAATTTGGTTTGTGAACTAGTTAGCAAGCCTCCCCTTCACCCCCCTTTCTTTTGAGAAGAAAGAGGTCAGAAAACAGAAGATTCTGTCTCTTCATAAATTCAGATCATAAAGTAATTTCTAATAAGTTCAAAAGAGGTTAGAAAACAAAAATCCATTTTTGGAGTTTGGGGCATCATCTCATTAAGGGTAATATTGCAAGTCTCCAGTTTGAAAAAGGCACTGACTCAAATTTGTAATGATTTCACTTTCAAATTTCTTTTATCTCTGCTGCTGCTACATCAACAAATACAAATGCTTCAGCTATATAGGCAGACTAATGAGCATTGCAGCTGATTACTAAAATATTGTAATACTTCCCAAGGCAAAATGACATATTTTTCAAAATTAAGAAAACAGAATACTTCTTCTTTGCTGCTGTAACGTATGACCTCAGTCTAAGCCTCAAATCCTGCCTTTGCCGGTACAGTTGAAGCAAGCAGTGTTTAATTAACAGGGATTAATCTTGTTTTGGGAAAGGTTTTAATTTGTTGTGGTCAGCGTGTTCACTGTGGCTGTAGAGATCTAAAAATCTACCATGTGCTTTCAAAAGTCTCAAGTTCCTTCTATTTTTCAGCAGTTCTTATATGTAATAATTTTTTATTGACCACATTTGTAGTTTGAGAGTTAGAAATACAGAAGTAATTTAAATGTTATGCTTTAAAAGGACAGAAAAATTTGTAACAATGCTCTAAAATTCTTTCCCAGGAGACATGGCACCATTTCTCAGCATAGCTCTTGTAGAAGACAACTTTAAAAATACTCAAAAACATATCTTTCAGTATTTATTTCTTCTGGATGGGTCGATAGCCAGAATGGAACAAGGGAAAGATATTATGAAAGGATCCTCAAATTCTAGGGCACAAACATCTTGATCTATGGGTTTTATTTTAAGCAGCCCTGAGAGAGAAGAAATCTAGGGCAAAGAAGGAACAAAGATACTGAAAGATACCTTTGCCTCCCCTCTACCTGTTATGCAGGTGTTCTGTGCCATGTATCCAAACAACTGTACAGAAACTTCCCTGAAAATTCAAAATAATTATTTTGCTGTCTCCAGTGAAATGGGACTGCTGGATTTTTTCGTATGATTAAAATTCAGCAGTTCAAACTTCCTAGCAGTGCTGATTCCAAGGTTTTCCCTGAAACGCAAGTTCGGTAAAATGCAGTAAAACACATCTATTGGTGTTTATGCAGTATGGAACCTGGGCACATGCTTAGAACCAGGTGAAGATTTTTAAGAAATACCTTTTACTGAAATGGAGCTGCAGGGAGTGGACAGTATTGAATACAAACAGTTGTAACCATCTGACAGCATAAATTTTTTTCATAATATTTAAACCCCCCTCAACAAACCACAGAAAATTCTAAATATGACCCACAATATGAGACATCTGTGGTCCTCAACAGGAGAGAACAACCAGCAGCATCTCAAGGGACTCGTCACATAATTTAGAGATTTTTTTTTTTTTTGGGTCTCTTTCATTCCGGGTTTGAAGACAGATTGTTTTACAAGGTACGTCAGCCTCTAGGGAATAGCAATTTCCTTTTTCCTCTGCAACAAAACAAATGGAACTTTAGATGTGTTTATCTTTGATCAAAAATATATTACCTAACACACCAAATAAGCAGCTTTAAAATTTGTCATTGAAATTATTGCTTCCTGTGGCAATTTTTAGTGCTTTTACATTTGCTGGGCAACTGTAACAAGAACTGATATTCTTGTCAATTGTTTTTATTTTTGTAATGATCTTAGGAGAAACATTTTGAAATACCAACTTTCTTTAAAGTAACTAGATAAACTACCACACTGTCAGGAGTTATACACCACTTCCTCACTAAATAATCATGGGAACTCAAGAAACAGCCACAACCCATACACATAATGCATGGAATAATACAGAATACACTTCATACATTTCTTTGGTAACAAATTCATCTAGAAAGACCAAAGCCATGATCAGGGTATTAAAAACAAAGCAATGAACCCTTTGTCTCACCTGACCAACCATAAAAACCAAAAGCTTTTAGAAAACAATTTTGCAAGATTTGTAAAATCAAAGGATATCTTCTTATTAGACTCTTAAGATAACTTATCTATGTTTCTCTGATTTATAAATATGCTGAAGATGTATTTTGCAATGCATTATGTTACTATAACATATCTTCATATTTCATTCTTGTTCTATAAGGTCATGGTGTAACACTTGCCTTTTCAGAACTATCGTGTTTTGTCATGGTTCTTTATTTTTGCTTGCCATTTTTTTACTTTGATTTTCATTTTCTATAGGTGTCACTATCTGAAGTCTGGTGTGGCATTATGACTCATCATATTCCTGGTTTACTGATCACAAATTCTAAGCCAGCTTGCCCCTTTCCCTTCAATTCTTTGCGATGAACCTCTTTGATCTAGTGCTTGTCCTTTCAGGTCTCAAAAAGAATAATTTTTGTCTTCATTTGGCTCTGAGGCAATTTAAATCTTGTGTCTTGGACTTCATTACTATTTAACAAATTCACCTTTTGCTGGAGAGAGTTATAAATTAGGACACCAAAACACACTGCAATTTATCAACACCTTAATATCTTTTAAAGAGCTGTTTTGTGTCAGAAATAAAAGAAAGAAGAGTGTAATTAAGATTTTTTCCCAATAGTACAAATTTTTTTCTTGACACTCAGATATTAACCCAACTCAGAAATTCTTTTATTTCTTAATTTTAACTTTCCCCGAAAGCATTTCTGACAAGCTCTAATCCTACTCAATGTACACCTTTTTTTTTTCTCTGATAATGTACTCTATACTCACAGAAGCTCTTTGTGACTCATATTCTTCTTACTTTAAAGGAAAGATTCCCAGTGTTTGGAGAGTAGTAACAACTATTTCAGCGCATCATCCACTCTGTTCCCTCTGCCATTCTGAATGTGATATTTACGCAATTCTCTAAAGCCTTCATAAAATGTTGCATTGTTAGGTGATGCAGAGAAGTTAAAGCCACTATCATTTACAGCTGCAGAATACCTTCATTAAATCTAAAACTGTATTTCAATCTTGAGTTGTTGTCCATCCACTTGATTATAGAGGTGCTCTAGATAAACTACAGTCTAGACTGGGGTTTTTACTGTTTATCACATTCTTAGCAGAATTTATACACATTTAAAGTGTACTCTTGATCAAAGCTGAAAACTTACCACAATCATAAAAAGCAGTTTATTTTCTAGAACTCAGTATTGTTTAGCTTCTTTAGAAAAATCAGACAATATCAAAAATCTTTGAAGGTATTTGATTATCTTTTTATTTCTTTTAAATACTAAATATCCTTAAAATGAAGGATATATATTTATTTTTACAGTAATTACTTGGGGGATGGAATTTTCTATAAATTTGATGGTAATATTACCTTGAGAGAAACTTGTAGTATTTCCCCCTTCTGGGGAAATACCAAGCTCAGCTGACTGCTTACATCCATTCAGATGTTCTGGATTAGCTGGTTTTTAGATCAGCACCAGAGATGTAAGATTCTGAAAATATGAAGGATTCTTATTTCTCCAATCTTTTCTTTTGAAAAGCATTCCTTAAATATCTACCCAGTGCAACAGAACTTCTATCTGTAGATCTCAGCCACAAAACTTTAGGATTATTATGGTGTTTAAATTAGTTTTGGGTTTGTTTTTTTCCCACAGGTATACATGGACCAGGAAATTTCTGAAATGGAAATTATGAAGGAAGTTTTCTTGCAATAAGTCTGCTATGTACTTCATATTGCTTTTTATCTAGAAATGCAGATGCGAGTTTTGAATGGGAAAACATATGAATCAGAAGTACATCTGCAAAGCAGGGTCCTAATTTCCAAAAGGTAAAGACAACATTCTACAATTTCTTTTGTTTCTGGCTTTCTCCCTCATAAATTTTTGTGCGTGCAAAATTTGAGGATGTAAAACTGATGGCAAATCATAATATGCCAGCCACCCAATCAAGACTTTTTTTTTCTCTCATTTAAAATATAGATTAAAAAATACCTTAACAATATCAATATCAGCTGCCCATGGACAATGATGATGATAATAACAATATGACCCAATGGAGTTTTAAATACAAGATTTGATAATAGCAGATGTCCTACACTGTCATCTTGCTTCTGACCAGGACAAGGTTAATTTTTACAATAGCCAGGAGGGGGTGTGGCTGGGACCTTGAAATTATTCTATACCATCTCGTGTCATCTACTGAGGACGGAGGAGGAAGTCCTTTCCATGTCAGGTAACATGGCAAAAAGAGCAGTTAGATAATGTAGAAAATGAGAACTCACATAAGAATTGCATTTCTTGTACTCTAGTTTTGTTGCAACTTACAGAACCCTCATAAAGTGACAGATTATTTAAAAGGAGAATGCTGTGGCAACTCCAGACAGGAGCAACTTAATACAGTCTACGAGCCCTGGCCACTTTTTACTGGACACAGTTCAATACTAGACAGTACCCTCAGGGGAAGGAGGAGGAAATTGGACAAACAGGCAGCATGGCCACTCCAACTCAGCTAAACCACAGGAACAATCCATGCTGGTAGCAGTTGCTCTATACAGAAGAAGTCTAAGACCAAGTCAGTTTTCATAGTGAAGAATGAAGAAGCAGGACCCTCATTACAGGAGGAAGAAGCAGGGCCAAAGATAATCACCCATCCTTATCAGTGAGTGAGCTGCAAGATATGTGAAAATGTCTACACCAGCAGTCAAGGGTGAGCCCCTCCTGACCTGGCTGTTCCAGTGCTGGGATATCATGGCCCATGGTATGAAACTAGTGAACCCAAGCAGCAGGGATTCCTGTAGGAAGAGGACAGAAACAACCTCTGAAGGTGACTCTGAAAGATACTCTCTCAGGTCGTGTACCCAAGAAGATGGAACAACATGGGAAAACAGTGCTTCAGGTGACTACCTGACTACAGAATTAGGATGATCATCTTTTTTTTCTGCACCTTGTCTGTGGAAGGACTGTTCAAAATGACAGACACATGAAAGAATCAAGAAAGTTAGAGAGGAAATGTCCCATGCCCCTCCACTATGGACCAGAGATTCTGCTATTGGGAGCAAGTACCCCTCTGCTCAAGACAGAGGGTACAAACCACAAGGTAACCTGTGACCACAGAGAGGATGTGAGGAAGTGAGATGGAAAACCAACCTCATCGCATGGGTATGTGAGTTGAGAGGAAGAACAACCACCACTGGAAATTCAAGGACAAATGCCACTCCAGTTTCAAGTGAGCAAGTCCTCAGACAGAATAGAAGGGCTGATGTTACTTCCAGTCCTCTTGAAAGGATCTCCAGTTGAACGAGTACCACGACCAGAACTAGAGGCCCTGTCTCCAGCCACGTGGAGGAAAGGGACAATCAGATCTATTGGACTGTGTGGATCCAGTGGCCTGGAGCATCAGATCCATGAGAATGTAAAGCTTCAGTTGACCTCAGAGCACAATGTACCCTGATGCCATCAAGATATATAGGGTCAGAACGTATCTCTGTTTCTGGCATAACAAGGGTATACCTGGGCAGCTGACTGTACTGGAAACTAAGGTGACCCTGACTGGGAATGAATGGCAAACACACCTCATTGTGACTGGCCCAGGGGCCCTGTGCTTCCTTGACATGTGTGATGTCAGTATTGGGTCTTTCAAAGACCCAGAAAGGCCATTGTTGGGGTTTTGGGAAAGGAAATATAAGAGCTGAACACTGCTTGGTGTCTCAGAGGACCTTTCTGCTGTGGGATTGCTGATGGCCAAAGAAAGATTGGGTATTGATTGATATTACAACTATGCACTGTTGACAATACTGCACAGCCGGGACTCTGTGACTCCATGAGATGATTTGTGAAGTAGAGAGCCAGGGAGTGGCCAGTAAGACTCACTCACTGTTTAATAGTCCCATACACCCAGTGTTTAAATCCAGTGGAGAGTGACAGTGGACTGTCATGGCCTGAAGGAAGTCATATTGCCGTTGAGTGCTGCTGTGCTGGAACTTCAGTATGAACTGGAGTCCAAGGCAGAAAAGTGGTGCCACCACTGACATTGAAAATGCACTTTTTTCCATGTCTTTATCCATGAGTGCAGGCCTGACTTGTTTCACCTGAAGGGGCGTGCAGTACACCTGGAACTGAGTTCTCTGGGGTGGAAACACAGCCTCACTGTTTGCAATAGATTGATCCAGACTGCACTGGAAAAGGATGAGGCTCCTAAACACTTACAGTACATGGATGACATCATCACAAGGGGGAACAGCAGAGAGAGTTTTTGAGAAAGGGAAGGAGATAACCCAAAATTCCTGTAGCCACTTTTGCCATAAAACAAAGTATGGTCAAGTAAGTAAGGAAACTGAGTTTTCAGGAGTCAAATGCCAAGATGGACACTGTCAGTTTCCAATGGACAACATCCAAGATGGATGGTGGTCACAAGTTTTTCAGATAATTATAAGTTTAGTCTATTTACATGTCAGGGATTAATCCTCCAATTACAACTTCAGGTAGTGAATATACCTCCAGTTTGCTCCCCCCAACTCACTTTTGTTTATACTTTTTGGAGCCTGAAAGAGTAAAGTGGACTGGCAGCATAAGGGTGAATTATCACTGGTGTGTGGGCCCACGATGTCTCAGGCCATCAGGGAAGAGATGTAACAATACAGATGGGCTTGTGGCTTAACTTTGGGGTGAATTTAACAATGGACACTATTTCCCAGGTGTTCCATAGCTGTGAAATGTGCACTGCGATCAAGCAGGCTTAGCAGGTAAAGCCCCTGTATTGAGTGGGTATCCTATTCCCTGTCATGCACCAGCCTCTGGGAAAATTAAACAGTACAACGGACTGTTAAAAACCACTTTGAAAGGGAGGGGTGGGAGGAACTTCAAACACAGGGAACTACATTTGGTGAAGGTCACATGGTTAGTTAACACTAGAGGCTCTACCAATAGAACAGGCCCTGTGGAATCAAAACCTCCAAGTACAACAGAAGGGGCTAAACTCCTCATCGTGCATACAAGAAATATGTTAGGGGGGAAAGCAGATTAGTCCTGCTTCTGAAAAAGGCAAGGATGTGCATGCACTTGTTGGGTAATGCAGAGGGACAGGTAAACCCTGTGCACCTCAAGGAGATTTGATTCTTGAATGAGAACAGTCTGTAATGTTTCATTGTGTAGTATTGTTTGATGAATGACCCTGCTGCTATATGCTATAATTACCATGGACAATGAGTAAGGACATTGAGTATGTGCCAGATACATCAATTTTAAGGCCTTGATCCAGCTTCGAACAAGCTGACTACACATCTCCGGCCCTGGAACATATCTAGGACAGATAGAAATTCCAGTCATGGACTAAATGAAATCCACAGACATCTTGGAGGGCCAGTCACTGACTATGGAAATGATGCCTCTGCTTGTGCGGGTATATATATGTATATGCTTAGGGGTTTTTGGAGTAGGTAGCATAGCAGAGAGAATGGTTGGGTGTTGTTGGGAACTTGCATATGGATCACTTGCTTCTTGCACACTCTTATCAGTTTTGCTGCTTTTATAATTTGTTTTCTTAACTCATTGATGTTTCCAGTAAAATGTTCTTTTCTCAGCCAGTGATCTTTATCTTTTGTGCCTCCAGTTCTCCTATCCATCTCACTGCGGGGGAGAGAAGAGTAAATGAGCACGGCATAGTGACAGTGGCTTCAGTAGGAACATTAAATTGGAGAAACCATTCCTAAACCATGACAAGATCCATCTATGTACTTTTTTATTCTACCTCTTCTCTCAGGCATGCTCAATAAGGTTTAGAAAATTTTACAAGCCAAAACCTTGAGAAGAGAAATCAATGTAGTTTAGGCTTAAAAATCAAAGGTAGTTTAGACATGAAATATTATCCTGGTTACCTTATGCAGGGTGTCCATATAGACACAGGCATAAACCCATGGATAAACATGTATCCATGGGTTTATGAACAAAACTCTGTGGAAAATATTTTGAACTTAGTAGAAGAAACAGCTGTGTACTTGCAGTTGTTAAAGTCCCCAGCTGTGCCTTCTATGTAAGATCATGCAATGCTGTCTCCAGATTGTCAGGAGAACATATTAATTTTGTACCATTTTGTACCCTTTATGGTCTTTGTCATGAAAATGAGCATGTATAATGAAGAGAACATGAGAGGCATTAACATTCGATGATACTTCACTGTCAAAAATAGTGGTCACATAATGGAAGTAGCATGTTTATCCACTCTCAAGGCCAACATAGGCACAGAGAATTAAAAAGGACATGGCACTGCTATGCTGCATTTTTTGGAAAGGATTGTATTTTCTGCAAATATAAAAAACCATTATGGTTGACAAAAAAGATGCTTTAGTGAACTGACAATGTTACAAAATTAATTCCAAATTTCCATCAATTTCAGAAATTGCAGGGTTGTTTTTTTTTTTCTTGAAATAGCTTTGTCCAGGTAGGACTGCCAGAATCATTGGAGGAATTTTGTGGCTCAAATAGAAGCCTCTTTGAAAATTCATTTCAAATCTCATTTGTGACAAGTTACTTCTAGCCCACTATTTTCACAACATCTTATTTTGTTGTTGTTTCTGAAACCCAGTCTTCTGTGTGCCATCCTATAACCCACAGGGATATTTTGCAGCTAGACAGTAAGGAATGGAATGAAAAGAAAATGCTGAGCAACACAAACACTCTCATTATTTGGCCATCTGAATTCAGCTACATAATTTTCAGCTGATTTTGCATGGTTGAGCATGTAAATCAAACACTGTGACTGCTGCCAACTTCTGTAATAGCAGCTGCTCTACCTGGCCTGCAGACCACTGCCTCCTGTTTCCAAGCACAAGTCAGAGGGGTACAAGTTTCTTCCAACCCACCTTCTGAGCTCCTGAGGAGCAAAAGACAACCCCACTGTGTCAATGATGTAACTGGATCATGCAGCTTTGAAAGACAGCATAATTCCCTCATAATACTATGCACTTTAACAACAACAAAATTAAAAAAAAAAAATTAAAAACCACCAAAACCAAAAACAACAATAAAAAACCAACCTCATTGATCTGCATCTAGCTCAGGATTTTGTGTAAGAAGAAATGATCTGATGGCTCTTACTTAATCTGTTCCCAGATCTCCAAGGATAGATTACTGTCTTGCGGTCCATTCACAAAATGGCCATGAGGACTATTTAACCACGCTGCTTTTGTACATTAAGTTTATAGGAAAATAAAAAATTTTATCTATCATTCACTAGGAATCAAAAGAAACCTGTAGTAGTAAGACAGTGATGCCTTCAAGGTTTGGGCTGGGAGAGGATTTAATCCAAAATAAGCTTGAAGATATCAAATAGGTATTTCTTCACAGTTTGAGCAGAGAGTCAGTGATTTCCCAGTATATTATCACACTGAGAAATGTCCACTCACTAGAGGTCTTTCCCTACTTTGGAGATATCATGTTCTTCTACTGATCTTCCTCATCTCTTTGGCTGGAAATATAAGGGGGGAACTACCAAGAAGGATTTCATGAACCATCGTATCCACCTTCAACTCTAGAAAGGAAAAACAAGTAACATTTTCATGTAGTGAACAAATGCCAAACTCCTGAGTTAGAAAGGGCTACAATACCAATAAAACAATGTGTATCTAATGGTAGGCAGCTTTGTCAAGATCACTGTTCACAAAGTAATCGGCTTTCTCAACAGCTTATAGAAAATCTCTTGTATGCTTCTCCACTTTAATACCTTTCCCTAGATCATTATACTTCTACTGTATTCTTCCGAAACGCTATTCTAGGAAGTTCAAAATTATTCTGATAAAGAAAAAAATTCATCTCTTCCTTAGTCTGCATTTAGCTAAGACCCACCTAAAGCCCTGATCCTTCTTACCAACACTGTGTGTATATTGCTGTGCACACAGAATCATTTTTGGTTTTGGTAGACATGAAGTATTTAAGTTTGGACTAAATGACAGAGCATAACAAAAGGAATCTTTTTATTCTTGCCTCCTGAGTGGAAGCAACACTAACCATTTTGTGCTATAGAAAATAAAGTATTTTCAACAGCCTTATTGTACCTGGAAGTCCAAAACAACAAATATTACAGGATGTCAGCTTAGTTCTCTCTCAGTACTTGCAATATTACTTATGCAGCTGAACAGAGTGAATCATCAGATGACTCAATCTCCAAAACACCATTATAACAGTAAATAAATAAAGCCCTTCCCTCACACTAAGGAATTGCATTCATACACACAGCCTTACTAAAAAACATGATTGAGGGTAATTTGAAAAGAAATAAATGCAATTTGAATTTTTAAAAAACTCATCAGCGCTGCTATGTTTCCCATGAATAAACAGATCTGATTTGTTAAATCTCTTTAACCTTCAAAGATGATTAGGGAGTAATTTCTGTTGTTGCTGCTGTTGCACAAATAGATGGATACATTTTCCAGCAAGTTTTGGAGACAGGCTGGAAGCAGGTACAATTAATTCAGTACATATCCTTTACTGCATCCTTGCTTCTTTCACAGAAATCCTTGCCAACTGATCCCAGGCAGAAGATTGGCTTTGGTTCTGCAAGCAGCTGCTCAACTTCCCACTTTGCTGGAGGTAAGATGTCACAGTAAAGCAGCTGCTGAAAGAGTGGGAGGGAGACACCAGTGAGCAGAAACAATTGTGTTGATAAGAAAAAAAAAGGAGAAAAATACAAGAGTGGCAATCTTTCTTCTAACAGATTGGGCTATGCTAAATATATTGCCTAAAAAGAAACTGTATGGCTGTAAGTTAACCTTGAAATACGTGAGCTCTTGGAAACTTTCACAACTCAGAAAACCAACATAAAACCAATCTACCAATGAGGTATTATTTTACTGATAATGAGTTCTGTGATCAAATTTGACATACTCAGAGATCTGAGGTTCATGTAGATTCAATGCAGATTTAATCATATCTGATTCTGCCTTAAATGCATTAAGCTTGTCTTCTGAGAGATAGTAATTACTTACATCAATATTGGTATAAATAAGAGTTCTTAGGCCCAAACTCAAATTAAGTAGAAGTGGAGAGAACTAAGAAAAAAAAATCTGGTATTCCAAAAGCCAATAAATAATTTAAAAAATAATATTTGGTGTAGCAGTAATCTGCTGAGATCAATGGTACTCTAAAGATCTATCCTCATAATTTTACTTGCATAATTAGGCATGACTCAAATAAGTCAAGGTAAATTGCCAATTATCACATGTAATTAACTATTTTTCAGAAGATTTTAAAGCTGTGGATTTTTCAAATATGGTCAGAACTCAAATTAATTTAGAGGTTGTTATATGATAGTGATATTCCCTTCAGTAAAACACTTTCAAGTACTCCAGAATACTCATTGTGATATTGCAGATGTAAAATAAAAATTAAAAAAACAAAAAACAAAAAACAAAACAAAACCAAAAACAAACAAACAAACAAAAAAAAAACACCACAAAAAAACCAAAAAACAAAACAAAACAAAACAAAACAAAACAAAACCAAAAAAAAAACCACCAAAATGTTTATAATGCTGAACTCTTATGGAACACATAGCACAATTACAACACTTTAAAGCTGAAGGATTGGCTTAGGGATGTTTGGGGTTTTTTAACATGAAATCTGTACTGCTCTTCTAATAACATGAATCCAGGAAAGTGGACTTTTAATAAAAGTCCCATCTTTACAAATGCTGATAATACTATAATACTGATAATCTAGCAAACCAATACTGAGTTTTTCGTATTCAGGCAATAAGACAAAGTACATTCCTACAGTGGAGAAAGTCTGTGTAAACAAATACCTGCTCTAAAAGAAGAATTTTGACCCAAAGGCACACAAAGCATACAAACATGGGACATTTTAAGGCATGAGTGTTGTATAAGTACACGTTATTATATACAATGATGTCCAGAATCTCAGTACCCTGATTCTTCACTTGTTAATACAAAAATTAAAAAATCTTTGCAACTCATAGATTAGTACATACATTTAAATTTTATTCCCCTTCTTCCATGCTACATAGATTGTATTCATTAGAATTTCTCCACTGTTTTTTGGCCTTGTCTGTTTTTTGTCCTTTTTTATCCTAATTAAAACTATTGTTTTGGTTATTTGTTGCCTGAGGCAGGTTTAATTAAACCTATGATTTTCCAGTTTAAAGGAAGTCCATAATATCTGTAAAGACTAGAAGAAACAACACACCCACCAAATCTAAACTGGCACAACTAGGTGGCATGCATATGTATAGTATCTACATTTTCGTTAGAATGTTTATCTCTCCTTTCTGCCTAATTCTTTTTGCCACGAGCTTAACCTATTTTTCTTTGTTCACCCACTCTGCATTTTTGTAGCATATGTAGGTTTTTTCCTTTTCATTTATTTCTTGTTTTTAGTCTAAAGAGACATTCATACCCCACATTGATACTTCATCAATATTATGTTGATTGAAAAATACATCAAAGAGAGAATGTGTAGGTTTGGATATCAAGTCAAAAATAGTCTACATTTATTCATTATTAAACTGAACTAACTTGTCCTCCAACCTCTCTTAAGCTTTGTCACAATCCAGCAAAACAATAAAAGGAAAAGCTGTTCTCATCTCATTTAGCAATGGAAAAGCCACTAAATTTCTGAATTATCAAAACTCTTGATAAGCAAAAGTTAACGTGTAGGTGCATAGTGGTCATACTAATCTGTTGTTACTGTGGCAAGCACTTGAACCTTTCTTATAAAAATAATCAATGACAACTTTGACCCATTTTAAATCTTGCTTTTTCTTCTTCTTTTATTTTTTAGCCTCCACTCACAGTCAGCATGAAGCTCTACTCCCCTTTAACTAGCCGTACTGAACAAAGAAAGCATCTGCCTCATTCTTTTCCCCTACTGTGCCGTTTTACAGAGTAGAAGCTTAATTACAACTGATTTTCTAAAGCTCATGTGCAGAACTCACAGCAGAATTGTGAGCAGAACTCAGATTTCCCAGCCTTGCTTTCATCCTTCCATAAACTTCTGTTTTCCTTGAACTCCTTCAGTGTGCAGTTGGATTAACTGAGCCTGCCATGACCATCCTCAGGCAGCTCACCCTTTGAAAGGAAATAGTTGGTCAGAAAACATGAGAATTTCAGCAGCCAACACAAACCTGGCTTTCCAGGCCAAGCTTTGATTCTCTTCCATGCCTTGGCCCCTGGACCATGCTGAGATGTGAGACCTCTCAGTAAATCACATTGATGAAATTACCCCAAAATATCCCTCCAAAAATATTTATTTTGTTTTACCTGGCTCATTTCAATGAAGTGATTTCTAATATGAGTTCATCCATATCATCCCACATGGCAGACAAATATATATATATATGACAATGGAGTGACAAGGTCCTTCACCAGATTTGCCACAAAAGGCCACAAAAATAATAAATTCGCCATTCATTCCTCTAAAGAATATTCCTCTAGTAGCTTTGCTGCTATGTCTGGTCCCAAAGAGTAATTTTCTGCTTTTACTGCTCCTTATGACATCAGAATTTTGTCAGGTAGAGGCAGAAATGCTGACTGGTCTTCTTTCATTTACATTTACAAAGAAGACACAGACAACTCCTTGAACCTTGTTGCATACAAATCACAGTAAGAATTAAAAAATCTCAGGAAAATGAAGCTTCTAGTCCTGATTCTGCTTATAGCACCTTCCAGTCTCTGCTGAATCAACCCTGTAGGAACTGATGAAGGGAAAACAAGGTAGTCTTGACTGAACAAGAGACTCACACTTCCAACAAAAAGGGAAGAAATGAAAAAATAATCCATAGACTTTTTGAACTCTCAAGAGGATTCAGAGCTGGTTTAACTTTTTAGATAGCATGCAGCTGAATAATCTACCAGATTCCCAGTGACTAACTGATATCTATTCATAAGGGCTTTGTTTGAGTTCTTGGTCTTGCAGAAGAACTCCTATTTGGCAAGGAATAGGTGATTTGAATCACATTGTATGTTGAAATAATGAATTAATGCTAATTTATTACCCATGCCACCTTGTGATAATCAATATTTTAGCAGTATTTGTTACTCCTGCCACTAATTTTCCTTTCCCAGAAACCTTGCTTTGTATAAATTGATGAAAAAATAGGAATATTTTCTACAATCAAGATATCAAATTATATACAAAGGAACAAAACAACGCAACAAACAACCAATATCAATCCACCTAAATATAGATTAAAAAAAAAAAAAAAGTCACTCTTTGACATAACATTTGTAGTAGAAACATTACCAGACATGGCGGGTAGAATATTTAGGCATGGATTGCCATGTGCCACTGTGGAGTACAATTCACTAACATTAATTCTTTCTTCCCATTTTTTATTTTTACTGTCATTGAAAAATATGTGAAAACAGCTAAGTGTCTAACAGGTGTAACTGATGAAGACAAAGTCTTGGAAGTCTACAATGGTTGTTGAATCTGAAACTACAGAAATGTTAAAACCCCAAGATAATGTTTCAATCACCAAAAAATAGGTCCCAGGTCAACAAAGCTCAAGTTATTTAAATATTCACCAAGATATTTCCCTTCCCATACCAAAAAAAGGAAGTGAAAAACATGGGAAGTTGAATCAATGGGCTACTATAGTAATTGTGACTCTTGCAAGTGGAAAGCCAAAGATGGCATATACCAGGTCAATTTTTTTATCCTGGTTGCCCTTTAAATGATGAATACTGAGGCCATTTTTGCTGTAAAACCAGAAAAAAATTGCCATAAAAGCACACACTGTGTAATAATCTACAGAGAAAATGGAATAACTGAATAAATCTGGTCTAATAATCCATTATATCTGATGATTTTATCATCTTAAGCGATGCATTTGAAAGTAGTGCACTTGAGCAAAGCATCTTTTCTCCTGAGTGTTGCAGAAATACTGGGTGACTTTTGAGTGAATTCAGAATGCATGAGAAATTTCTGATTGACAGCTCCAGAGAATATATTTATCCACAGACCAGATAGAGCCTAGAGAGCAAAAATGAAAACTTACTCCCACCTCAATCCTGACCTTTAGGGGCAGGTGAGGAGCAAGTTGTTATGTGTTAAGGTCAAGTTCCATCATCTAAGGATATTTTTATTGATTGCATTTTTTTGCTTTGTTTATTTTATTTTTTTTTAAACAACTCTGTTATTTCAGAAAAACAAGAAGTATGCTATTGGGAGACAATTTTTCTGAGTCAGAGCAAAGCATTGGTTCTCACTCTTTTTAAATAAGTGCTTCCTCATTCTTTCAGTTGAATTTAGCTCCTCAGGGTAACCTTCTCATGATTAAGCTGTGGTAGAAAGTTTTGATTGTGAAGAAATTGTCAATAAGTTATGGTTACTACTGCATCTCCTATGAGAAAACAGAAGATGATCTCTTAAAACAGTAATTAATGCCCTAAGGTAATAAAGCCAGCTCTATCACTGGTATTAAAAAATTATCTTGTCCTATTTTCCTTTTTTTTCCCCTTCTATCCTAATTTTTCTAAAACACTGCATTGCCTTTTTTTTTGTTGTTGTTTTTGTTTTTGTTTTTGTTTTTGTTTTGTTTTGTTTTGTTTTGTTTTGTTTTTTGGTTTTTTGGTTTTTTTGTATGGTGGGCTTGGTTCCTCCAGTTAAAATAAAACAGTTAGCTCTCCAAAGCAAAAGAAACAAAGAAACTGCTCCCCTCATCAAGTATTAACTAATGAAATGCTGGTAAACAGCAAGGGGAAGTAGATGTGTATAGTATCCTGAGAAGTAAAAATGTTTGGATGGGAAATGGAATTGCTACACAAAAAGATAAATTGATTTTGTTTACAAGTTCAATGATGGAATAGTGAACAGCTCTAGTGAGCTACTGCTTTGAACTACAATGAAAATGTGCACTTACGTTTAGCATTTAATCTAGGTTTATAGATGTGTATAGAATTGTCCTATTCTGGCCAGGACAGGGTTAGTTTTTCCAGGAAGTGCCATGGCTGGTACCCAGAAGTTATTTTATACCACCTCCTATCATTGCTGGGAGCAGGGAAAAGGGACTCTCTTCTGGAGAGAAGGGGTTTCTTCTGGTCAAGAAAATGTTGTGGAGGGAGCTATATGGTTGGTTCAGGATTTTCTGACGGAATCATTTATTTTCTTGCACCATCTGCCTTTAGTATTGTTGCTGTTACTGTTTATTTTCTTATCACATTGCTGTTTGCAATAAATTGCTTTTATCTTGACCTGTGATACTTGCCTTTACGCCTCCAATTCTTTGTAGCCCACAGCAGGAAAAAGAAAGGGGAAAGAAGGGGGTGAGAGAGAGAGCGTGGTGTACGATTTAGAGAGTCTCAATGAGAGCACTGAATTGGAGACCATTCCTGAAACATGATCATAACATTGTATTGACTACTAGAATCTGAGGGACCTGTTTCTCTTCCTCTAACATAAGACCAATGCAAAGAAAAATCAGTATCTGTAAAGCATTTGTTCAATATTTGTATGGATTGCCATATGAAAGTTAGGATTATTTCTTTGGGCTCCCCCTCTCCTATGGACAAACTTTTAACGCTAGAAAACAACAGTTTGAGGAGCAAAATTGAGATCCTTGAGTCTATGGAAAATATGTTGTAATCACTGAGAATTTTATGAATGCCTTAACAGGTGAAGGATATTTTATGTCACAAGTTAGATTCTTAAATCAGAAAGTGTAACAATCAAGCTCAGATTTTCTTTTAATTGCTTAACTATAACTGACACCAGGGCTTCCTCAGGAAACAAACATTTTTTAGTGCAAAATTTTCTATTCAGAAAAGCTGAAACCTGCCTGAATATATTGTGGATTTTTAGATACATGATATCTTACTTGCAGTTACTGGCTGTCAGACACATGGAAGGTGTTTTGGCAGCATGTGCTCAGGTGAACTGCTCAGCATTGGCACAGCCAGTCTGCTTTTGCCCAGGAGGCACTGAATTTTAATGTTACAATCAGTGGTACATATAATCATGGTACATTGTAGTGAAAGTCTGTCCTTGTAAATATATCCAGTGTTTCCTGAAAGTATTGAAGTGACAACACTTCATAAGGTGCACGTGTGCTACCCAAATACAGTGGAATCTTCAGATTCCTGTATAAATTCTTACCAGTAAGATTACCTGTGTAAAAATTTTTACCAGTGAGATTCATACCCTGAATGAGAGCAATCAGTAATGACATTTACTCTATCAATAGTTCTCTAACTATCTCTGTGCTCATTCCTCGCCCATTCATATGAGACACTACTTTTATTGGCAGTTATAAATTCATATGTTTCAAAATAAGCTTCAGCTGAAACTGAGATGGGCTTCCAATATTGCCACTTTTCAAGGTCTGTGAAGATTTTTGTAATCCTTTCTAGTTCTTGTTATGTACAATGTCTGGTGCAGTTGGTGCTTGAGCAGAAAGAATGTCACAGACTATTTCCTAGACAGATGCTGGAATACCAGGTAGTCTTGCTGGAGAAAGATTATGTGACACTCGAAACAACTTCTGTCTTTACCCCTGCTCTGTTCTTGTCGCCCAACAAGTAGAATGAAGTAGAAGGAAACACAGAGCACGATTGCTTACAGGTTATAGAAGGAGTGTATTCCAGCAGACCTAACTTAGGAGACAGTCCCTTGGAAAGACCTGATTGTGAATTGTTTACTGATGGGAGCTTTGGACAAGATAGAAAACAACTATCTGGATATGAAGTGACTACACACCATGAGCTAATCAAATTGGGCACATGCCCCTCAGATGTTTTGGCTCAGAAAGCAGACCTAATTGCACCCACTCAAGCTTCGGAATTGAGTAAAGGAAAACAAGGTAACAAAATACTCTTTTAGAATGGTACATACACATGGAGCCATCTAGAAAGAAAGAGTCCTTTTGACATCTCAAGGCACATTGATCAAAAATGGAAAATAGCCCTTGGATTTTCTTGAAAATATCCAGAAACCAGCAGTAGTTACTGTCATGCATTGCAGAGCAGTTGAAACAGGTAAGACCAAATCGGAATTGGGAAATCATTTAACTGATAAACATGCCAAAGAAGCTGCAGAAAAAGGCACATTAGAAAACAAAGTTTTATCTTTAATACCCTTGCCAGAAATACATCTCCCAGTAGAAAAACCAAAGTAGAGTGCTAGAGACTGTCAAAATAATTAAAGTCTTAGAAGCAAAATTTGATCCACAAGGCTGGGCAGCTACCTTAACTAGGCAAATAGTAGTCCCTGAATAGATTATTCATGAAATAGTGGATTGCGAACTCTAAGACACTTATTGGAGTAGTGAGTAACTTTTGAAACATTTACAAAAATCTGTGGTTGGATCTAAAATTACTCAGATGGTACAATCCAAGAATCCAAAAATGTATAGTTTGTGAAACAACCATAACACGGCTAGCAAAGTAGTTCTAGGAGCCATAAAATCTGGAAATGTTCAAATTGATACACACACACACACACCCACACCCACACACACACCCCATTTTAGGACAATAAAGGTGGCTATTTTGAATTAAAATCCAGCTTCCAGGTATGGGCAACATAAGCCCCTATGAGCTGCTGCATGGTCAGCTCAACCAAGTGCCACACATTCCAAGAAACATGCACATAGAAAAAGGGGTTGATTTGAATAATTACCTCATTTCTCTTAACAAAGGTTTGCAGGATTTGCTGTGAGCAGTGGAGCTCAGTGAACAGTCTCCGGATTTATGGGACTGGACATATCAGTGATGAGTTCTTATCAGGAGATTGTGTCTGCTTGAAAGACTGGGGAACTGCTTTGCTTCAGCCAAAGTGTATTTGTACTATACCAAGTACAACTTTTACCACATTAAAGCTGGATGAAAACAAATCATGGATACATTATTCCAGAATTAAAAGGGCTAAAACAGCTCAAGTAATCAAACAATTGTCTAAAAAAAAACTCCAACATGCATAAGTCTTGTTTTTTTCTAGCAAAGTGGTAGAATGTCTACAGATGTCCAGGAAATCTGGAAACAAACACAAATTTGACAATGCACAGCTCAAGATGACACCTTCTGGGGATCTGAAGAAATCTGGATCAAACTTGCTAACTGCATGATTACCCAGCTGGACTTGGTTAAAATATGTTTGTAATTGTCACCATAATATTTGCTGGGTAACTGCATGGTTACCCAGCTGGATTGGTTTAAAACACATTTGTAATTGTCACCATAATTGCTTTGTGTATTTTAGCTTGCATCATGATTCAGCAGCTATAATATCTTATACCATAAAATGAAATACAGATATTAGTAGACCAGTTCCCTTAAGGGATTTAGTCTCAAGGAAATGGGAGACTTGATAAGAAGAGTAGAACAGAACAGCATTTTTCTCTCATAAGGACAGTCAAAAAGAACAGCACAGCCTCGGAGATAGAGAATGTAACTTAGGCAAACAGGAGTTGTGCAAAATGCAAGGAGGATGCCACCTCAGCTCTGCAAGGCTGACAAAGCAGAAGTTATGCAGAACAACAATACTGTGCTAACTCAAAAGCTGGGGTCAAGGAAAAGCCACCTAAAAAGGACACTGGACATTGAAGACCACCAAACAAGACCTGGAAGGACCATATAAGCACTTTGACAGGGGTTGGTTGCGACATAAAAAATAAAGTAATAAATATACATCAAATAAACAGGAATAGCTGATGAATATGTAATCAGTGTGTATGATAAAATCTCTAACCAATACTTGGGGCACTCAGTTAGAGGAAGGATCCTCTGGGTGACCAGTGCACTGTAGTAAAGAATGTCTGCTTTCTAATACTCAAAACCATGTTATAAACTTTCTATTCAGCCAATACTGATATTGTTTAGATATCATACTTTCAAACTAAACAAAGGTTAATTTCAAAAAGAAGAGAAACACTTGGGAAATACAACAGCACATAACAGTGTGTGGCGGCTGTAAATATTTAGAAGCATATTAGAAAAAAGTACTCAATAATAGGTAGTTTTAGATTTTCACAGTAGGGTAATATAAGTCACCCACACTTGCTTTATTCTCCCCTTTATATCAACCTATGGAGCTCTGTGAAGCTGGAATAAAAAAGTCTGATTACTCTTTGGGTCCTTGTAGGTCTTCAGTGTCTGAAAAATGAATCAACCAAAATTGCATTATGTTTCTTAAAATTATATGTAAATACACATAATGATACTAACCAAGGTTGTCATAAATGGATGGAACTGACCCAAACTGTCATGAAAGATGAGCTAAAAAAATTAGCATCATGGTCCAAGGTAAAGAAGGAGGCTGAAGATCTTTTTACAACTTTCAGTGTATGCCATTTACATAGTCAATGCATTAAGAGAAGATGCTGAAGGTCAGGAGATCTTCATCCTTCTAAACTACAAGGGTGGACAATAAATGATCTAGTAACACAAACTGTAGGAAAAACACTTTCTGCAGACCCATTAAATAAATAAAAAAATCTGGGGACACTTCAAAACCAGTTATAAGTGCAAAATTCAGGAGTTTTTAAAGTTAAGTAACAAAACTGCAAAAAGTATCAAATTTGATATTATATATTTTGTTTCAAGAGGGAAACACTCAGATTTTAGTACAGAAATTTGACTTCTTGCCCTGTTGCAAACTGGCACATGTATAGGAAAAACATTGTTTTCGGAAATATATATCTAAGATATTTGAAAAAGATTTACTTTGTGTTTAAGACTGAAACCAGAAATTCAAGACTTGTTTATAAGGTGAAATGCCGTGCTTACTTTTATGATTTCTATGAAGACAATATTAAATAACTGCTTAATGATAAAAATGATGTTAACTAGATTTCTAGATAATTTTCTAATAGCCTATGACTAATTGTGAAATTTACGATTTTGCCATGACTGATGTGTGAAATCTGTCATCTTTCCTCATGATTTACACAAGGTCCTAATAAGAAGAACACAGAGTTGGTAATATGACATGAATAGTAATTTTTATTGTACTTGCTCTCAGTATTCGGAGACAGGAGAGATATTTTTCACTAGATTATGCATTGGTGTACCTATATCATCATCACTGGAGTTTATCAGAAATCTTCCTTTACTAATCTGACAAACCACATCCTTGCCTATTACTCAAAAATTATATCAATGGATGTAAACAATGATATCACAAAGGAAAAAAGAAAATACCTTCTGGCCATTGAGTTTTTTAACCTCCCACAATTCGATAGTTAATAGACAAAATTTTCCATAAAATCAGGAAACTTTATATAATCTAATTAGGTGTATATATATTATTTGAAAGGAACTATTTATTTCCAAACACCTATGTTGTGTTGGAAATCCTTAAAAGTAGGAAATTAGTTACTTCTACATTTTTTTTTAGTAAGTACAGCCTGGTAAAAGCAGAGGTAGCAAATTAAATTTACCAACAACCTTAAAACTACCTCGCCTTTCAGAAGCCCTTTTGATGGTAGTTGCGGTAACATTGTTAAAATTCCAGATTCTCTGATTTTAAGTACTGACTGTATTTTGAAACACATTTCTGTCATGATCTACAAAGAGAGAGAAAATATGTTGCTTTATCTGAAAACATTGCATGTTGATATGTAAAGTTGTGAGGTCTTAAAGGACTTATGAATATCCCCAAGTCACATTGAAATCAGCATTTGAAAAACCTGCTGCAATCTCCTCTTTTTCTATAATAAAACTGAGGAGACTGCAGGAGCAGGATTTGTCACCTGAAGTTTCTGACCTGATAAAAGGTAGTTGTCAGCAATATCTACTGAAAACATGCCAAGATGTTTATTTTGTACGAACAATACAAAATTCAGACAAAAATAAATAGAAAAATGCATCTTTTAAAATATGACAGTTTATTCGAGGGCTTTGGTGCAAGAGTATAGAAACATCGTCCAGGGGAACAATTTAAGACTTATTTGCATTAAGAGGAACTAAAATTTTGGCCCTCAGCAGTGGTTGATAGTGCTTTTATGTAGATATTAAGAACTAGAGATGCTGTATATAAGTGACATAATGAAGCAAAATTCAGCTACCTTTAACAGACTCTGAAAACTGAAAGTAATAATGCCTCTGAAATGTAATTAAAATGAATGCTAAAGGACATGCACATCTGCTGGACAGGAAGAAACTGCTTGTCTCAAAAAGCCTGTTTGCTGCGTTGTCACTGCACCTTTCAGTGTCCTCCCTTTTCATAAAAATGTCAAGATGCCTCTTGCATTTATTTATAATACGTGCTGTGGTGATACCATTTGGCAACTCACTTTGTATATTTCAACTCTGGCATTAAAAATTCTCCCTAAATTCCCAGCTTTTACCTCGAAATTTCCGGTGTGTTATCCTGGATTGTCTTTATCCACCTCTACTGTAAAAAAAATGGATACTACTGTTTTTTTCCACCTGAAGAAAGGCCTTCATTTCCCTCCCCCGCTCCATGTTATCATCTCAACATTTTATCTTCACTGAAAAGAACATGTTTGTCATGATAAACCCTTCAGGAACTTGTCACAATAAAGCAAGAAATCAATTCAGTTGTCCTGTAAAGCAGCATCGTTAAGGTAATGTGGAAAGATGCTAAAAACCCCAATGTTTTATACATAGCTGTAACTGATCTGTCCTGAATCCTGTGTTGGTGACACCTCTCAGAACTACTTTTACCAACCTATTTTTCAGTCACAGACAAAGAGATTGTTTATAATTATTTTTCACAATCTGTGTTATATCCTTTGGTAGTTTTTATGCCAAATTTCTCTTAAATATGTTTGATTTTTACTCATTAGCCAGATATTTTTTCACTTTTATAGGTTAATCCCCTCACCTTTCTACTTTCTTACCTTTAGAAATATCGTGGGGGTATTGTGCTCTTTTCCTGTACATTTTATACTCTTATTTATTTGATTTATTTGACTTCTCCACAGCAGGAACTGTGTAGATATTGCTAAAGAATGGCTACTAGAAGGTGAGTCTATATTGACATGTAAATATATCACTACTAGTGAAAAGTGAACCAATGAGTCAGCTGGATTCACTGTAGGGAACATGTGAGAAATTTTATGTATGATAATTTTATGAGCGAATGGATAAACTCACAGAATCTTTCTTTTGTTTGCTAAAAAAAGAGTAAAATATAAAATTCTAGGGCTGAATTCATGACCATTGGTGGTAATGTTGCTGTTACTGATTTCAACTGTACTGCACTCAGAAGCTCGTACTGAACTTTGTGCCCAAAATTATAATATCTGCTTGTCAGTAGGAATCTAGTATTCTCTGTTGCCCATAGCTAATAATTAATATCTTTAAAGAGTATTACTGACTTGGATTTTTAAATAAGTCCTAGCTAAGGAAGTCCAGAGCATTTTATTCATAATTTCCTTTTCATGTAGCAGCAGTGTCTGGAGATTACCATATAAAGGATATTGGGATAATAAGCATATGTGACAACTCTACATATCTTCTCCAAAATATTACTTCTATAACATTGGATTATGAGCAGAGAATCTTTCTGCTGACGTCAAGTTTCCCTTCTTCAGAGTTCTTATTGCATCATGACTACTCAATTACCTTCTTACTCAATTTTTCCTGTTCTTAGCAAGGAAAATGATACAGTCTGCAGACTGACTTTTCAATTTCAAATGAATAATTCCTTTATATAGTTCAGAATAAAACTGTTTTTTAACATTGGAGTTTGTAACAAAGATTGACAAGATATTTTATTAAGTGTGTAGCTGACACACAACTAGAAGATTTACAGAAATTTTATTCCATTACAATCATTAGCTTCAAACCTGTGGATTATGAGGGGACATTTTTGGCAAGTACTGTGTTACTTTTAGGCAGCTTTTTAATTCTAAGAAAATGTTCTTTATAAATAAATAAATAAATAAAGTAGAAATATTAGACGAAAATGTGGAAACACAGTCATAGAACCCTGATACCCTTAGCGGGATAAAGACAGAGTCAGAGAAAATATAAAGATCTTAAAAAAAAAATCCTGATGACACCTCTCACGGTTTTGTTTTTTTAAATATAAAACTGTATCATTATAGGATAAGTGCATGTCCAGACTGATCTACCACTGCCTCAATTATCGGTAGGAGTGTACCAGTTTACTTACCCTCTCTGGGTTTTGCATGCCAGTCTGTTCTCCTGGTAGACTTATATCAAGTTCTTAAAATGGATCTGTTACAGCACAAATGGGTATTCATTAAAAGATTCAGAGTCAGTTATTTCTACTTTGTAGCATAGATGCATTTCCCACAAAAAAGTCTTGCAAACAACTATATCAGCAACTTCTCCTGTGGGAAAACACATTGTCTCATGGTAGCAATGACAGTCTTAAGCTCAAATATGGATTCACTGAGAACCATATAATTAAATCTTGAAAAAAGATTTTGTATATATTTTAGAAAATAACAAAATTCAATAAAGAATGCAGAAGTGAGAAAAGACAACTGGCTGAGCTATAAACTGCAGCACTGCATTTCTCCTGAAAATATATTTTAATGACTGACCCTTTTTTCTGGGGTGTCAGATGCTAATCCTCAGATAATATTTAATTTTTGATAGGCTCTTTGGGAAAACCACAATCTAGATCTGATGATCAGGAAGTCTAGTGAGGTTCATTATTGTTGGTATTTAGATACAAAACGACATTTCTAAATAATTCAGACAAACAAAAAACCAACTGGATCATAATGTTAAGAGTTCTTCTCTTGACAAAGAAAGTCAGTGATGCTGCAGATTTTCTGACACTTAGTGCGTTGATTGGCATGATACTGTCATTATTTTCCACCATATATTTTGAATTCTCTGGGAAATATAAAAGAGTATGCAAATATTCTACTTCATGCTTTACAGGATATAGCATTTATCCTCCCAATACTCTAGCCAAAATCAGCACCTGGATCAAAAGCAGCTGGCTAAAGCTGAACCCAGGAAAATTAATGCTGTTTGGAAAACGGAACCTCTCAGAACTTGCCTCTTCAGTCCATAATACCTGCCCCCAAACCCTTAAAATCCTAGTTATAATTTTCCACCATTATCAAGGATTTGGCTGTTTTACAAGGCCACTTTTCATATACATAGGGTTTCATACTTCCCTTTTACTAACAGTTTTATAAATTATATTAATACTGAAATTGCCCTGCCTACTCAGGAAGTATTTTCTCTCATTGTGTATCTTCCTTTAATATCAAAAGGACTTACACTTTTCTGTTGAAAAAAAACTTGTCTGTTTGTTTTTTGACTTCTATTTTAACTGTCATTGTCCTGTTATCCACTTTGTCTGTCCAGATTAATTATTCACTAGTGTTGCCACCATCTTATTTTTAGTTTAGTTTGTTTCTTCCTTTCTGTTTTATTTTTCCTGCTGCCTTATGCTCTCTTCAGATAACTGATTCAATACTATTTGGCACAGAAGCAGTCTTATATTTGCACTTAGAAACATACAGTTCTACTGAAGGTGAGTCACTTGATCTTTCTCTCTCATGTAGAACTTAGACTTTCAGGTTAACGCTGATGTTGCTTTGCTCTTTGCTGGTATCTATCACAATCACATTTTTACCAAAGTCAGAGATTATTGCAGGAGGGATTTTGTCAGTGTATCTAAGGCAGCACTCAGTAAGAGTTGAAGCAAATACACCCATTGATCCAAGCAGCTCTTTGAAATGCAGTTTCAAAAAAGTCTCCACACTAAACAATACAGGAATGAGATGCGCTGCATAATTTTGTGGAGTGTTTTTTTTCCCTTCCAATTTATTTTTCATGACACACAGTTTTGTTTAGTAGTCTGCAGGCTAGGGACTCTGTACAGTCTTTCCATGGACTCAGCACCAAGCCTCAACATCCAGATCCAGAATCCCTTGCAAACCCATCAGGCATGGAGAGAACATTGCCAGGAGCAGAGTGGCACATTTAAATGGCTCCAAGGGAGTATGAGAAACCAAGAGCACAGAGAACAGGACAGGATGTGGTGCATAAAAGGACATGGTGTAACAGTGTGTGGGGTCAGATTGTACAGGCACTTAGATCAGCTGCTGGTCATTACACCTACTTAGAGGGGTCAATTATGGTGTCCAACCCAGAGGGGATCAAGTCCTCCAAATTAGAAAAAAAGATGAGGTGAGCCAGACAGGGCTCCCAAAACCCCATGAAAAACATGCAAAAACCCATTTTGCCATCCAAGCTTCCAGATGGAGCAAGTGCCTAAGCCTTGCAGTGTATTGTAGGAGTGATGGACACTGCATCAGAAGTTTCCAGGTGGACATCCTGCTCAGCTGGGCAGAAGAGTTGCCAGAAACAAAGCAACCCTCAATACAGCCTGGAGGATGAAGAGATTGAGAGCTGCCCTGCCCCAGAGGACTTGGGGGTTCTACTGAGGGGCTGGGAATGAGCCAGCCATGGGCATTCCCAGCCCAGAAAGCCAAGTGTGTCCTGGGCTACATCCAAAACCCTGTGGGCAGCTTTGGAGGGAGGGAGTTCAGACCCTCTGCCCCACTCTGGTGGGAGCCCACCCACAGAGCTGCCTCCAGCCCTGGGGTCCTCAGCAGAGGAAGGACATGGAGCTGTTTGAGCAAGACCAGAGGATGCCACTCAATTGATCAGAGGGATGGAAAACTTCTGCTATGAGGAAATGCTGAGAGAATTTGGATTGTTCAGCCAGGAGAAGAGGCAGATTTGGGCTGACCCAATTGCAGCCTTACAGTACCTAAAAGGAAGTTACAGGAAAAATGGGGCAAGACAGGACAAGCGGGAATGTGTTCAAATTGAAAGAAGTGGGTTTATATTAGGTATTAGGAAGAAATTCTTTACTGTGAGGGTGGGTGAGGCACTGGCACAGGTTGCTCAGAGAAGGTGTGAATGCCTCATCCTTGGAGGTGTTGAAGACCAGGTTTGATGGAGTTCTGAGCAACGTGGTCCAGTTGAAGATATCTCTGCCCTTGGAAGAGGGTTGCAATGAGATGATCTTCAAGGTCCCTTTCCATTTCAAAACATTTTATGATTCTATGTCTTAAGGCATGTAAGCGAGACTCCCTTGACTCTCAGTAGCATAGTCTGAGATGCCCTTCCAGCTGAAAACATCTCATCCCCATCCAAAAAGATTTGACCCTCTGAAAGAATGACCTTCATGATTCAATGCCATAGTAATGATGGCATTACTTTCTTCAATAATGGTTGTTCACATCCATTTAAATTTGCTACGTAGGAAGCTTAAAATATCATGGAGAAACCAGTGTTGAGATTTCTGGGATTTTGGAGACAACAGAAACACTCTTCTGAAAAAGAATTTCTTGTCTTCATTTTGATTTTATTAGCATAATGAAGATTTTTAAAAAGGCCTCTATAAACCAGAAAATATCAACAGATGTAAAAATACTAGGCATGTACATGATATTATTTTTTTCTTTAAGTGTACGAAAAACTCGAATACTTAAATGTGTTTTGCAACATTGCGTAGAAAGGACATATGTGGAGATAAAGGAACCTGGATAATAAAATTCTTATACTGGAGGTGACATGTTTACGTACTTTTGCATATATCTTAATTTCTAGCCAAGAAAATCAACGGCATAATACTTACTTGCTTTAAAAAGACAACAATTTTTCAGTGTAACCATGAATCTAGGATTCAGAGCAATTGAAAAACCAAATTGGGTAGTGGAACTTGACCCACAACACTTTTTTACCTCCCAAGTTTATTACAGGAATTACTCTGTGTTGTTAGAAGTAGTAAAGTGGCACCACAGGGAACTCCTAGGTGCATATGAGGTGTGTTCTTAGGGGTCTAGTTAAGACTAGACCCTTGGACTACTTCTAGCTTGTGCTTGTGTTTTGACAATGCTAGTGATGGGAGTGGGTTAGATGCTCTTCTGAGGCCTATTTTTCACTTTATTTCCATCCACATGAATCCCATCTGTGCCCCCGAGACCACTTCATGAAATAAACCTGAGCAGAGATTTGTGATTATTAACTGTTATATTCCAAAAGCACACTCCTGAATGTAAAATGAAGTGCTAATCTAGACATAAGGCTGTCCAGATATGTTAGTGAATATCCATCCTTTGCACGAATCAAAATGTGATTGGACAAGTCCCTGAGCAGCCTGATCTAAGTTGGCTCCCATTTGAGAAGGAGATTGCACCAGTTGACCCACAGAGATCTCTTTGATTCTAAATTATGGTTCTGTATGCCCCTGATAGAAGGAATATGTAGCTGTCATCTCAATACTTTTAATGATGTAGCTATTAATATATAAACAGTTTTATTACTCCAATTTGTTAAAAATTATTTTTGTTCTTTCCTACTTCCATTGTTTCTCATTTTCATAATTAAACAAATACTAATTTATGAAACTATTCAAAGTGTAGTGGTGAGAATTTGCCTTGCACCCCTCATTTCTAGATTGCTACAGAAATATCTTAATAAAAAAAAACACTGAAGAGTAATTAAAATGAAAGCATTCTGCAAACAGACCTTCCTGACTATAACTGGAGAGGGTTTTCAGCTTTGCCTTACTTCAAAGAAATTATCAAGGCTTCTTCAAACAATGGGACTAACCAATTCAAATATCTAACTGGAAGCACTTTTAATAAAGTCTTGGTAACCAAAGAAAGGCTGGAGAGGGAACCCAAAGCAGATAATAACATTGCATTCTCTTACTCTGCACGCAGTCACCAAAAGCTTTTGATGCACTTTGTCTGGTGATGCTGTTTAGCCACTAACAGAAAATTTGCCACTTAAGAGTGGCACCTGGCTGTATTTGGTGAACATCTGAAATGTGGTGTTACACATGAACACATAGTCACATTAAAAGTTTCTCTAACTGGCACAGTGCCAAGAAAATCACATTGCATAGTTGCCAAGTAATGACATATACGTCTGGAAGTTTAAGTGTTGTGGTATGTAAAGGGGTAAGAAAGTGCATTTCCATTCTAAATACTTAGTTATTTCTCAAAAAGAAAAAAGAAATTTCTAAACTCTGGTGTCATAATGGTGGATAATGTCGAATATAGAAGATTATCTGATATATTTTTCTGGGACTGAATAGCCATTGCTTAGAGTACTGTTTGCCATCAGGAAATAGACAACCAACCGTTGAAACCAGCAAGCTTCTCTGACCTTCCCCTCTTGGTCCTCAAGGAGGTAGTTTTTTGTGTGTTTGGTTGGGTTTTGTTAGGCATTACTTATAAATTTGTTTTAGTTTATTTTAAGGGGAAATCACTGACTTTTTGTTTTTAATTTAAATGTCAGATACATTTCCCAGCCACTATTAAACTCCCTATGATTCCCTGTGTTATGTTCTCCAGGGAGCCTTTTTGTAAAGAAAACCAATGATTTTGGCTTTTGGGGTGTAGATTTGCCCTTAAATTTTCATTTTCACCATCTTAGACCATGCAGAATCATACATATAAAGCTGGGAAGTTCAGATCTTCCTCCTGGTCACCCATTTGGAAATCTTCTGACAAAAAGTTTTTATTTTTTACTTCTGCACTTAGAGAAATATGTCAGTAGCAAAACTTTACAAAAGAAATCAGAAGAAAAGATTCTGTAGATCTCTGATTCACATTTTATTGTTCATTTGGATCCAGAAATTTCTGCCTTTTTCCTGTCCCACCCTTCCCTCAGTCTATGCCCCATTCTTAAAAGCATGAGCCAGTCAGTTTAATTAAAATAACTCCACTGCAGAAGAGGATCACAAGAAGAAGGATGTCCATTTCCATTAGTGACTACACAGTTGTATTAAGGCCATGTGGATGCTTGGTGGAAGATAAACTGATGGACTGAAAATGCTGAACATCCAAGAAAATTAATAATTTCCAAATAAGGAATAAAAAGATGAGTTCGTACCTATAAAAGAGATTGGGGAGTTGTGGGATGGGATGGTAGAAGTACTAATCATTGGGCAAAAAGTCACTAACTCTACTCTCCATGGAATGGGACTTCCTGTCAGTGTAATAATGATGAGGTCTCCCCATCAGAGTGGATCAAAACCTGGATTTCTAGTTCTTCAGGAAAGTCTGTTGCTCTAAAGCAGAGTAAAAACTTTGGCACTGAAAAGAAAAAGATCCCAGGTATGGATGACAGATCATGAAAAAATCACCAAACCTGGAAACAAACAAAAGTGGCCAGGCCAAACCTAACCCCATCAATGTAGTGCTTCAGTACAGAGAATGGGGCATCCCATACTGCTCCAGAGACCTGGTAACCTGCTTCCAGGCTCTCTATCATTCAACTTGATGCTTGGCAGTACCAATAGCCAGGTCTCCAAAGCCTTTCACACCTGCAACAGAGAGCCTGGAAGTGCTGGGAGCCCTGACATGAGCTGAGTCTCCCAGGCCTGCCAAGTAAGCTGTTGGGGAAGTGGGTGAATGGCAGCAACTCTTCTGAGTTTCTGTCAGAAAATATGAGAAAAACTGCATGTTTCCATAGAACATTTAAATTTTGTCAAAGCTACATTTTCCAGCACAATAATCTTTCCACCATGAAATTTTTGTCTCTCCATTTGTTAGTGTCACCATGCTTGGTTTTTTTTGGGGGGAACTATACCCCCACATCTATCCATCGCCCCCACTGCTGTGACACTAGCACAGTGGACAGTGCTATGGTCTGCACAGGGGACAGTGAGGAAGCCCCCACTCCTACGTGCTGTGCCAAAGCCAGGATGCTTCCCTCTCCTCACCTCAGAAGTCACCCTTCTCAAGCGCCATATTTAAATCCTAAATTTGCATGTGCATATTGGTACCCAACGAAAGGTCAATAATATAAAAAATTCAGTTACCATGTCCAGCTATTCCTGAAATAATCACATAATGAATATTGCCCAGCACATACTTACTGCTTTAAAAATGGTGTTCTCTCCTATATGATTAACCAGAGCCATGCTAGTCATACTTAGTCATAGAACAAGATGTAAAAGAAAAAAAGCCTCAGATTCAGATTAAACAAATAATGTGGTGTTCGCCAGGAAGAGAAAGATAGTGCTGTGTAGTAGTTACAGTTGCAGTAACATAAAGGAATATTTCCTGAAATAAAGAGCTTTCATATAAGGAGTGATAGTTCCTCATTACTCTCATATTGACTTACATAAAGACATCATTCATCTGTGGCATAGTCTGCTACAGGATGTTATTGTGGCAAATACTGATTTCTAAAAGATTATTTCAAAGAAGGTTGTTATTAGAATAAAATTACATGGGTCACCAATATTCATGTCTATGACAAACTGACTGTCTGCTGAGGAAAAGAATACAATTCAGTTTCTGATAGGGAAAAAAACCAAACCAGCTTGAGAAATAGGAAATTCTGATTCCTGTAACTCTGGTTCTGACACTCCTTCCACAGCCTGGGCAGGGCACTTGAGTTCTCTCTGTCACAGAGTCAATTATTAGGTACCTCTTTTGGCCCTTTGAATGATAGATTCTGTTAATGTTTTTTAAGTGTTTCACTAATGAAATTCAAACACTTAAAATCCACGGTATTATAACAATATCAGAGGTTTTATTTCCTTATTTCTTAATAAAACATTACATGCTGAACATCATTGTGACATTGTAATTTTTTTAATATAAAAGATCACAGAATATTCACCTATAATGCAGTTTTAAGATTCCATATTTCCTCACCATTTGCAAGCAGACAAATTCTACTCTAGGAACCCTTGTGATAAATATACAATAGATATTTGACTTTCAAAATTAATGCTGTATCAGCATCTGATACATAAGTAGTTATAGCCCAAACCCATTGCTTCAGTGAAAAAAAATTATAAAAATTACAAAATTTACAGCAAACACACATAAGTTTTTCGTACACTCTCCAAACATCTTGCAAACCTAAAATTCTGTCTCCGTTTTGTGTTTAATAATAGCATCCCCTCCAAAACTGCCACCCTCTGAAGGTGTTTTTGAGCAAAGAGCACGGGAAAAAACCAAAAGCACAAATACTCAGGCACAAAGCAGGCTGGAATGTGCTTTTATCCAGCGCTCCCAAACTCATCAGTTCACAGTTTTTCTTCAGTATTTTATTATGTTTCTGGACTGTTTCATCACATGGAGCAAATGTTGAGTTTATCTCTCACGTGAGGTTATCTCATTATAGGTGATCTGGTTATAGGATGTCCTTGATGAAGAACAATTTTCTTAATAGCTTTCCTGCTCAAAGACATGTCACTTCAAATCCATCTTGTATCTGGATCTCAGCTACATATAAATACTGTTATCTGGAGCACCCCCTGCTTAGACTGATGATGCTTGCTCTGCTTTGGAGTCAAATGTCTCACAAAAGACTTATTCAGCTGCTGGAATTTGTTTCACATAAAAACAGATATAACCATGTTTTATATCAATGACCATAATTTTTCTTCCTATAAATCACAGAGTTGTCATTTTTACAGTTTTTCTTGAACAATGTAATCTGTTACATTTTGGCTGAAGTGAAAATGTAAGTCAGAAACATTTTCTATGGGTCCACATTTATAAGGAAACTGATGTGAATAATATCTCCTCTGAGCCATCATCTGACCTGGGAGACTTGTGCACATTCAAGGCCTGTGAAAACCCTATGTGAACCCTGTATTTCTGGACACAAATAGGGAAAATAATCCATACTTTGCCCTGGAAACCCAATATATCTGAAGGCAGTTCTAGATTTTGGGAAATTGATGATGTCTCCACATTTACACACATACAATCCTGTTATGACTCTAGTATTTTCAACCAGCATTTTAGTGGGAATTAACCACATATCCACAGTACTACCATAAGCACCTAAGTTAGGCACTGGTCCAAAAAGTCTTGTCAAGAACTTTCATTACATCCTTTTGTAGGGTATATCTTATAAAAATACTATGAATGGTCATATGATTAATCAGAAGCTAAATACAATACAAGTAATATTTTGAACTAATAACAATATTTTTTCATTGTTATGGGATCAGGAGATATTTTCAATAAAAACTCTAAACTGTATTATTTGTAACAGATGTGGTTATACATTCTACATTTAGAATCATGGCTTTATAAAGTTTTGGGAAGCTCTAATGTTTAACTTCAAAGTTTCTTGTGAACAGTTCACCTCCTGTCTTACATGATGCATCATGAGTGGGGAGAAGAGGTAGGAAATACGTTCTGAAGACAAGACATCTTTGCATTTAAGAATGTGACTTACAGCCATTGTCACAATGTCAAGAGGAGGTCCTGGCACACAGCAGAGATAACAAAAAAATCCTCTGAAGAAAAAGAGTATCAGATGCTGAACAATGCACAAACCTCTGCAGAGAGACAGATGGAGGTCAAATGCAATAGCTGAGTAGAGGAAATAACTATAAAAAGTTATAATAAAGAATTGCAAGCAACTAACACTGCTGAATGGTTTGCTGAGACCAGGCTCAGCTCACTAGGAAGTGGCTATAGTTGCATTGGTATGTGAAACTCAGTTTAAAAAGAGATGAATACTAGTAACAAAAAACCAACCAACCAACCAACCAAACAAACAAACAAACAAAAAACCCCCACAAAACCCCCCCAAAAAACCCAGAAACAAATGAAAAGAAAATAAGAAAAAAAAAATTAAAAAGGAAAAAAAGAGAAAAGTTTCCTCAATAAAACTGAGGATGTCAACAAATTGGCCGTTGGCTCTTCAAAGATCAGTCTAAATACAATCAAATCTAAAGAAAAACTTTTTTTCCTTCTCAACTTTATCTACAACCATAAATGGAAGGATGCAAAATGCCTAAGATGTTGTGTTAATTTTATATATAGGCCTATATATTCCCACAAGCATACAACTTCAAGACAATAGGTATAAATATATCCTAGCTATAAATACTTCCTCTTCTAATGAAATTACTGGTATGTTTTATTCAAGCATGAATTATGAGAGATGTACTCTTACAAAACAATGGTTGTGCTGTTCTTCTATGTGAGTAGCTGACCTATAGTAAATAAACCTTTTTCTGAGTCATCATCTATTAACCTTCAGGTGTGATTTACAGATACAGAATCTTACCTTTGGAAATGCTTCTCAATAATGTTTAACTCAATAGTGCTTCTTGCTATTGCTATGGCTTTCCTGATGCCATTAATGACAATGTCATCAATATATCATACCACAGCCACTGATTAAATGATTGAGCAGTATGAAATCAAACACTGATGTTCAATGTGTTACTGATACAGGATTTCAGGTCTATGTGATAAATGTCTTTAATTTTCCATGAAATATAGGTATAAAAGATATCTGCCCACTCTAGCTATTGGTAACATCAAATACTATAATTAGAATAAATGAGTAAGAGAGGAGTATTTTAGAATACAATTAAATTTAAACCAAACTGAGACAACATCAAAGGAAACAACTTTGCCTTTCTCCCTGTTTCTGGCTGAACTATCACCCTTTCATTTCCTATTCCCTTTGGCAGGTACATGGGTTTGTATCACTGCTTGCTGAACTAGGTCAGTAAATTATTCTGTGTGAAAGCAAAACAAAAAATGAATAACAATTATATCAAATTCTATTATTGTTATTGCTGCAACTACTGCTACTACTATTATTGTCAAAATCATAATCGTCATTATAATTATCATTATCTTTATTATTAATTATATGCACTTATATAATATTATGCCATAAAAATATTGAAGAACAGCAATTCATGTAAGTCCTCAATTCACTTCCCTATGATACTGTGAAACATCTCTGAAAGAAACAATGTGCTGTGGAGACAGAAATCAGGAGTAATGGGAGGATGACATTGCTTTTTTTTGGCTGCTTGTAAGTGACAGCTGATACTGCCCAAAGGTTTCATCTAACCTCTACATCCAACTTCTAAATCATGACAATTTTTTTCAGAAATAAATTCTGACCATGGTGTTCAGTAATGAATTTCAGCTGAAATAAGACTCACCTCTGTATGTGTGCTTGGCAAATAGGATTTTGACACCAACATTTGATAATTATCAAGTAATTTTTGATTCTCATTCTGGAAACTGTAAATAGGGAACTTATTGAGAGATTCTAGTTTTCATTTGACAAAAAATACAGAGATGAATATATATACAGATACTCATAGAAATATGAGTATTAAGATGAAACGGAGATATCAGTGATGATGAATAAGCATGCCTTTGCCAAAAACTTTTATCAAACTAGTATAATTTCATATTGATGCTAAAATACACTGAAAATCCAAGTGTTTTGCTTTTTTTTTCTGAGAGTCCTTTTGAATCTTTTAAGTAAAAAGTAAGCAAACCACTCTAAGTTGCTGAATTTTGATGATATCTGCTAATCAAAATCTTCATTATATAATCTATATTATTGATTAGAATAAGTATTTTTTTACAATATCCTTCTCTTTGTATTTTGATAATTCAATTTCAAATTTTTATCTGAACTAAAACCAGTAGATAGGAAACTTTCTATGTCTGGCTATACAAAAAGTAACATAACCAAGCATTCCTAATTAGTTGCTCTTTTAATTTGTTTTTTTTTTTATTTTAGACAGGTATTAAAGCTATCTGAACTCTATGTCAGTGTGCGCACTAGCTGCTATTATAAAAGTGATTTTGCAAATGACATCTTACTTTAAAAAACCCTTGTGATCTCAGAAGTCTTATGATTAGAAAATACTTACGAGCACTCAGAAAGAAGAGATAGCATGTTAATACTGTCTCTTGTGCCATAATCAATACACTAATTAACCAAATCTGGCACTTTTAATATGACTACATGGCCACCAGCTATGTAACTTGACTTTCAGATTCTATTCTCAAAGCTGGCAGCTAGAAAAAACCTGTTTTATTTACAAGGGGCCTACTTGTGCGAAAGACTCAAAAACATGAAATGTCAGGATATCTTTACAGTCACTTTTCTGAATATATTCTGTGTTATACAAAAGAATAGTTTTTGCCATATTACAACCACATCCTATTAATCACCTGAACCAGTTCTATTATGTCTTCCCTTCTGTATTTCAAACACCTTAGCAATACAGAATAGATTTATGAACCTTGAGAGAAGTACCATAGAAAAGGAGCAAAAAAACAAAGAAACTGTGTTTACTGTGTCTAAAATGGAAAAACCTGAGTGTAGCCATATACAAACAGAATTAGAAGTTTCTGTTCTGAAAAAGAAATGCCTGAAAAACACCACAGTTTCAGAACATATCATTGTACTCAGTGTAGGAGGTGAAGACAAGAGACAATTTATTCTGCAGCTGGTTTAGAAATAAACACAGCCATGGAAGATAAGGAGTGAAAGAGGGATAAATCCCCCTGAAGCAAACTTGATGGACAGACAGGCTGCCATTAACAATGCTGTTGCCTTTGTAAGTACAGAGTGATGTGGAGATACCCTTGCATTTATACTGTAGACATGGTCCTTAAAGATTTTACACCTCCAATTCCTTAGAATTATCAGCTATCTCCAGCCTGTCACTCATCCTGGCAATCTTAGATTTCTAGCTTGCAGGCCAGGCAGATTATTGACAAAGCAATCCAGGATGATATAATACACCCTGACAAACAATAGTGAGGGGGATTGTGTTTACCACTTTCGCTGCACCAATTCAGCAAAATTAATTCTTAACACCAAAAGTAAACTTTCTCTTGATAAGCATTCACTCTCCTTACACTATTGTTTTGCGGCACTACCCTCCGTCTGAGCAGAGTAGCAGTGCATCTTGATCCATCTAATTTAACCTACTTCCCCCTAATAAAAGTGAGAAGGTTTTTCATACAGTACCAAATGATCAAACAGTTAGCAAAAAAAAACTGGTGTACAGGAAAATCAAAGCTATAATTTAAGTGGAAAAATTAGGCAGGAACATTTCAAATTTAATTTTATTTCTCTGTCCTCACCTTACCTACATCTACTGAGACTGTAGCACACATGGCATGTTAAATACTGTTGAGAGATAAAAGCAATCTTATAAACAAGCAAAATAAAATTGTCTCTGAACTGATTTTTTTTATCATGATTTTTTTTCCACAGGGGCATTTTTTAATTATGAGCTTATGAAATCTGTAGATAGAAAAAGGAAAAGGGGTTAAAGTGTTGAACAGACCCTTAGCAATAGTGATGAGCCTATATACTGCTGAATTACTGAACTGATTACTTTGACTAGTTTCATAAAAGGATTATTTTATGCATTCAGGATGACAAAATCACTGATTTAACACCCAGTGCTTCAGCTGCAACTCATGCAAAGGTGTGGAAGAAAACATCACATTTGCTTACTTATCAATATTGATTAATCTCTTCTGTGTCATTTTTATCAGACACAGCAATGCTAGTCCAAAAATGATTTATGTGCCAGGAATTTAGTAATTTGCATGAGATGAAGTTATTTGCAAAACAGAAGTTAGAGACTGAATCCTAACAGTTTTCAATGGAAGAAAGTGTTAGACAGTGGTTTGCTATTCTTTCTGAACATTGAAAATAAACTCCTAATATTATCTAGAGGTAAAAATCCCTTGACTTTGGAAATGCTCTGATCAAACATTGATTCAAGTTCATCTTTACCTCAGAATTTGCAAATTCAACCAGATGAATCTCACATTTTTTTCAGATTTTTTTTACCCTGCTAAATGGAAATTACACCAAAACAAAGAGGAACTAAAGAAAACTAAATATACACTTGAATTGGGTCACAAAAAAAAAAAAAAAAAAAACCAACAAAACAAAACAAAACAAAACAAAAAAAAACACACCAAAAAAAACCACCTTTTACACATCTCCAGCACCTAAAACTAAGTTAATATGATAAATGTGATAAACTCTATAGTAACTGCGTACATGGGACCTAGGTTAGCTGGAACTTGATAGCCAAGAATGAGGTTTCTGACCCTTTCCTTTTATGCAGCTCCATTTGGTACCCTAAGTGCTTTCACACTTATTCAAAACTTCATCATGAAGTTCCTCTTCTCAAAAACAAACCTTTTTAGGAAAACAGCCACAAAATCGCTCAACAGTATTATATTTTTTAAGAAGAAACATGGAGGAGAAGCAAGAAAATTTCTTTTCCTCAGTTTTCTGATAATTGTTACTTTTCTGCCTAATGTAAGAAGGAAAAGAAATATTATGAGAAAGAAAACATTATTCTGAAGAACAATGAAATATTATTCTGAAGAACAATTTCTCAGCTTTCTTGCAAAATATTCTGTTCTCAACTCATAATCAAAGATTAAAATACACTCCTTCTATGCCTAGCATGGTTAGGGTTTGGTTTATGACTATTTGTCCATCAATGTTTATGGGAAAATAGTTATTTATTTTAATAATCTTATTTTTCTCCTTTTCCAAATTTTTAAATATTTGGATCATTTTCAGACCAAAGTGATCTTCTCCATTTCCTGTATCCGAAGCCTAGCAATTCTCACTGATATTTTGTTGAGTATCTTCCAGTGAGGGCACCTATAGGTCTTGACAGTATCGCTTGCCAGGGGAAAACTTCTTCCCTGCCTCCCTCTGAAATTTATTTCCACATTTTCCTTTGTTTTAAATACTAATTTATTTGCTTGCTGTAGCTTGGCACTGGATATTACTATCAGTAATAATATTTGCTAATTACCTTTTAATATGACTACAGTTTTAAAATTGAAAATATGAACTGGGACATTAAAGCCACTGTAAGTCATTGAGACTCAGACTCCTAAGACAACCGAAGGTGTCTTAGATACAAGCAGAACTATTTAATTACAGATCATGTTGATTTTTAACAGAGCTAATTACACCAGTAAAAACCTCAGCTAGGTGCAGGATGAGAGATTAGAATGTATCTCACTGTTGATATCTTCTGACATACAAGAAAAACTTATTCCACTCATGTTCTATGTTTTTCAGAATAGTAGGGTGTCACGAATCAGCCAAAAGGCTTTGAAAATTCTCTCACCAATTTTTAGTTGGGCTTGCTAATACAAAATAAATAATCAGAAAAAATAAAGTTCATTGATGAAGTTGCAGTGTGCTATGGTTGCTGAAGAATTACCATTTGATGAATCACTTATTATGTGATGTTAATTGTCTCAGTCCAGGACATTTGAGGCAATCAAAGTTACACAGGTTTAAAATGTAATTTTAATATATAAAGACATGCACAGTTTGAAAATAGATTGTTTCAACCTTTTGTTTATGTTCTGTGAAGTAAAGGGAAGGGAGTATCAATTTGATATCACAGTAGAAGTAGCAGAAATTATTATCCTGTGCTCCCCTAAAGCACAAATTTAAAAAAAAACCCCACACCTAAATCGATGACATCCCCATTATAGAAAGCTGAAATGGGTTCAAGTCTGGAAAAGTTCTGTCATCTCAAGAGCAGCACCTACAATGGAGTTTTGACCTCTGCAGAGGCTGCAGATTCAAAGGGCAAATATTTTGAGACGATGGAAAATCCTGCAAATAACAACAAAGGAAATAAAATCTTGAGTGCACTGGGGGTGCTGACAGAAAGCAAAACTACCTGAATTATAACAATGATAATTTGTTAATTTTAATTATTTATAAGGAGATGATGGCCGAGTCCTCAAAAATCTTTCTATTAAGACTCCTCAGTATAAATCTCTCTGATATACTGCAATGCTACTTCATCTCTGCTGCCAGCTGTGCTGGGACACATAAAGCCCCTCATTAGTTCATGCCTCCGCTTACGAGGATTGCTTTAACAAAGGGATCTAGTGTGTGTTAATGACTCTTAAAATTAAGATATGACTGTGGCAAAACAAAAAATACCTTTGTCTTATTAAAATTATTTGGTAACAGCAGTGAAGAGCTGCTTTGCATTTGCTTGTCTCCACACACATTTTAGTTCAGGCAGAAAACAGGGGATGCACTCTGGAGAAATGTAATGAAGTCAGAAAATTTTGCCTTGTTTCAGATATGAGTTCAATTCATTCTTTCCTGCATGTGAAACAATATACACAGAAAAAAACACTGCTGTCATGTTTTAACTTCGCTGACACTGAAGATGTTTTCTCTTTAGCTTGTGCTTTTAGTCTTCATCTGAAATATTATATATCTGATTACTGGAGATGGTCCTGAAATCGGTTTTTAGTTTTGGCTTTTCATCTGATATTCAATGAGTACCACTGCTCAAAGTTCTTTTCATAGTTTTGTCAGTTAATTCTCATCTAGCAAAGTGCAAAAAAAAAAAAAGCCAGATGTTAGGTTGTCACCTTTTGTATTACTGCTCAGAGCTCCTGTAGGGGGGGACATGGGGGGCAAGTGTTCTGCAGATTTTATAGGGGAAAGGGTGGGAGAAGGGTTCTAAAATTCTGGAAAAGAATACTGGTCTTGTAGTTAAAAACCAGAGAACTGGAGTTCACCTGTCATAAGCAGGTACTTTGGTTCAAAACTATTCCCCAGAGCCATGCTTTGCAATTGAGCATAAGTCAGAATAATGTGTCAAGACTTGGAGCACAGCTCTTCAATGTCTAACACAACTATTAGGGAAAGAGCTAAAAAAAAATTTGGTTGTCAGCATAATTTGAGTATAAAATGATTTTAAAGGAATGTTTAATTCCTAATTAGCTTCTTCAGTGCATTACAACGTACATTTATATCCAGTAGTTAAGAAACCTAGGGTAATCTTTTTATGTAGCATATCTTGTATGCTATGTAACTGTCCATAGAAAACAACAAGAATTGCTAAATTAGATGTGACCTTTCACATGCACAGGTCACATTAGAGAAAGTGCTATATAGAAGGAATATTCAACTAGTCTTCAGTAGAAGAGACCCTTTCTCTAAAGCTAGCACTGCTAAAATGTGTTTTACTTCTGCCTGTAAGGAAAAAGATCAAGGTTTGCTGTTAAGCTTGCACACCTAATTTTTATAGTCTCTGTATTAGTAGTGTCTAGGTGATTTTTTGAATAGATATATTTTGTTTTGCATATGGTTTGTGATCGTACGAGGTTTTAGGCCAAATACCAATGCCAAACAAAAGATTTTGGGGCAGAAATGGTGTACTAGTCAATGCTCCACCCTGGCACCCAAACCATAGAGTCCATAGTTCTTAAGAAAAACTAAGTGTTCAATACACAGTGTTCAATAGTGAAAAAAAGAAGATGAATACGGTAAGTCACAGCATGAATGGCAATTGCCACATCATCCTGAATATTTGTGAATTTTAGGTATTTTTGCTGGGGGAAGCTATAAGAGTAAAGAGAAATATACCTTGAGCCAAATCATCTCAGAACTGGGAAATGCTGTTCAGGTCAAGGGCTGAATGTCACTGCCCATGATTTTCACAGCGGTATTGCCCTGACTCTGAGATTCTACCAATTATAGGCATTTTCAGGACCTCTCTGAACTTTTCCAACTAGTCTCTTTGCAAGGAGACTTAACTGTGAGAGAGAGTCTGAACCAGTCTAAATTGAGACAGTGGCACTGAATTAAGTAGAGTTGAGTACAAATGAAATGACTTAGAAGTGCTGCTTCTGACAGTTCCAGGTACAGTCAAATTATAAAGGGCATTAGCATTCACATCCTAGATACAAACAAGAACTGGCACTGCTCTAAGACCTTTTGTAATAGTGTGATAAATTTCTATGTTAAATTAAAATTAAAAAAATCTCAGATGTTATATAAAAATATATTACTGTCACAGAAAACAAATGAGCAGATACAAAGATGAACCACAATAATTTTCAATTCCTATAACATTCATCTTGAGAGAGAAAATAAATCTTGGAAGAAAAGAGATTTGCCTGCCACCCTATCAAAAGAAAAATGTGGGTTGGTATATTTTAAAAAACAAGCTGCAAATATTTTAATTGTAATATTAGATACAAGAGGAGAATAAAATAATTTATCAAAAAATATTATCTTCTACATTATAATTTTTATATGAGAATTAAAGACTAAGTAGTGGTAAATAAACCAAAGATAGTGGCTTTGTTCCCAAGGATAGCAGAAAGGTAGGAAAAGGCAGGGTGTGTAGGAAAAGAGCCAGCAATCATATCATACACCAACCACAGTGATGTTACTTCATGAATCCATAAATTTGCAAGTGAAAATTGTACAGCTTTTTCTTGAATTTCACAGCTGTGCATTTGCAGCTTAAAAATATGTAACTTTTTTTTTTTTTTTTTTTTTTTTTAAATTGTGCACAAGTGTTTGTGGTTGTCAGCTAGATGTTTGATTACTGCAGGGAGAAAAAAACAGTAGAAAAGTACAGGTCAAAAAAGTCTTATCTGGTTGCTGATCTGAAGATGAAAACCCAGCTGATGAAGTTATCTGTAGATAGATGGAACAATCGTATTTTGACTACTAAGTGGTGCAAACTGTAGAGAGCAGTTCAGGACAAACCTTTTTGGCACAAGCTAACTTGCTTTTGTCAATGATCAGAGAAGTTCTTCACTGACAAAATGTGAAATCCTCTGCATTATAACGGAATTAGCTCTTTGCTTAACTGAAAAAATTTAAAGCCCTTAAGGATTTATTTTGAAACACAACTGCCCTTTGTCTATACTAAAAAAAAAAAAAAAAAACACCCAAACACAACCAACCAACCAATAAATTTCCCTGAAATAGAGACTTCACCAATTCAGAATGAGATAAAAAACAGATACAACATCTATGACAGAGGATGCTTTTATGTCTCTTTGAACAAAAGTAAAACTCTTTATTACATGTCTGCAAACAGTTTTTTCTGCTTTCATTTGCCCTGAATCATTAAAAATAAGCATGAGAGCATGGGATAGCAGATTTTGCAAAACTGATATTTACAGGAAAAAATTTGGGCTTCTCCCTTCAAACTGTCATCTTTATATATCTGCTTGTAAATCTAAAATCTATTTGAGCTACAATTTTTAAAAGTCTTGGCAGTGTAAGTGGCTTATGAGGACAGATAATATTGAGGATTTTATGTCATATTTTTAGAGCTTTGGAATACACAGACAAAATATCATAGAACATCTATATGTATGTACAGAATGGTCCTAAAAACTCCCATGCATTAAAAAAAGTGCATTGCATACTCAGCTACTGTATTAAATATTGTGAGATTAAATTGTTCAGCTGAAGTCCTGAGATCTTAAAAGCTTTTTTTTTTTTTTTTTTTTTTTTTTTTTTTTTTTTTTTTTTTTTTTGTGCAAGAATAGAAAAGAATAGTGGAAGAGAGTGAATATAAGGTAGTGTTACGTTTTCTTATCAGCCAAATGCTGGACATATCAGTAGGTCTGTGTTTGAGTTTAAGTTATTTCTAGTGTGTACCTTGCACTTGAAAGCATTTATAAAATATTTTGGAACTGTAGAAATATTTACCAACAGGTCAAGCCTCCAGAAAGAAAAATTATTAATATATTGCAACAGCTCTAATATCTTTGTCAGACATATATCAGATACTCACATAATCGTATGCTGCCTACAGACACGGAATCATGGGCTTTCTGAAAATATGTCCAAGAGTGACTGAAAGATGTCTGAAATCATGGAAAAAAATACCCTACCTACTAAATTGCTATTTAGGTATAAGTATGCTTTCCTCAAGGCACCAAGCAAAAGTAGGTATTTCTTACTTTTACACAGAGCATAACAAAACCTAAAATCATTAAAATTTTGGCAATAAAAATATTCAAAGATGTCTATAGTTAATTTTCTTTTAGGACAAGGCCAAAGATTTTATTTGGCATTTATTCACATCTAAGACTACCTGTGTCTGACCTTCCAACCTGAACAACTTAAAGACACTTTGGACCTTGATGCAAATTTTACAGCTGCCAGCACTGACGCAAAGGCTTGCTCCTCACCAATTAGTTAGGAAGAAATATTAAGGACAGATGAAAAGAAAGAATGTAAAATTAAGTATCTCTGCAATAAGTCTGAATAATTTTTGAAATTACATCCTAACTGCCATCCCCATTTAGCTAGAATCTCCAAGTGTTGAAGGTATTTCTATGAGAAAAGCTCACAATTTTGGAATATTACACCACTAACTAGGAGCTCAAATGCATTTCAACTAAAAATTGCATGAAAAATGATGAAAATTGCATGAAATGAAATACCAAGGTCTAGGAGGCAAAGAACAAACTATGATAGAAGCCAGTTTCTGGCCAGCTGGGTCATGATGTAAAGGATTTGAAGCAAAAAAAATTAAAAATAATAGGAGGTAAAGTTGAATACTTGAGTGGTACAAAGCTAAAGACATAATTTATGAGACTTTGACTAGCGTTTAATCACATATTTAAATATATCCTATTCACTTTGCCAAACAGTCTCATGTTTGACCAGATTTATAGCCTAAGTAGTTAATAGATGTTTCCCATCTTAATTTTTTAAAGATGGGCCTGCTTCTTGTCATAACAATATGTTATTGTTATGCTATAATGTAGATTTAGATACATACAAGGCCATTTTCGCAAGTTTATGGCTTATAGGGCATAAAACCAGATTTTGTACTGAAATGCAAAATGGATCATGGTGTTTGTTTTTTTACATTTTCCCTTTGATTGAAAAATCAAACCTCTACATAAGAAGTCCCTGTCCACAATATACTCTGGAACAGATCTACAGAAAACTGAAGAATGTTTGCTACAGAAATCTGAGCTTAACACTGTGGAAACATTTTCTGCACTTGAATTCTGTTCTTGATAATAGACAATCTCTCACTATTCAAAGCCAGTTCTGTACTTTCTCAGTCTGACAACTGTTGTCCTTGTTGGGGCAGTACTCTTAAGATAAATTATGGATGCAACGTGAAAGCTGTAAAATTTGTTGTATCTTCTATTATCTCCATGTTAAAGGCCACAAAAGCTCTTCAGTGAAGTCAGCCATTAAGAAATGACAGGTATTGCTATCAGCCTTCTTTATAGCCTATTACCTGCAATGACAGCAGCTGCTACACTACTACTGTACAGCCTATCACGTTATTTGCGGCTAAAGCCAGCTACTGTATCATTTTGGCTCATTTTCTTGACAGTGCCATCATAAATCCATGCAGCTGCGGGGTAACTGTCGGCTGCCTCGATTATCTTCATAGCTCGAATGAATCTTGAAATGTGTGTAACAGGCAATGACTGTTATGGATCAGGCACAAGGGCCATTCTCTATCCATTCTGTCAGGTCTGTGAAGCAATGCCTGCCACAAAGAGAGTTCCTAAACTACTGTCATGTAATCAAGTAAAGCACCTGAACTTTGAGAAATTTCATGGTTCTCGCTGAAGCTTTTGTGGTCTCAAGTCGTTTCCCTAAATAGTGGTTCTAAAAACATTGTCTTTTGATGTCCGAGTGGAAGGCTTTGAGAGTTGTATTATTATAATTATTATGATTATTTTTATTACAACTGTTATTATAATTATAGTTATATATCTCTGTATTTATTTTAAACAGATATCTCAGATACAGAGACACCTGAACATCCCCACAGAATAAAACCAGATGAACATTTGCATCCTTGGAGGGGATGAAGGAGGGTGGGCGAAAATCTTTTCAGTAACAGTGGTCTGAATGAATCTAATATACATGTCTAGAAGTTTTTTAGTAGTAAATTTGTTGTGTTTCTACCAATTTGTGGACACTTCCACTATGCACAGTCCTCCAGGTAGAAGAGTAAGGTACTAATGTGTAGCTCTGTGAGACTTAGGAATAAGGTGGGCAGTGCAAGTTAAAGCTGGTTCAGGTCAGAGGCATTGATAAGGCAGCAAGGAAGGCTAGGTATTCATGCCATCATTTTCTTAACACAAGTGTTCAAACTGTGTTTGCATTATACCTGTAAATTAATATTTTATAGCATTCCCGTTATCCTTGTGCATGCCACTCCAACAAGTGAGTACAATAAATAGGTCCAGACTCATCCAATCTAGCCTGAGGTTGCAAGTCAAAAGCCTACAACAGGAGTTTTATTGATCTCAGTCCCTTATGTAGTCAATGTATAAAAGCGAAAACTTCCAGATTAAATTCACCTAAGTTTTAAATGTTTCAGCCCTTGAGTTCTAGGGACAGCTTAAGACTCCTACCACTTAATTTCAGTGCCCCAGTTAGACATTAAGAATTAATTGAGATGGTTCTGAAGTGCTATGTACCCTGTTAATGCCTGATTTAAGAAACCCATAAATGTTTGTCGTTAAAATTTAGAAGTTAAAAAAAATATTAAAACTCAGAGCTGGAACAATATAGTTTTATTCCCCTTGCTGGGTGACTCTTATCAAGTACCAATATGTATTGAAAATATTGAAAAATATGTCTATCTTTTTCTTTTCCTGATCCTTCATAAATCCTACATCACATGTATCCCAAACACTTATTTTAAGATTGCAGAAAGGTAACTTTCATAATCGATGTTCTAGTCTTGAATCCCAGTTTAAATTCCAGTGAAATAAACAAAAATTTTACATTATCATTAGTTTTAGATGGGTCCTCTTTTTGCATCTTAAGGAAGGAAAACCAACATCTGATTAATCAAGGCATTTAAAGATTTGTGCTACTTAGAGATGGACTTATAGTAATTATTTCTACTTGGATTATTCACATGTTTGGAGCTGTCTGTTGGAAAACGTGCCTCTGACTCAGAATTTATAGCAGTATCTTGTATAGCAGTGTGACGGCAAGAGAGAAATGTCATCTTTACGATGCAACTTTCAGTGCCTCTGTGAAATCTAGACTTTCAGAAAGTATATTTCAATGTGGCATTAAAGTATCTTTTAACACATAGACTGCCTCAGATAAGTTCTTGAGGACATGAAGAGTTTTTCATGCACTAACTCGATTTTAAATCTTAAAAAAGGCCATATCCAAGTCTAGGGGCAGACTAAGAGATCATTATATGTCTGAAATTACACAGGTGATCTTTGCATTTAAAGACAAGGGCCTTCAGTGTTTGGGTCTAGATGAGTCTATTACAGGTCTGCTTTATAGCAGACCTGCCAATTGCACCATCTTACAGGTACCGCAGTATAAACAGATTCCAACAGGTTTACCGTTTCAGCAATATGTCCTCCTGCCTTCAATAAAGTTGGACAAACATATTGTTAATTGATTTCACTGTAATTAGATTAAGTTTGTATCTGGGCCAAAAAAAAATAAAGTGGATTTAAGATTTAATATAATAACTGACTTGATTTTCCCCCTGAATTAAATCAGCGCTGTGGATAAAGGAAAGACCACAGGAAATGGTAGGAACCACTTCCTGTAACTGTTCTTTTACTCCTATCAGTGGTCTTTTAGAATAAATGGAACAAAAATTGATAATAGAATAATTTACTATTCAACATGAATAATAAATGTGAAGGATGATTTAGTCTCCCTATATATATTTCTGCTTAAATAGCACTTATCTTCTGGCCAGCCAGTTGTAATTTCACTTTAATTAAAAAAAATGTTATATTGGTATATAAAACATCACAGTAATTTAGTTCTTGCAATATATATTCTTGCAAGAACATTCTAACACGACTAAATGTTGTTGTAACAAATTTTAAAAGACTTCTTCAAAAAATCTTAAATACTTCAGATAGCACAATTTCATATTTCATAGCCAGGAAACACTCCTTCGAGACATGGGCACTCTATGTTCAGAATAAAGGTGTGGACAGTAATGGGAAATAAAATTAAAATATCTAATTGAAGTCATCACACTGGTGGACTCCTACTTTAATCTATAAGGAGAGCAGGTCTTATAAATAAAAAATTTGCTAACAAAAACTAACAAAGACTTATGGAAAAAAGACCCTTATGGGAAAAGATTGCATGTGAAATCCTAAGGATCTGGATTTTTTCCTTATCTCTATGCTTTAATTTTTTCTGAAAGCAGTAATACCAGTGTAGTTACAGTGGCTTAGGACCCAGAAGATACCCAGAAATATTATATACCCAGACAATGCCCAGAAAAATTAGAATTTTTCTGAAAAAAATTATTTTCCTATACAAGAAGTGATCTGTTGATCAGAGCAAGTATAAAGCTGAAAGAAGCCCCATATAAACAGTATACAAAAACTGAATAGAAGAAGATATACAAACCCCATAAATAGACCCCATCATCTGTTATCTTCATTATTTATCACTTTCCAAGGCTTTGTGTCATCAGTAGAGTCTATGATTAATTATTTCATATTTTCATCAATAAAATATTAAATAGCATTGGACTAATTACTAATATCTGAGCTCCAACAAAAACATATTTGGAAAAAAGTTGTATTCATAGTTACTTTTTTATGTTCAGCAGTAAATCAAGTTGTGATCAGTGAACCACAACTATATTCTGTGTTTGATTTGTAGTATTTTATTCCTGTAGTCCAGAGGCTTACTCTGTAACAGACCCAAAGGTTATTAAGTGTATTAAAAAAAAAAAAAAAAAAAAAAAACTAGAAATACGAAACATTGTAAGAATATTAGTTATTCATAAATCCATGTTGGTTGACATACTACTCTCTCTCAATATCTCATTAGTCTTGTCCTTGTCTCATGCTAGGCATTCCATTCTTTTTTCCTTAGGAATAGTATGAGCTCAAAAGGCTTAGGGGTGTTTAAAGCAAAAGATTTATCCCTCCTCAAGTGCTAGTACAATGTTGGGTTTCTTTCCATATTCTTTTTTCCCCCTGATTTTCTAAGACTTACAAAACTGAATGCAAGTTAAATTGTTTTTCTATTAAAATATATTGTTTGGCATCTGCTTTCACATCTGCTTTCTACATTATTCTTGAAAGGAAAATCAAATTCCTTGCCATATGATAGGAACACAGTACTTACGTTTTCCTGCCAATATAAACCAGAAACATTTATTGCCTCTTTCCATAAATTGTAATAAATATTTGCTATCACTAAATTCTGTACTTGTGCTCATTGCCTCCTTCAGCATGTCCCACTTCCCTATTTTCTAGCTCAGTCCTTTCTAAATGCCTTACAATTGGTGCTTTTCTCACATTTGATGAACACATTCCTCAACTGATTGAAAGGAATATTTTTCTCCTCTTATCTTGCAAGAATCTTCCCAATAACTGTGTCTACTATTTGGATGAATTTAATTTTCTAGGAGACTGCAGGTGTACATGTTTTCTTCAGAAATTTTCTGGGTCCTGTAATTTATCTATTGCCGTGGTTGCTTGCATGAAGCAGCATTGTTTGTAAGTGTCAATATTAGGTTTCTAAAAACCTTTCTATTAATCATCAGTTAGATTGTGCTGAAAAATACCAAAAAATATAATTTCTGTTTTGTTTGAATTTATTTTAGAAAGTATTATTGTATTTTGAAAGGATTGTGGTTTTCGAAAGAAAAGAGAACATCTATCAGTACCTTTTGGCAATTGATTTTTCTAATAAAAATATTTTTATTGTCGGCCAAATTTTTCTCACCCATTTATTGGAGAAAATTCAAAATGCAGAAATGTCAGTGAGCTGACTTTTTTGTGCTTATCCTAAGTCTTCTTTCAGGCCAATGTCCTGATCTGCCAAGCGAAATGGATTTGGTGTAATGCATCATTTTAATTCAGCTTTATAAACCAATAACTATAATATTAACCAAATGCTAATATTATAGTTAACATTGATGCAATGTGGTTTGGAGAATTTAGGGTCTTTTCAGACCATGGGCTCATAAGACATCAAGGTTATACAGGATAGTCAAATACATTTGACTTGAATAACTTAAAAACTTTATATATTAAAAACTTAATACACATGAAAGTGGTAAAAAATAGAATATGAAATGTGTGCAAAGCTATACCTTTATTAAAAGTCTTGTAATGTTTTTGAGATCAAATATCAGTTTTGGGAAATATAATCCAAAGAGTTAAAGTAACAGGTTCACAGAAATGCACTATTTTTTTTTTTCACTATTTTTTGACCATTTATGATTACTTAAGATTTTAATGCTAGCATTCACCCATGGTTTTGGTAACTAGATATGGACTACATTTATTAGAGAAATAGGTCTTTGAAATTTAGACAACGGGGACAACAGAACCTCCTTTTACAAGGGGAGAGGGAGAACTAGAAGATTAAAATATTGAGGAATATGGAGTGGACTTTATACTTATTAACACTTTTCTTTATGTTGCATATTTCAGACTTTCAGGAACATTCAGAGCAGAGACCTCCGTAAGGAACATTATGGTTTCCTGCTGCAGATTTCTGTCTCTTCTATTTCTGAGCATTACTCTCCATTAAGCTGCCATTAGTAAAAGCCACAAATAAAGTAAGAGAAATTTGCAAACTATTTTGGAAAAAAATTTTATTTTTTTCAAGTACAGAACATAGTGGACTGATACTAGGAAAAGCATTAAGAACTTTTCTCTATGAGTTAGCCCCCACCCCGCCCTAATCTTTTTTATTTGTAAGTATATTTCAATGTGTTTCCACAACAAACTTTTCATGATTAGCTAGATTTTAATTGTTATGACAGACACATACAGAGAGTGAAAAATTTTCAAGGCAGTTGTAAAACATTAAAAGCCAAAAGCTGTATTAAGATAAAAGATGGCGATGCATTTTCCATTTTTTCTATTTCAAGTGTCGGGTTTCCTTCACTGCCAGTCTCTTATTGCTATTAATTCCTGAATTTCTGATTTTTCCCCTTACCTTAAACTGAATAAGGAGAATGTCCCATCAGTGCTCACTCATAATCTATAATAACATCAAATATGTTTTTCCATTATAATAAATATAATCTCTTTTATAGGTGTATGACACATGAGAAATTCTTATGCAACATGTGTAAGAAAGTGAATTGATCAAGAGGGTAGATAGTACATTTACAATTTACAGATACAAGATAAAAAGAACACCACATAACTGAAATTCTACTACAAAGGACCCTTCAATGTCCCCAAAGAAGTCAATTTGTTTGGCAGTAGGAGGCTATATTAATCGATGACATGTTCTGTATTTAAACTCTGCAGTCCTGTTTGTGAAAATAATATTTTGGAAGAGTTACGGACATTCTTGTCTGATCCCCCTTTCTCTTCAGCGCTTCTCTTGAAGGACATTACATTATGAACAGAAAATTAACATTATCACCATCTGTTGGGTGTTTGGTGATGTATACAGAATGAGGTAGCAACTCAGTTTGGAAAGGCAGGTGTCTGTATTTAAAGAAAAAAACAAAAACTCAGACAAAGCACTAACTGCTGTATTAACCAGGGTTTTAAGGGAAGAGGCCAAGGTTTGGGCTGATTGTACAAATCAACTACCCCCCTTTCAGCAAGATCAAAATCAGGATATCCAAGCTGCAGGATTTTTGAAACCCTGGGTTGGGTGGACAAGGCAGAGGTGACATAGGAAAAAGACACATTACATGAAGCTGAATATTTAGCATGAATTTTGTAACTAAACAGAAACTTTAGAATTAAATGAAATATACTTACCCTTTAAATGTATGGTGCTAATTAAATACTAATAGAATTAACCAATGATGAAAATATTTAAAGAAAATAAATATTTTAATGGTGGTGAAATGAAGCAAAATCTAGTTCTATAGATCTAATTTCAGTATGTTTTAATAAAACCAAACTAAATATATTTAATGCCAACTAGTATCTCGAATTCAGAGAGGAAGGAATTGAGGAAAAAAAATCTGAAGGTTTAAAGAGAGGCCTCTCAAGCAGAGTTCATTTGCTAGTTTGTATTGAAGAAATATTAGAGATTAGAAAAATCTGGATTACATTCTTTGTAGAATTGTAAAAAACCATATGTTGGGTTGAAGTACACTTCTGGATAGTCAATAAAAACATAAAACAAGAGTTAAAAATCCATTTCAATCAAAAATTGGATTTTATAAAATAGTGAAGTACGTATGGTTAACTGAAATACATAAGATTAATGCCATAAAATTAAAATTTTTAAGTATTGTCCTACTTAAGGACTACTGAAATATATTTTTCCCACAGTGCCTTGTAAACTATTTGTGTTTGCTTTCAAAAATTCACTTAAAAGGCAACGTTACACCATTCCCAATTGTTACACTCATCACATTTCTCCCTCCCTAATCCTCTTCTTTGAATTAAAGAGAAGAAGAAAAAGAAAAATCTGCTGAACACTAATTATTTAACCTTACCTCCTACCTACTTTCTCTCTTTATTCTGAGGTTTCTTAAGGGCTATAATGAGCTGTCCCCACACAAATAGGCCAAATTAGTGGATAATTACTGCTGGGTCTGTGAATGTTCTCACTCCTCCTTTCTTACAGTTTCACAACATTACCAGAATGGTCTGTCACCTCCCTACCAATTAGGCACAATTACTACTTTATAACATTAGTGGTGGCAGGCTTATTACCTTGGAGAATATGTAAAAGTAAGGGAGGGTTGGGGAGAGTGGGCAGTCAATCAGGCCCAGGAGATCATTATCACATTGATAACTTGTATAATCCTAACTTTACTTTTATTTTGCAAGACAAAAGGTTTATACTCAGTTAAAAATAGAAACAAGGAGTTGTTGTGGGTTTGGATTTTTTTTCATTTTTTAAAATTGTTTTTATTGGGTTTTTTAGGTAACCAGACCAAGGTTTTGTCCCTCCGGGTTTCCCAGGTGGTGGCGCTAACTCTTGAATTTGTTTTTTTCTTTTCCTGAAAAGATATATATTTTTGCTGACTGAAAAATATATGTTTTTCTGGATAAAGTAGATACACAACCTATATCATGTCCTTCTAACTGACCTTAGACTGCAAGAAAACATTCCCTTCAAAACTGTATTTAAACAAGGGAGGTCAAGATAAACCTACCTTAAATGATCAGAGAAAGATAACTAACTTCTAATCTTTTATAAACCATACTACAAAAGTAGTTTACTTCTGCCTTTCTTGAAAAAAAACCCAACCAAATCACCAATACCCTCTCAAAATAACCTATCATGCCCTGTGATTTCTTTTTCTAATGGCTGAAAACAGCTAATGATTAATATTGTCTGTTTTACAAGATAAATTCAGGAGAGTGAGATGACTCTGAGATTTAAGATTAGATTTAATGCCTTGAAGGAATAATCTTCATTTATTTGCTTTAAAAAATCTTTCATACTTCTCTTTCTTCTCTCCTCTAAGATCTTCCAAATTCTTCTGATCCTTGCAGTGGTAATTATAGAATGCTTACTAACAAATGCTAGAGGAATTACAATGTTTTGGATGCTAAGAACTGGGCAGACTAATTTAATTTAAAATCCTTATTTGAAATGTAGCAAAACTCTGAAACAGAGCAAACCTTTTCTATGCAGGGGCAATTATCTTAGAGTAAATTGTCACAGCTCAGTAACTAGTACAATCCCATAAACCTGCTGTTGGTTTACAGAATCTGACCTGTCTTTTCCATGGAATGTACTCAATTATTTTCTCAGAATAAATTGTTAACTATGAAGAGTTGAAGCTGAATATGAGTAGCATTGTCGTACTCATCTAATTTATTTAAGGAGTGTCACTGTGTGGAGAGGGCATCCTCAAGACGCCTGTTAAACATTTTGCTAGTGCACCAGTGTCCTGCGGCACTGAAATTGCAAAGGGTCTGTGGGAGCTGCCTTATCTTACTATGCAAACTCAGCAGACAGAAACAATGCAAAGCTCATCTGCTGTGGCCATTTTTAACCTTGCTAATTGTTGTTTTCATTATAGGTATATTTCAGATATCAGTATCACTTATGGAAACTACTTAGCCTTTTGTAGGTACAATTGGGCAGAGTGAAAGATAGAGAATATAATATTCTTTTCAAGGACACTTGATATAACATAATGAGAATAACATAATGAGAATTTTTTATATGTAATATTTTTCATCTGTGTGTACCAAGTGTCAAAGTATCTCAGAGCTATATTCTAAAGTATTCGTGGATTTATGTGCTTATGCCCAGAATAGCTTCTTGTTTGTTTACCTGCCTCCAGGTTTAGGTGTTAATGAAGAGAAATATCCCGAAGTATTTTTACATTAAAAGACACAAACGATTCAATTGTTTTAAATATCAGTCCTTTTTTGTCACAACGGCAAAACGTTAAAAATTAGAGCATAGCCATATTCTAATAATCCTTGGAAAGCTGATACAAAGTTTCTTTGAGTGGTTAAGTGGAATGCCCTATGAATTCTTTAGGTAGTTCCTCTTCAACTTTGCTTTACGTTCCACAGATGAATGAATGTTTACTTACACCCTGATAGCTTTTGGAATGCAAATAAGTGTATATGTAGAAGAGGATTTGTATTACTCAGATAAAAGCAACCACGTCATTTCAACTACACAAGGATGTTACTTAAGATTCAGCATCAAAAATTAAACTTCTGAAGGACAGTGCAACTCTGCAGCAGATCATAGGCTTAAGAAGGGAAAAAAATTAGATAAGCAAAGCTATAAATTATTTCAGCTGTATGTCTTGTAAGATTTACAACTCAGGTTATGCAAATAGATAATTTTGCTGATGTTTTTGTAGGGACTTTCAAGAATAGTTATAGAACTTACACTTTTCCAGTGTTCTCCAGGGCTCTAGTTTCTCCAAGGTAACTCTTTATTTTAAAGGATGAAAGGATGAGTAACAGCCTAAGGACATAGTAGGTTGACAGACTTAGATATTACAAAATCTAGATTTTTCATTGTGAGACCTTTGTACCACTAGATCTACCAAACCTGCAAGATCGTCATACAAATGCACAATTTTTGATGTAGATTTTGGCCAGTTTCATTGCTCTGTCAGTCACGAGTATATGGCAAAAATGAGCTGGGAAAAAGGATTAATTAAAAAGAAAAAGCATAATTTTAGCTCATTTTCCAGCGTGCCCACACACATTGCCTGTTTAATTTTTTTCTATTACTTGAGTAGGAACAAGAGATTATTTCACAAGACACTTTGGAAAGTGACTGTTGTAAAATCTTGCACTGAGGACCCAACAGTCACATCTAACACTCTGTTCCACACATTCGTAATTTCATGTTTATGATCAGATTTTCCGGGGATATTATCAGGTTGAATTTTAGCAAACTTAAAAATGCAATAGGAATAAAACATGAACTGGTTCTATTTAGAATTAGGTCTGACTGTTTCTCCACCTTAACTGGGAAACAATAATTATCGATGAACCTCACATGCTCCAGAGCGTGTGCCTAAAATGCTTTTTTCTTGTCTAGCATTTAAAACTTTTCAAACTAGAAATGTTTTAACAGTATTTCAAGTCATCTTGTGAGATCTTAAAAGTACCCAGGCTTCTTCAAAGATTCAGAATTAATAGGACTCATGCTAACGTCTATGGAGTAATTATATTTCTGGTCTGCAACAAAAAAATAATCAAGTTTGAAGACTTGCTGATAAAAGTTTAAGCAGAGTGGAAATACTGCTTCATTTATATTTTTAGCACATGATGATATCTTGTTATTTGTTACAGTACAGGAAATAACTTTTTCTTCTACTCAATTAACTGATTTTCTACAGAAGTATCCAAAATATAAAATTTGGTCTACAAATCCTGTAGGTCTTGGTAGGGTGGCTTATGTTACCGTTATATAAGATACATCAGACAATCTACCAGGGCATCCATCAGTTAACTTTTGAGATTTGTAGCACATAATTGTTTTTCATAAGTAAATCTAATGGCACTCTTCAGAGAAATTGCTGCTAGAATTAACGTGACTATTGGCAGATATACCCTGTAGCTTATGCCTGCATAAACAGAAACTGGAGCAACCAGTTCAAGTTTAGAAGTTTAGAATCAAGTTTAAAAGTTTTATTAAATACATGCAACCTCTTGGTACAATATGAACGCCTTATTATTGCCAATCAAGAAGGGCATTCTAGATAGGTTTGTTAGTAAGGAATTACAACTCAGATATTCCTACAGGTGTCAAAAAGATCTACATATGGTTATGGACAAGAGGCCATTCTGGAGTCTAATAAAACGTTGGGTTCTTTACTCCTGGGCTCTTTTTCATAATCCTGGCATAGATACAAAAGAGTTATCTCAGCAAGGAATCTCAATGGAAATAAGCTCTTCAAAGTTTTTAACCTTGTCTTTCTTGACAGTAGCCAGAGAAGATCAAGACCGTCCAATGTCATCTCAGCTAATTAATCTTACTGCTCAACTGGAGCATAGCTTTGGACTTTACAAGTTATTTGTACATGAGTGGATTTTACAGCATTAAATACAAAACCAAAAAGGCTGTGTTTAACCAAAAAAGCAGAGTTAGATTTGTCCAAAAATCTCATGTCTATTTGCCATACAATAACTTAAGTGGGTCTAGAACTCATGAAATTCAAGTGAAAGTCTCCTGTCAAAAAAGATAATGTTACTGTATTTACAAAGAATTTACCCGTAAAATTGTAGCTGCACATTGTCAGGGAATAGAAGAAATATTCAATTGCTTCTGTGTGTAGTCTCACTTTGTTTATAAACAAAAACAGTTTCTAGTGCTATCATACTGTCCCCTTTCATATAAAAAAAAAATTTCCATAATTTCTGAAGTTAAAAACAAAATTAAAGTGCTGCTTCCTTAACACAAAGACTGTATCTATCTTTAATGCAACATAAAAATACTTTACTGATTTAACAGCATAGTGCTCCCAAGGAAGCTTTGCAGGGCTAATTCACATATAAATGTAATTTACTTTATTGTCAAATAAATGTTAATTTAATATTTTTACACACATTACTTCTGTTTTTAATTTGGAAAATGACAAAGAAGTTGAAAATGTACTGCAGGGAGCAATTCACAATTGCCAGAAAGATGAAATAGGTGACCTACAAAAATTTCTTCTTTTTAAACTTCCAGTGCCATATTCCTCTAGTAAAGGCAATAAAAACCAGTGATAAAAGCAGTATGCATATCTTAAAACTAAATTGGCTCATTTATACTATACAACTTCTAAGACAACAATTATTCCTTAGATATCACATACCAGTCCACAGAGAAAACTCAAATTCTGCCTTTCCAGTATGACCTGACACTCCAGATATTGGGTGACAGTTTTAGCCAGATCTCTGCTCCCTGCTCCTCTCTCTTCCATTGTCTCCTGCACATTCCTTCATGGGTGCCAGCAAAGACACTAGTCCAGAACATGGTGGCATGACTTGAGACATATTCCTGTAAAAACTTAAATCTGGAAAAAAAAAATTTACTGATTTAGAAACTATGTGAATACTGATTTTCAGTGCAAATATGCAAGTGGTATGAGAAATGCAAAACTGGAAATAGCAGATATTTATTTTAGACACCTTATGGTATTCCAGACTGGGAATAAATGCTGCTTGAGACCTTAGAGCTTCTTATTTTGTGAAGGAGAGGTCTAGCTTCAGGCCCGTCTTCATGTAATTTTTGATTAGTCCAAAGAGTATTCGAAGTCTCTGTGTTCAATTTGATTTTCCATCAAGTCAGGTGTCAAGCCTCTAGGAATCAGGTTGTTGCAGAATATTTGTAATATCACCTGGTAGTTTTATCTAGTATTTCTTAAACATAGGGAGAAACAGAGGAGGCTTTTTTTGCCTAAGTCAACAGAATGTAGTGTATCTTCAAAACTTTAGGATTTTTTTTTAAAAAGGAAGAGTACATGTTTTTTGTGCAGGCCAAATAATTTGGCTCCATCTGTCCACAGTTACCCACTTCTTTAGCTGCATTTTCATGAGGTTTGGCTATACTGTTTTCTCTGGTTATGTTACCTCTTCCCACTGGGAAATAAAGACTGAGATCCAGTCCTTGTTTTTTTCATTATGCACTTCATTTAGCTTAATTTTGCTAATTAATAGCTCATTCATAATAACCCAAAGGTAGCCCTTTCTGTCCCATTCATGTTAGTTTTTTATTGGTCAACATAATGAATTTTCTCATACCATTAATTGTGTTACGGATGGAAGAGTATGGAGAAACAGATTTAAGCACTCCTTTTCAAAAATCAAACATGCTTCCTCCATGAGTGATAACAATCAGTGTTCATATTTTGTATAAAATATAAGGAAAAATTAGAATGTTCACTTTTATTTGTACTATATGTAATATATATTATTATATAAATTATGTCATATTATGGCTTTGCAGATTTATTGTCACATAACTGTTTTCTCAATCCTATATCTTACACAGAAGGGCCTTACAAATAACAACTAAAGAAGAATTAATCTTCCAGTTTTCAAAGTTTTATGGCCCAAGCCGTGCTTTATAATCCTTTTCTGTCCTATAGTTTATGTAGACTTGCCCTACAAATAGCAACTAAGGATTAATTAATCTCCTGGTTTTCAAAGTTTTATTTACCAAGCACTCTTTTTGGAGGGCTCACAAACCTAGACTGTGTCAATGAAATTATGCCTGAATATATACAGCGACTTATGTTTTAAATTCAGGTTACTTTCCTTTTAAAAACCCCCAAAACTTCAGAAGAGAAACTTATTAGTTTAAAGCAATAAGCCAAGCTGGACTTCTAGGTATACAGAATGTTAAAAAGTCTCTATTATCAAAGTGTTGCAACAATGTTCAGGATTTTGTTCTTCATTTCAGTCCTTTGACTCTGTTAGGAACAAAAGGTTCCTTTCTGTTCCTCTCCCACAAATTGTTTTGCATTTATTTTACCTTTTTTTGTTCATGATTGCATAATCTTAGAAAAATGTATCGTAAGATCAAATCAGGATACAGCTTTCTAGTTCTAAACCTTGACCAACCAGAAAGAATTGTGGCTAGTCCAGGAGGGAGGGAACACATGATATTAAAAAAGCTACTTTTGTGATTGCTATATCTTTCCCATCTCCATCCTGACAGATCTCCACATAAACATATCCATAATGACCCATAGCCTATCTAACTGTTCTTGGAAAACACCCATATAAACCTGTCCTTACATGTATGCACTTGTAGACCCAGATGAATAATAACAATGTTTGTTCAAACAGAAACCAGTGATAAAACAGAATTTTCCCCTTGCATTACAGTTTATTCCTATTGTATTCTCTCTACAAGCTACTGGTGATATTTTAGTAGTACTTCAGCTGTCCTTTAATATTTATAAATTTCATTAAGTGAGCTCAAAATATTTCACAAACTTTTAATTGGATCTAACACACATCAAACAAAAGAATTTAGGACTTTCTGTTGCAAAAGAAGCAAATAAATATTCACTTGTTTAAGTAAATGCATGTCACCTTAGGGAAGATAACTTGAAAGTCAAAGCCATTAAGTTGTACTTCAAGGACACACCATGTGTGGGGGACAGAGACAAGAAGAGAACCCAGGAATCTAAATTCTCATTCAGCTTACATTTGTCACTGACTGTGATAAATACGTAGTGGTAATCTTTACATATCAAGAATGAAAATGCAAATCTCATCTGCTGATCTAGAAGTAGATATGCAGTGTATCATTGAAGAGGTGTCTTGTCTCTGCCTCGGCCAGCCCTGACACCTCAACAGTAAAGGGGGCGGCTCGGTAGCTGTATGAACCTCACCGACCCTGTGAGTTCTTGTTTGCCCAAAGGAGTGAAGCAATGACAGCAGGAAAAAAGAGGAGGCTGTTCTGGGTTAACTGCTGGCTTTACTCATCAGGGTATCTGCCCCAGCAGACACCCCTCAGCAGAAGCAGCTGGGGGGAAAAACGAGGGAGAAAAAGTGGGAAATCTCCCAATGTAACACCTTTTATTGGGGGGAGGAACCCAGGGATGGGTTTAACTGGGGACAAATCAGGGACCAAGGGGGCATGGCTCTGCAGGTAAATGACATACATAGTAACAAATCAATAACTCGGGTGGGGAGACGGCTGAAGTCTTGTCCAATCACTCAAAGCCTTCACTGGAACTTTCCAAACTTTTGGGAGAGGCCCCAAAGTGACAGACAAGACCCAGGAGCTGGATAACTTATGACTGACATATAACTGGGGTTGGGGTGAAACCAATGAGGGTGGAACATGGGTGACATGGGACAAACCATTATAACTTATGAAAATGAAGTTAATACAAGGAACAAATACATACATAAAACTGATAAAACCAAAACCACACCACTACATATCATAATTCAGATACCTTGAATTTGTTCATTAGCAATTTTACCACATTGTTATGGGAGCATTTATTTAGGACTGTGCATGGCCGTACTTGTGGACTACAGTTACGTCTTACCATTCAAATTTCCTCTGTATCCTTTAAGTCTAGACATTAAATATTTTTAGTTTAAAAAAGTGGCTTTTTTATTTTTTGTGCCTTCATTAAAATACTATTACTTACTTGAGACTCGTATGAAATAGTATAAATAGTATAGTTCCTTTCATTCTTTCAAACAACATTAAAATTTCAATTACATAGCATGTTTGTTCTCTTGTTATTTAAGGGCTGCCTTTCTGTTCCTAATTGTTAAGATTAAAACAATCACCTTCAGAAATATCAATCCTTTTTCTGTTCCTAAAGCCAGAAAATATCTGAGTAATTTGCAAATACTGCCCTTAAACCAATGTGTGTATAATTTTTAAATGCATCTTATGTCTATGATACACCCACAAATCACAGCAAGATGACTTGTTATTGCAAGGCTGTAATTAATACCCTTTTTCATTTGTCAAAAAAGTAGTCCACAATAAAGTAGTTGATACTGCTAATTTGACATTCTTCTTCCCTCAAATGGCAGCTGAAAACTTCAAGTGAAATCAATATAGACACTTCTAGCTATTTTTCGAGTATTAGTGTCCAATTTATCTTTGGGTGTGTCAGGATATACAAGTCATCAATATTTTGCAACATCGAGGCAGACCTTAAACTTATGTGTATAAGTTTAATCTTGTCACCACAACAGCTTGCTAACTTTCATTAACCTTCTAGAACTTTCCTACCTATCAGTAACTGTACCCAGAAACTGAGGGTGCAAGTGGAAAGAAACTCCTACTGTTGCCTTTAAAAATTGACCTCGAGGTGCTCAGGATCATGGCAACAGTTACACAATTAGTGGGCAGTCCCAGTATGCCTGTGAAGGGGAATTATACATTTCTGAGAGAAAATAACGTTGAGAAATAGGTGCAACTTGACTCAAGACTTAGACAGCACACTAGCACAGCAAGGCTGGGGTAGAAAGGCAGTTTTTTGTGTCGTTAATTTAGTTATTTTTTATTTCGTGTGCCTCAGAAGAAAGGCTTTTGGAAGAGAGAATCTAGAAAAAACCAGTTTTGCTGTGTTCCAAATTGTTAGATATAAGCCTATCTTCCACCACAAAACAAACCAAAAAGCATAATGTATTTATGTATTTCTATATTTTCATTTCTTTTTTTGAAAGTACACTTTAAGTCACTGACACAGTCATATGGAGAAATCAGTTTCAGAAGCCCATGGGGCAGGGTATTTCCACTGCCTCAGCAGAGCCCTTTGGCACAATCAAAACACTCTGTTCCAATTATACTTTTTGTTCAGTTTTAGCTTTAAATTTTTACATGACAACTTCTTCCAGACAATCAGAAACAAATAGCTTAAAAATTTGCATCACACAGCTTCAAACATCTGGGGAAGCTAAAAGCTGGAATCAAAACAAGGCAGAGCATGTTAATCCTGCTGTCCTTGTGATGCAAAACAAAGTAAAAATGCAGATGAGTTTTGAACATACCATGTTCCTGTCTTTGGGACCCCAATTCATTCTTTATTTTTCTCTCCCTTGTGGGAATATATTGAAAAAAGCTGGACACATCATACTCAATACACACTTTCTTGTGATAGATTTGGAGGTTAAAGGTATCAGTGTGTGCTCATGTCCTTCATGGCCTGAGAACCCCACTTCTTTTTCCAAAACAGAGTATCATAAAAGTGCCAGTAATAATTGCACTGTAAAAATTCAGTATTTGACCCTGTTTCTTTTCTGTACTTGTACTTGTTTCAGACAAGCAAACAAAGGAAGTACTCTAAATTTGCAGTGGCACTATGGCAAAGTCAAGCCCTGATATGCTTTAATCTTCTGCTGTTTAAGACTATGAAATTCAGGCTGCCAAAGTACCAACGGGAAAACTCTGCCTACGCTTTGAAGTCACGTTACCTATTTATGACTATAAAACATTTCCCTCTTGATTCTTCTAGCCTTGCATCTAATGTGCAGAAAAAAGATAAACTTTCCAAGAAATTATTTTGACACAAGGTTGAATACACTCTTTAGAAACTGCTTCATTTTGGCAGGCCCTGATATTAAGGGGCCTAATGTCCAAACCTCTTCTTTTGCTTTCTTTTCTATTCCTTTTGGTGTTGATCTGCTCTATTTTTATTTATTTATTTATTCATTTTTAACTCTGAATAGCTCATTGTAAGAGTTGGCTGCCAGCCTACCATTTGAAAGTGAAGAAAACATCTTGATTTAACATCTGAGCAGGGATTTTTTTTTTGTCATCTGTAAACAATTGGACCATATGTAGTGTGATGGGAAACATGAAGGCTGTGCTAGAATATGATTTAAGGAACCTGGTGTTTAATTACTGCTCTTGATTAGCTGGAATAGAAATTAGATTTAAATGTATGAATTACAATATCAATTTTAAAGGTACATAAGATAGTTATCAGTAGATTTATTTACTTCTAGTTCTGATGATTGCATTTACTCTGATTATTTGTAAGAATAAAAAAAAAAGTTATACATTTCTGTCTTTAAAAGAGGGACAGATTCATTCAGGAATTAAAGAAAAACAGAGACTAATATGTGCTCTGTATTTGTTGAAGAGTTTCTGAACTTCCCTCATATTAATTCAATATCTTCCTGATTTCCTTCAGATAAACCAGTAAATGTCATTGTCTAATAAACTCCCTAAGCTTATTATCTTTTTTTTGGAGATAGGTTCGTAGTGCAACATTATTAATATGGCAGAAAGGCATCATAGATCTTTTACGCATCGAGCAAGTACTGGTTTATCATCAAAAGTCCCGGCATATCCTGTAACTTGGGTAAAATTTTCCCCAATCCTTCCTTAGAAGGGAACACAGACAAAATTTCCTATTAGCACAGGGGAACATAAAAGGAAACATCATCTGAAGCTCTTCACTCCCCTCCTTATTACTCCAACCCTCTCTGAATCTATAGGTAAGCCAAAGGCTCAGTCTTCAAAACTTTCTTGTGTGTCAACACAGCAGTGACCTTAGATATACATGGTTTTGATAAAGAAGAACCAGGCAGTAGATGTGATGTTTTACTATAAGCTAGACATTCAAACTGAAAAGAAAGGAAACAAGAAGATTCCTTGCTTCATGCAGTCTAGTTTGGTAAAAGTAGAGTGTATAATTCGAGGGTTCAGGTTTGGGAGCCCCGGGATCTGGCAGAGATGAGAAAGACAATTACCTTCTCTCTTGACTTATGCAGGTCAAAGAGCAATCATATTTCTGATGAAAAAGATGCCATTTATTTTACATTTATAGAGAAGTTAATTTAATTTCATGGGCTATGTGTTCTTTTTGCAGTGAAAGCAAGGAAAATAATTCACACTGTGATTGCTTTTGATTGTTTATGTGTATGTTAAATATAAATTTGAATTCCTGAGCTCTCCTCATGCCTACCTTCCCTCATCACAGAAATTCTCCACTTTGGTCTTAACTCAGGGCCAAAAACTCATTCCCAAAATATTGGGTTTGTCTCTCTGCTATTTTGAAAAACTATTTTAGTCTCTGAGGTTACAATCGTTGGACATGGCAGTTGTAGAGAATTCACTTAACTTTTTTTGCTGAACTAACTGCAATCACCATAGAAACAGAAAAAGAAGGACCATTGGCAGCCAGTAGCCAGAAGTTCAAAGGATTCATTCACACCAGTTTCACTTATATGCTATCACTTGAAAACTGGCAACACTGATAACTGGGAGGACATCGTGCAGCATACACAGTATTTTAAAAGAAACTCAAGTCTGTATATCAGAATACTGCAGATTATGCTTTTTAACTAGGGTTCCCTTAATTTTGTTTATGTTTAAACTCCCTTGTCAAAATGTATTACACTGTTGATTTAAAGGTTTTTAATAGAATTGGTGCAGGGAAAGCTGGGCATTGAAGGCCAGAACAAAGAAGATTAAGATTGAGAAGATTAACACTCTTCTAGTACTGATGTATTGCCTGATACTAAACAAACAGCACAGAGGGAACTGATCAGAAACTTTTTCAATTCCTTGCAAAAGCCAAAAATAGTCTTATAAAAAAACTTAGAAACATTTATAAAAGAAACATAAAATTGTAAGTGTTGATGAAGTCATTGACATTGGTCATCTTTAAAAGTCTCCTGCAATTTTTTAAGTAGAAAAGTTTAAAAAGCAGTTATTGAAATACTTCAGATTGAATCTGGATTAAAGACGTTTATGTAAAATCCTTCAATGTAAAAAAAAAAAAGAAAAAAAAAAAAAAAAAAAAAAAAAAAAAAGTGGGGTGTAATTCTTTAACCCTAGAATGACTTCCTTATGAAAGCTTAAAATTGAAACAATATTTTCAATGAACACTGGCTTCCTGTTTTCTCATTTTTCCTATATTAGAAGTGAGGATAACAGCTGTGAAGATGAAAGCTCACTGTCTCTCCTCACGCCTGCTAGATAGCTATGTGGTTTGTACGTAGGTCTACTGTGTTCTTTCCCACACAATCCTTCTCTATCTCCAGGTTAGCGGATGGATAATCCAGAGGCAACAGAGAGGCTTAGAACCCCTCATAACCCAGGCAGTTCAGATCCCATTGTGAAAAATAAGATGGAGAATAAAAAAAGAGAAATACACCTGGTTTTGTAAAGCTGGATCTACCCTCTTAGATGGAAGAAAATAGTGGAAACCAGATCCAACTTTCACAACATATGGTTTTGTACTTAAATGAAAATAAATTTTGGTATAATTTCCACAAGCTTGATTTAGAAGCCTGATGGAAGCATGATTGCACTTCTTGTTGGTTGTTTCCCACTTGTAAGAACATAAGTCACTGTTTGTATTAAATCTTTAACATTAATGTTCAAAGTTCAAATAGAGCTATTAGAAACATCCTATAACCCTGAGAAGTCTCAGTGATCAAGACCCTGAACTTTTGAAAAGAATTGAGGAAAGAGTCTGAAATTACAGAAACACAGATTTTCATACTATCACTCAAGATATCTATTACTATTCACACTTATCTGGACTGTCATGCTCAAATATATGTTAATAGACATATAAATATTATTCTTTATCAAGGTTTTAAAAAACCCCACCAAATTAATCCAAACACAAACCAACATAAAACCTTCAAAAATCTTTGAAAATAAACTCCACTGATTCTGTTTTACTTTCATTTGAATGGTATAGGTAATACACATTAATAGGATTTTCCAATATCAATGACACCTTCTTACCTCACAGGCTGGAATTTATCCTAATGAGAAATTTTTACCTGTCTATAGTCGTCATTTGCATTATGAATCTCAGATCACACTGAATATGATTCCTTTTCCCAGATGCCTTAGAAAAATACTGACTTATTTTTTCTTAATTCCACAGTGAAACACTGAAGGTAAAAACAAAACAAAACAAAACAAAAAAACCAAGCCCCCCCCAACACCTCCCCCCCCCCCAAAAAAAAAAAAAAAACCACCCAAAACCCCCCCCCACTGGTAATTCTGAGAAATATGAACATCTGATCTTAACTCTTAAATTAGCCATATGTTGAGTCTCAACAGATTGACAGTACTTATTAACATGAATGTAAAGTTTTAATATTTTAAATCTGCATTTTATTAATATTTAATCCAGGGTCATAGGTAATGTCCATGTGTGTCAGACAGAAAGGAAAGAAGGAGGTATCACAAGAATCCAATTACTTCTGCTTCTAATTGCAAATGACTTTCAGTATTGGGGCAATGTTCTTCTTGTGTGACCTTTAGTGCATTTTCTAGACTTCATTAAACCCTTTTGTTCTTGTCTGTTCAGGTAAATCCCATCTTGTCTCATTCTTCTGAAAGTATTCTGTCATATGTTCATAATCCAATAAAAAATGATTGCAGCAAGAAATATGCTGGTTAGTATTTAAAATATGTGCTGCATTATAATCTTATATGTGTGAAAAACTCAGTTCTCCTTTAAGATTTTCTCACACAAACGTTAGATAAACCACATCAATAGTAACTGTCCAAGAAATTAGAAATTCTGTCTAACTTTATATATTCGATAGATGAATATTTATTCTGAAAATGGATTTACTTTTTATAGAACAAACATGGATTTGAAGCTTAAACAGTGAATGCTATCATGCCACTAAAATCTATGCTTTTTAACAGAAGACGTATTCATTGGATTGAAGTTTTAAATGAAAAGTAAAGAAAAGTGAGTTGAAGACCAGAATATTATCATGTAAAAATTAAATTATGTTTATTTCCTCACAAAGAAGTATTCATATGGTATGTAGAAAGCATTGGTTAATATATAGACAAGTAGCAAAATAATAACAGTATAATGATTTAATATAATATTGTATAATAATAAAATTATAAATTGAAAACTGCCATTTCCCCAACATTATATCTATACAATACTGTACAGGAATAATGCCTGTGATGAGCATAAAAGAAAAAGGAACAGTCTATTATACATAGTATAGGATAATGTAAATAAATGAATTGGGAAACATTTGATGAAATGGCTTCTATTCCCCCTGAAATCATATTTTGTGTCTTTCTTTTCTTGTTTTGTTATAAGTCTGCATTTCCAACAAATGCATATATTCCAGCTTCTGCATTTTTAGACGTAAAAGATATCAAGAAAATGGTAAATTTTGCTTATTTTCAAAGCCCCATCCTTTTAACATGCCTTATATTTATATATTGTGAGACTGTCTTTTCATAATGACTGTCCTCTCACAATTACATTTTGCCTCCAATACTTCCAGTTGATCATTTACTTTCTTGTGGTCCAACTCTAAGTAAATGAATCAAGACAGGTGATTGCCTTTTGAGAAACCCTAAGAAAGATGAACATGGGTCTCCTTTTTGTTCTGAAAAGTCACAGTGATCAAAAGGGTCTCCCCAAAGTCACCACAAGGTTGATATTTGTTTAAAATGTGTAAGTCAGGCTCCATTCAACGAGAAGGTTGTTTCTTTTCATGGATCAATCTACCCTGATTTAAAACAGCCAACTGAAGTTGAAATTCAGTTCTTTGAAAATAATACTGAAAACTTTTGTAAGTAATCTTAGATTTATGAGAATCTTGTCCAGTTTTCAAGGATGAATTAAGTACTTCAGATTTTATTTCACAGAATTTACTGAGAAGAGTATAACTTGAATGTAGAGGCAGGTACGTCTCCCTCCAGGATTTTTATCCCCATTGTCTCACTTTTTTTTTTTTTTTTTTTTTTTTTTTTTTTTTTTTTTTTTTGTAATTCTTACCCTATTTATTTCAGTGGTTTTATTTTTTTTCCCCTTTTGTTTTCTTCCTGAGGTATGAATCTTATGTTTCAAACCATGATTGTGAATTGCTCACTTTCCCAGACTCCAGTAGAAACTGATATTAAATGACTTTATCAAACCCCAAAGCTTGAAGAGACTCATCTTTTGAAACAGAGAAATGAAGGCTGCTAAACCGAAATGTTTAGCATCATAGGTGTTTTACACTCCTTGGATTAGTGGCAAGAAAAGAATACTGTGAAGGAGGACTCTAGACAGTGTAATCAGAATTATACTGTGATACTTTTCCAGTTAAATACCAAGCACAATGGCATTCTCACAGTTTGGCTTTGGCCACTCTGGACACTGATAGTTTCTTCTCTCAACCTTCACCACTGAGTCAACTGGATTTGTGACACAGTGACCTTCTTCACTGAAGTCCTTTTCCACAGCTTCATGTCTGTCTCCTACCGGATGCTCCTCTCAGCCCAGCACAACTGTTAGCTCCTCCTGAAACCTTCAGGAGAGCAGGCTCGGGCTGTGCTGAGTGCAGAACTTGCCTCAAATGTGGGCAACTTAGTAAATTTTGTGACGTCGTGTAATTGGGCCTGAAATGGGTCTTTGATGCTTTTAAAATTTTTTTAGCTGTGGTTTGAAAAGTGATAATTATATCTTCATTTTTCTATAGAATAAGAATATTAAAGCCATCCAAAAAGAAATATGATAGCAGTAATTGGTATGCACAGGGAGAGTGTATATATTTTTGCGATCTGTGAATAATAATGAAGCATGAATCTAACACATTAAGTCATATTACCAAGCCACATAAACATTACAAGTTTTAAAGTTCACCTAAAGGGCAAATTAGATTGGCCTCTGCTGTTATGTTCTTGAGCTTTTGCAAATTCTGGGGTTGGGAACTTAGTTTCTTATTTATATGTAATTGAATTTCTCCCAGTTTCTAGTACCAAAGGATTACACATAATTATTTGAAATAATCTTACTTTACAGACAAGAAGTAAGTTGTTGTTCAACCAGAAAAATTCAAACCTTATTGGCCTAGTAAATATGTATGTTTCAGAACAGGAAGAAAGGAAAATAAATACCAGCTATAATATTTACAAAAGAGCTGTTTAAGGAAAAAGTATGTTTGTTCTTTGGGAAGTTCACTGACTTTGAACTAACCCAAGACAAATTATTAGGGAGAGAAGATAATGAATAGCTACTCCTCTACTTGTGGGTTCTTACACTTGACTGTGCAGGCAGCACTCCTGTCTAGCAAAGATCTTTGCTCCCACATATGCTATTAGGGTCAATTGTTTTTGTAGTTTGGAGCAGAAGGGAGAGAAGAGAGGGAAGGGTTTCCAAGCAAAGTTTTCTCAGTTAATTTAGAACACATAGTAATGGGCTCTAAAATAATAACATTTTAACCAGTGAGGTAATTAAATATTTTCTCAAATACAGAAATACTATGTTGCTTGTTTTCTCAAAAGGGAGGTCATTCATTTTAACTGCTTCAAAAATATAATGAATGAACAAATTTGTTTTTATTTACATTTTACCATCAAAAATATTGTATTAAAATACACCACAAAGCAGCAGAATATAGCTTTAATCAGTGTTTAATCAGTTTTACAGGCAAACTTCCTTTAAATGCAAATAAAAGGGAACATATTATGTTGCATTTGAAAATGAGCTACTGCAAGCTCTGATACACAGATGCTACCATAATTAGTTTTAGAAATCTTTGTAGCATACAGCTAAGATTATAAAATAATTATACATGTGGTATACTATTAGGCTAAGAGGTATTCAGGGATATAGATTATTGCCCTTGTCAGGAGTGATTTCACCAGTACAATGCAGTCAGCTTTACAATGAGCTAAATGTGCAAGGATGCAAATAAATTTAACAAGCAACTGTGGAAAAATAAAGGACTGCTACAAGACAAATGTGATTGCTACAAGATAGCACGTTACTTGCTGTTACTGATCAGCATGAGCACCTGTGGAACAGCTGAGGAATCATGTACTCCAAGAATTTCACACATTCTGGAGGACACTGGAGGACTCACCTCACCCTTCTAAGCCTTCATTATCTTTCAAGTGTCCATAAAAATATTCATCTGCTTACTGAAAAAGTTTTGGGAATCTCAGAGAACTATCTGCTGTAATACAATTATTAAGATTTCAAACATCAGTGAAGGAGTGCCAAGTAGGGACAAAACAAGAAATGCTCTCTCAGAGTAAAGGGCCCACTTCTTAATGTGGACATGTAGATTTGTGTATTTATACACATGTATCAATGGAAGTGATAGATACCATCCAAAAACTGCATAAACACCTCATAAAAATTTGAGACTTAATTTCCATAAATACTCCTTGATAACCTGCCCCAAAAATGGATAAGAAGACCATCACACTCCATCACACTCCATCTTCACAACTCCATCACCATCCATTATTCCTTGTATGCCAACACACTTCAACACTTACTTCAATGTACCTCTCCCTTTACTTCTGCAAGGCATAAGTAAAAACCCTAGGTCCAGAGAAATTAAAAATATCTCATCTTGCACAACTTGGATCTTCAAGGATGCAAGTGAATGAAACAAAATAGAACCTTTAAATTAATAGATCTAGGATTAAGACAGCCTACCAGAATTAATCACACCTACAAAATCATGTGCCTGTGGTATTTTCCATATTACATAGCTAAATGACATGGTGTACAGATAGGACATACTTATTATGCGGTAGATGGTACAGTAACAGCTGCTTGCTGTTAGGACTGCATGTAACAAATACAAGAGTAGTCAGGTTAGTCAGATAAAATCTGTCAGGAATTCAAATCATAAATTAAACAGTGCAATAATAGATAATGAGGAAACAATCATTTTTATTACACTGTTTTAGGTTCTCTAAAGAGATAAGATCAGAGAGAAATCAATATATATTTCATTCATACTCAATTTTATAATAAGCGGTTTGGACAAGAACCCTTTGCATTTTGTTGACATTGGGTACTGATTAAAATCAAAAGTTGTGATGTGCAGACTGGTATAAGAATGCTTCTGTATTAATCTTATTGTTTGATGCTTCAGTGCATATATTAGGGCAACTGTGAACTATCACATTAGTCATATTTGTTTGTATAAGGTCAGCCAAAAGATACCTGTTTTCTCTAATTTACCACACATTTTAATCTTGCTATTAGCCTGCACCAGCCTAAAATCCCCCTAAATACCTATTCCATTTTCTGCATCAGGGAATTTTAGTCAGGTTAGCAGCCTAAGTACATTTACTGGCATACTAAAGCAACTGATGAATTTTTAGCTATGGCTTCTTTAAATTGAGATACACTCAGTTTGTCAAAGGCTGTGCCGATAGCTGATATTTGTAACATTAACAACTGTAGACAAAAATATAGCAGGCATGAAGAAGGCAAAGGACAGCGTTTCCACAGAAATTTGTACTAGTGACAATAGGGACCAAGATTCCCCTTCACATGATCTAGAGATGGTCTAAAATACAGCCTCCAGTTTTCAAAGGAGATAATTTTACTGTTATTTTTAAGCAAAAAGGAAGTGGCTATCACAGAGGGAAGTAGGGTCAGCCTGAGACTTTTGCAGAACCATGATGTTGTGGTGAGCTGGGCAGCTATATGAAATTTATCCTTAAAGCTCTCCCCAGACTGTACAAATATTTTAGGTGGATAAATATATGTGTAGTGTATACATTGTGCATAGAAAGATGTATTTTTGCCAGCATTTGGGTATCTCTGATAGGTATTTTCTACCCTTAGGCAAAGATATAAGTGGATTCTACAAGATCTATTTTTAATACTATTTTTAACTCTCTACTTTCAAACATCATTTCATTCCCTCTCTACTTAAGCAGAGACTTATTACTTCTTTTATGTTTAATAATTCAGAATATTGTATTTATGTACTTTTTGAAAGCACCTTGAATGTTTATCAAAAAAAAGGGAAAAAAACCTCAGAGGAAAAAAGATTTCAAGAACTAAGGAAAAAATCCCTTTTTGCTGAGAAGTGCAAGTGAACAGCAGTTTTGTTTGATCAGCACGTACTTTAAGAAAGTTGGCAGACATCAAATCTCTGTTGTAGTAACTAATTGCATAAGAACAAGAAGTATGATCCAGGAGGAGGGGGACTGACCAACCTGCATGTCTGCTGCACACAGTGCCAGAGGGCAAGCACAGATCACACCACCCCAAAGACTTCTGTGAACATAAAACAAAAGGGGTGTCAAGTTATTCTTTGGTGATTATTGAAATTATTGGAGCAGCTATCAAAATGTGAGCAAAGGCATCCAATAATTAGTCATATGAGCCTAGAAAAATATGATTCAGTGTAAGTAATTGTGTGAAGCTATGTGCCAGGATTGCATTTAGCTTCTGCAGAAAACATCATGATTAACAGTAGGAATGGCTAATCCAGTAGCTAAAGAGAAGCAATCTGCAGATGCCAAGCAGGCAGTGGTCCATACAGCCTTATGGAAAGGTTTAATACTGCCTCTGCAGCATAGGATATATGTGGAGACTGATATATTTACATACAAATAGGATGAATAAATGTAAAGATCACATAACCAAATTTTATATGTTATGCTGCAAATGTCATGCAGGAAATACATACTCTGATTGATATGTGGAATGTTTGCCAGGATGGTGACAGCCAAGCTGAGTTCAAAGTTACAGGAAATGTTGTCATCAGCCTACTGTTAAAACGTACAATTACTTGCTATTCTCCTTCTGCTTAAAGGTGACTAGTACCATGTTTTTCCCTAGGCTACTTGTTCATGCTAGTTTATTATCACTACAAAATATTATAATAGATTAGCTTTTCCATATTTTGTTCATATTGGGAAGGGCATGTTTCAGACAGTACAGTGACAATGTTTTTGAAAAGGCATTTATTCCCCCACTAAAAATTACCAGGCAGCTTGTTTTGAAGAATAAAAATCTCTAAATTGCATCCTTGCAAATTCTTTTCCTGATATTTCATTTAATATAAAGAATTCAGAAGGAAGTGAGCAATATCTAATTAATATCTCCTAATGCCCAACTGATGTCAAGAGTTATTCCAATTTATAACTAAACCATATTTTTACATTGAAAAATTCAATTACATTTACTGACAGACTTCTAAATGCCACATTATTTATACTGGCAAACTTTGCAGTCTCTCATTATATTTATTAACATTCTTTCCAGAGACCAAAGTGTATATACAATACAGATCACTGCATTCTTCATTTTTCAGTCTTTCAAAGTGATATGCACATCTGCTGGAGTAGGATGGAACTGACTTGTTTCCGGATATCCAAAAGACCAAACAGAGCCAGCAGTTAATTTGCCCTCCCTTTTGATTCTCCAGGCAAAACAAAGTAACCTTGACATTTCTTTTCCTCCTCCCTCTCCCTCCCTCTTTCCCCCTTCATTCCCCTTCTCTCCTGCTCTTTTTTCTCGCACACACCCACACACTGCACTATCTGTGCACACATCAACAATTTTGAGCTGTGAAGAGGTTCAATTGCCACCTTAGTGACTCACTTATAATCAAATCATTTACTAGGATAGCTTGAGGACATGACAATGACAGAGAGACATCTGTTAGGTGGATGTGATGTGAAAAAAAAAGGAAAAAAAAGGAGGTTATTCACAGCTGGTACATTAGCCATGCTAGCCACTAGGCCACCATCGTGTCCTAGTCCTACAGCTTCACTCTCCTCCTTTCTTCCTGCTCCCTGCTGTCAGCTGCCAAAAGATATCTGTTCTCACCCTTTGCTGAATGAAAAGGTGCTAATGCATGACTTCAGGATATGTCAGAACATACAGTACTTACAAGTGTTTGGAGATGCAGCCAACCTGACCATGGGGAAAAGAAATGAGTAACTAAAGAGTGATTTTCTTGAAAAAGGATGACTAGAAAAATAGTGAGGGGGTTATTCCGTTTTTCTAGCTGTGGCAGGCAGAACAGGTTTTTGTTTTCTTGATGCTCATCTGCATTTCTTGTAGAGTACTAAATACCCTACCAAATGTTCAAAAACCAGGCTGAGTTGGTGGTTTGCTTTTTTTTTTATTTTTAAATTTCAGCACTAATGGAACTTAAAAATATATCCCCAAAGGAAGAAGAAATACAGAATAGCTGGAATACTGACATGGAAATACACAGCTTTAAGAACTCCCTTTCTCACACTTCAAAGACACAACAAAATTGTGGGAGGGGTTTGAATAAATTATGATTTAAAAAATACTTAGCTGTTTGTATACCAAAACTGCCAGAGTAGATATCCAGATATCCAGAGTATTCCCCAACTATCTCCTCTCCTTCTTTTTAGTTACACAAGGTCTGTGTTTTGCACCCACTAAGCTCAACAGGCAGAGGAGACTGGTGACAAGTTCAGCATACCAGAAAGCTTCTGAAAGTTTTATTTTTTCAAAGCTGTCTGTTGCTCCAGGTGAAACAGAGCACAGTTTTTTTAATAGTACTTAAAACCTCCGCACTACAAACTTTAAAAAAAAAATCTGCTTTGTGATACCAGTAAGGGTGATTTCTGCAGTCAACATTGTGAAATACTTATAATCCTGTTCAATTATTTGCCTAGCATGACACCAAAAATAGAGCCACAAACCAAACTAAAACTTGTAGTACAAGGGCAGAACACTGGTTGTTTTTTGAGTGGCAAAGAAAGAGTTTTAATAACAGTAAGGGATTCTAATATTAAGCCCAGCAGACATGAAAGTCATGCAAATAGCTTAAAATAAATTTCATAGCTATGCATTAAAGATCCTCTACAACACACACTCCGAAAAACAGTACACAGACTAAAGATATCCCAAAGTGTCACAGGCACTCACTAGGCATACTGCCCCATCAGATACCTTGCCTAGGCTCCTAGTCAGAGTTAAACATACCAAAGCTGTCCCTGTGTAAATTCTGGAATTGGTACTTCTGCAGTCTTCAGTGCATTGTAGGCTTGCTGAAGGGACAAGGCTGAAGGAACAAGGCGGGGTGGAGGGAAAATCTCTTTCCTCACTTGAAGAGTAAAAGCAATTTCCTCGAAAATAAAATGTGTATCCTAATCGTGTTAACAGCTGAAAAAAGGTAAATTACTCTCTGACTTTGGTAGTGGTTCAGTTTCAAGGCTTTATCTTTCTGAAACTCTTAGGAAGAACAGCAAGGAATATTTATTACCTTCAGAAAATTTAAAAATATTTCCTCATTCATCAGATAGTCCAAGTTACTACACATTCAGTAACCCTGGAGATTTTTTTAAAATGCAGAGAGTAAAAAAGTCCCAAATATCTAAGCTAGTCTCACACCCAGGTGGGCACAGCTCCCACTTGGTCCATTGTGTGTTGTGCCACACTTACCTGCATGTTTCAATTCTGCCTGAAATTCCTGTTCATTTTCTAAATTAATCTGCACATCCAAATTATGAGCGATGCAGACCCAGCACACACAGACACACACATCCCCAGATATGTACACTTCTTTTGTACAGCTGATAACGTCACCCTGCTTCTCCAGTGGGGTGTCTTTGAAAAATATGGACTACCTGGATTGAAAATGTTGTTTTACTAATAGATGAATAGGACTCCTCGGGTGTTTGCTCAAATTTCCTGGATTTTGCTTGTCAGGTACTATTTCAATAATGTACGTGGTGATTCAGAAGAGCAGATTTTTCTTTACTGAGAACTTGCTTTTGGGAAAAGATAGCTAAAGAAAATTAGAAAATTAATTAAACAAAAACAACCAAAACTATTAATTTTTGAGTCTTTAATAGTCCAAATAATATTTCCTATTAAATATTTGCAATGAAAATTGGAATGAATCTGAATCGGTACTGAAGTTTTCAGAAAGATTGATTCTAACATTGTGGGCCTAATAAAAGGAATAATTTTTGTCAGGTTCTTACAGGTTATCTCCATATATCTACTTTAAAGTTTTGTAAAAGCATTCCAGTGTCAATAGTAAAAGTATTTGCTTATCTTAGAACCAAAGAATCACAGAATCAATTAAATTGGAAAATACCTCTGAGATCATCAAGCCCAAGCTATGATCAAACACCACCTTGTCAACTAGACCATGGCACTGAACGCCAAGTTTCCTTAAACACCTCCAGGGATGGTGACTCTATCACTTCCCTCGGCAACCTCTATTGTCTAATCACATTTTCTGTGACGAAATTAATCCTTCTGTCCTGTCACTAGTTGTCTGGGGGAGAGGCTGACCTAGACCTGGCTGCAACCTCCTTTCAGCAAGTTGTAGAGTGGGATAAGGTTGCCTCTGAACCTCCTCTCCTGCAGGCTAAATAATCCCAATTCCCTCAGTCCTTCTTCAGCCCCCAGCACTGAGGTGAGGCTGCCCCAGCTCAGAGCAGAGTGGGACAATCCCCTCCCTTGCCCGGCTGGCCATGCTGGGCCTGATGCCCCCAAGACACTCTTGGCCCTCCTGGCTGCCAGGGCACTGCTGGCTCATGTTCAACTTGCCACTGACCAGGACCCCCAGGTCCCTTTCTATGGCACTGATTTCCAGCCTCTCATTCCCCAGTCTGTCCATACATCGAGAATTGACCCATCCCATGATCGGAATCTGGCACTTTCCCATGTTGAACTTCATATGATCGGGTAATTGCCCATTCCTCTCATTTGCTGAGGGCTCTCTGCAGGCCCTCCCGGCCTTCGAGGTATTCAACAGATCCTCCCACATTTTCATTGTCTGTGACCTTGCTTAGTATCCCTTCCAGTCTTCTGTCCAGGTCATTTATGAAGATGTTGAAGAGCACAGGGCCTATGATGGAGCCCTGTGGAACCCCACTGGTGAGAGGTCACCAATCTGATGTCACCCTGTTCACTTTTAACCCTTCGTGCCTGACCCATGAGCCAGTTGCTCACCCATCCCTTGATGTGTTTATCCAGCTACATGCTGAAGGAAACCATGAGAGATGATATAGAAAGCTTTACAGAAATCCCAAAGTATTACACCAACCAGCTTCCCCTGTTCAGCTGGGTGAGTTACCTTGTCATAACAAGAAATCAGATTTGATAAACAGGACTTCCCTTTCATGAAGCTCCACTGACTGTGACCAATAACTGGTCATCTTTCCGAGTTGGCTCCCTTAGGACCTGTTCCATAAAATTGTCATCCAAGTTTTTCAGGAATTTTCTGGCCTGGTTTGTACTAGCCATGTGATGCTCTCAGTTAGTTTTTATTAAGTTGAACTCCCCCATAAGGCCACAGTTAGCAAACTCTTCCACCAGCCCCCTCATCACTCTAGGACTCATAGACCCTTGGGCCTGTGAGCATTGAGGTGGCACAGCATGTCACTACTTCCTTCAGGGTTAAAAGTGGTCCATTCTTCTTTTCCCCGTCTACCACCTCTGGAGGCTGGTTGTTCTGAGGACAGCTGGTCTTACTGCTGAAGACAGAGGTTGATGCCTTAGGTTTTAGCTTTCATGTTTTTCAGATTCTGTGCTGCCTAGGGGTGTAGTTCTGAGCCTCATATTAAGTGCTGGAAAGTTCTTTTCACAGAGTAGGTAGACAAAACAAATCGTTTTCCTGCTGAAGACCAAGAACAACTTTCCAACAGCATAAACAACAATGGTCTGAAGGGAGAAACAAGAAGGATGAAACCTCACAACCTGAAGCTGTAATTGGACAATTAAACCCCATTATGCAAATGGACCAAAACTTATAAAATGGTAAGGTCTCGTGACCGGTTGTCCATTTTGTGACCATTCTTAGTCCACCTTGGGCGTAGCCCTGGTCAGGCTCCTGTCTTGCCCAAGGTGGATCCTGGAGGCCTTACAATAAATACCTACTTTATTCTCTAGCTCTGTCAGTCTCTGTTTCAGGTCAGCCTTCCTAAGGCATCAAGGTAAAGAAGGTATTAAGCATATCAGACTTTTCCTCATGTTTTCCCCATTGCTATTAAAGAATGGAGGTTTTTCTTCCCCTCCTTTTGATATTAAAGTATTTATAAAACCAATTTTTATTATCCTTTACAGAAGCAGAGACTTTAAGTTTTCTAACTGAGCTTGTGCATCACCAATTTTCTTTCTGCATGACCTAACAATATCCTTAAACACTTCCTGAGTTTACCACTGCTTTTTCAAAAGGTGATACACCCTTTTGTTTTCCCCTGAGATCCTAGTAAAGCCCCCTGCTCAGCCAAGACAGTCTTCTTCCTCACTAGCTTCTCTTTTGGCACATAGGGATGGCCTCATCCTGTGCCTTCAGGATTGATTTCTTAAAGTATGTCCACCTTCCTGGACTACTCTGTTTTTCAGGGCTGGTTCCCAGGGAACTTTCTGAATCAGTCCCATGAATAGGACAAAGTCCATCCTCTGGAAATACAGGACAGAATTTTTATTTTTTTTGTCTGTCCTCCTTATTTCACCAAGAATTGAAAACTTTATAGTTCTGTGGTTGCTGTGCCCAAGATGGGCATTCTGACCACCACATCTCCTACCAGCTCCTCTCTGTTTGCAAACAGCAGGTCTAGCAGAGCCTCCTTGGCAGGCTGTGACAGGCAGTTATCTTCCACACACTTCAGGAACTGCCTGGACTGCCTCCTTTCCACTGTCTTGAGTCTCCAACAGACATCCAGCTGGTTAAAGTCTCCCACAAGAGAGTAGATGAGTGGTACTTCATAAATATAGGATGATGTTATCTTGGCTATGTTAGGCACAATAATGCAGAAACAGAAATTAGCAATTTTTCTTTACATCATTCATTAATACTAAGACAGTCACTGGGCAAAATGAAAAACAAAGGAAAAGGAAACATTTATTTTTCACCCTTTTGATAACTTCCTTTCTGTCACATGCTGCATATATATAGAAGTCTATTTTTGTGTCAAATTTTAGTTTCTTTTTAATTGAGAGGACAGTTCTATACTATTCTATTTTTAACAGTTATCGCAGTTAGCAGAAGAAGGGCAAATTTCTTGGTCTTTGGATGTTTAACTCTATTTTTCTTTTTTAATCTATTTTTCTTTCACTTCAACAGAAATTCTACTGCAGCACAAGAAACACAATGCACACAAATGATAAGAAGAACAGAGAAATTCAACTCTGGCCCTTCATCAAAGATGAAATTCAGTATAGTAGTTTTATTTCTGTTCCTCTTTGTGATAACAATGATATAAAATATTCATTAAAATTCAAAATTGACCAATCTTCCCAAAATGGAATCTTGGCTGAAGAAAATATCTTGACTTTTGCTAGTCAGAATTTATCTGAAGAAACACTGATAGTCCTGTCAAACAGGCCAGAAAGTTCCATTCACCCATCCTGTTGTGAAAACACACAGAAATGCATCCTGAATTGTGGCTAACAGAATTGGAGGTTGGAGCTGATACTCCAGAATGCCGTCTTCTTCCAGGAGTCTTTCACGATTGTCTCTTTTAGAGATAACTGTAAGGTACCGGGCTTTAAAAAGTCAAACCCTTAAAACCATATTTTTCTGCGTGTCCAGTGAAGACATGTTACTATAGACAGTATGATACAACACATGGCTGTAAGTGGAAGAAATAAATCTGCATGCCGAGTGCAGTATCAAAACTCAAATTTATGTGTAACTGAGAGTTAATGCTGAGTTTTGCTGCAACTTCATTTAACTTTATATACATATATATATATATATCAGCATTTGCCCCAGGTACGTTGAATTAGTAGAAGAAATAAAAGTGCTGAACTGCTTGTTTTGGCACAGACATCCTCAATCCGAGCATTGCTCTGTGTTTGCCATTTCATTGCACCTTCTAAATGTAAAACACATGGTAGATTTAAGCTTTTAACTACAGATACTGATTGTTCTGGGAGGCTCAGAAATTAGCCAATGACATCAAATCCTGCTTGCTGTATTCACTGAAGACTCCCACTGTGAACATGGGTACATTAAGCAGGATTCAGCCTTTCTAATCAGTGCATGTTAACATGAAGAAATAATATTGAAGCAATGAGAATTAGATTTAATTTGTATTGGTTTTTGTATGCTTGGAGATTTTTCTGCTTGTTTTATTATGGGATCTACAAAGATCACAGTAATCTCATGGTTAGCAGGCTTTGAGTGGGCAATGTGAGGGTAAACCCAAAACCCAGTGATCAAGAAGTAATTTTATCTCTCAGCCACAGATTTTCCTCTAGAGCTTTCTGTTTATTAAATTATACAGAGTCAATAAGAATTTCCTCCAGATACCTACCTTTCAGTCCCAATACTGGCCTAGAACTATATTCTGTCTCTGTAATGCACAAATGTTAGCTTTCCCCACTGACTTTCTAAAAAAAATAATAATCCTTCTTTATTTTATTTTTCTTCTGTTAGTTAAGGAGAATGTTATCTCTCTGTAGGAGTTTCCTGTCTTATCCAGAGAAGGAGGAAGATAGTGAAAAGCTAAACAGGCCAAGGGTTCAGCAATCAGGGTTCAGATGATAAACTCCAAAGTGACTTTTGGGTCCATAACACCCTGAGCTCTAGGTCACCACAGGATTAAAGGGCAGAATAGGAAGTATATCATATCATATCATTCAACTCACTTGGGGAAATATCAGTTCTCTTTACAATAATTTCTGCAATGTGCCAGCAATGAATTTTGAGGTAAAATGATTCAGTGCACCTGATTTTGCCCAAATAACTGTACATTTATTCCATTATGCACTGATTTAGGTCCTTGTTCAAGAAGTTCATATGAATTTCACGGATGACCAGTGTGCAAGTTCACGGTATTTGAAAGAATATCAGCAGTAGCAAAGATATTCTGCTTCATACAAAGATATGAACCAGACAAATTTATAATCACCAAGTATAGAAATCAGTATCGTTTATCATATTGTTTTGTCTGCATCACTTACAACTTCTTTCTCTGGAGAAGTTTCATACAGAAATCAATTTTTACCTCATATCAGTGGCACAAAAGATCTAGACCAGAAAGTTCTGCCAAAAGTGATGAGGTTTCTACAAGGAAAGGTTCATTTAAATTGAATAAAACAAATGAAAAAGGTGCATAAAAGCATTCTGGACATGAATAATTAATGCTGGAAGGCCCAAGAACTTTTAGACTAAATCAGGAGATATCTAATGAATTTGTCCTCTTGCAAGATAATTATTCCTGTAAAGGTTGTGGATTGTATTCTTGGATTTTTGGGTATGAAAAATCTCATACTGCAAAATATTTAGATATACTCAATCCTACCACCCAGAAAAACAAATGCAATGCTTGAAATGGATAAATACTTATACTAGAAATCCAGAAATCTGCCTCTAAATAAGATAATGACTTTAAAGGGTAAAGGACAATACCTTGAAACCTCTTGAAAGGCAAGACTACTGTTTCTCACTAAGCTACCTGTGATGCCTGGTTTCCTGCTAACATTTTTACCTTAATCAATGCTACATCTTCACCATCTTCACATAAAGAGGACAAATATTTTTATATATATATATATATATATATATATATATATATATAACACTGTATTTTTGGTATATATATAACACTATATTTTTTTATAACACATATATATAACACTATATTTTTCTAACCAGAGAAGCAATGTGACTGTTCTTATTCATTAATTTAAAAAGAAAAGAAAAAGTAAAAAAAAAAAAAAGTTGGGTTTTTTCCTCTTATGAAATTTTCAAGTTTCTATACTGCAAACTGTATCTGAAAGGAAGCATGTTTTCTCCTTTTGCTGAATAACAGCCAATTTGCAGCTGGAACACAATTACATTTTTGTTACTGGCGTTTTGAGGAGAAACATTTCATTAGATATCTCTGGTTCTAAGTACACCTAAAATCCAGGTTTTGGAGTATAATTGAACAGGATTTAATTTTGCTGTTCTAAGAAAACAGGGAAAAATAAAACTCCCATCCTTAATCACACAAAAAATAAATGTGATAAAATTTGTTTAAAAGAAGTTGAATGCATACTAGTGGTTTGAGTGAACACAACCTTTTTCAAGGTTGAGTTTGTAATATCAGCTTTGAATTTTTATCCCTTTTATGAGAGCTCTTGACTGCTTTTAAGTCGAAACCTATATGTATAAAATCCTGAATAGCATAGTTTAACAGTTTCAAAACGGTTTTTATAATACGAAAGTTGAAAGTTTTCACTTTTAATTGTTGGTTTAATAAGCTGATAATTTTAATTTATTTTTAGTTGGTTTTGCAAAGTGATGTTCTTTATCTCTTTTAACTTCTCTTTTTCTTTCTAGTTCATGCGACAGTTGCCCCTTCCTATATTACTAAAATCTGTTCCTTTTGCATAAAAATGAAAACTGGTAGTCGTTCATCTTTGCAGAGAAAGTGGGGAACAGAAGACAGAAAGTCAAATTCACAAGGTTTATGTGGTTAGTCTAGTTAACAAATATGTTATCTTCTAGTGAAAGAATGACCAGTCGTAAAGAAAACAGCAAAAGTATACCAAATTTTACAATGGCTCAAGGGTGTGAAAATTAATTTAGAACCCCCAATTTTGTGCAATTCTTCAAAAAAATACCAATCATTCCAGTCATGGATATTAAGCTTTTAATTAGGTGAGATCGTTGTCAACAGGATTTAAATCAGTAAAGTGGTTTTATAATGCAATAAAGGAAGACATTTCTCCCCCTTGCTTCCCTTCACTTCTTTTTTCTACCACTCTTGATCTTTAACTCAACTACTTATTCTCTTTGCTCTCATAGTCAACCTGATTTCTTTATATATGCAACCTTCAGGTTAAATGGGAACGAGACTAATTAATTGCCATGCTTTATTTTCGATCTTTAGTGTCTTCCAGTGAAATATGATAACTGGCATTGATATATGGTTTGCTGACTCTATTAACCACCTTTCTAATTCACTGTATCTTTTTATATTAATTATGCCTCTAGCCTAATATTTTATTCATGTTTGAATCCTTTTTGCATTACTGCTTGTTCTCAATAATATTAATATGAAAAAAGTTGGGTAAACTTTTTTATCACCTCTGGGATAAACAAACAGGGCTGACCTCTTGAACAATTTCTATCTACAGACAAGAGGTATTGAAAAGATTTCAGTTTAAAAAAGAGGTCTCCCACTCTGTTCAAAATAAAGATAGGAGCATATGCATGACAAAAACCCATAGTATCCTTATAATTCCAGAATAAAGTTTTTTTATTTTTACAGAAAATTTGGAATGCCAGAGGAAAGTGTTAAATAAGAGTAATTGGTAATTTTTCTGCTCTTTCATGCTAAAGTTTATCATAGGTACAAATTCTTTTGACAGATTTAAAAAAAAAAAAAGGAAAATATCCACAGTTCACGACTTCTCACTGGAGTAAATCCATGGATATCCATGGACAATGGCATGGATAGCCATGCCATTAGGTGCAGAATAACCCTCAAGATTTACCATGTTTGCAGGATGCCTGCAAGCCTTTATCCAGAGGCTACAATAGCATGAGTTATCTCCAAGTATTCTATTTGGTGATTGTATTGGGGTTTTGTGTTTGGTTTTTTTGCTTTTTACCTTCTTAGCAAAGTTTTTGATAATGGGCAGGAATCAATCATAGTAGCAGCCAAAAGTTGCATGGCATTCTTTACTCATACAGTTGCTGCTTGATCTTGTATGAGAAGCAGTGAAAAAATCCCCATTATTGTGAGCTTGTACAAATACCAGACAGTTGGCGATAAAAGGGGAGCTGACTGGTTGCAGTGTTTTGCACATTCCAATAACAAATATCTGCTGTTTTGGCTGGTGAATTTAGATAGACTTTAGCTGGGATTGTTACAAGGCTTGTGAGGGCACAGTCTTTATTAGAGCATGCATATTGAGGAAGAAGCAAACCCCACTTAAAATAATTCTTTTCTAGCATCATAATAAGAACAGATGGAGAGATATATTAGGTATTCCACATTTGGTTAAAGCTTATCAGGAGTTGTGCCTTTTGGATAACAAGGTCAATCGACTGCAAAATAAAAATTTGTAGGAAACAAGACTCATTGATTCTGATGAATCTGAAACCAGTTATCCAGCTGGCAACAGAATATTCCTGAATACCCACTGCAGTTGCCTCTGGAAACAGTTTCCTCTGAAGATCATGCAATCCTGATAATTTGAGAAGTGTCTGAGAAGACTCAGATTTTGAAAATGACAATGGCAAGATGAAGGGGACAGTTAATTTTTCAACTCCCATTTGTTTCCATAGACTGTAGACATGAGGTGACAGGAGAGAAGGACAATATTTGCCTTCACAAATGCCTGCTTTGCATCCTCACAACTAAAAGGGAACTGTATGAACCCAATGGAATGGAAATGATATCAAGATATACTACTTGGCAGTAGTGCTGTACAAATTACCTCTTCTTAGCTACTATTTCTTGGTCAAGACTATGCACTAAAAAGACATGTGTCTCCCTCCTGCCACTGCTGAACTCTGGCACTCAAGTATAAAAACCCAGCTACATCCTGTCCACACCCAGTCTTCTTCCCCCATCTTTGGATGTGGCTGTTCTGCTACATGAACCACTATAAATATAACGCTCAGCTTTCCTGGTGACATCTGTTACTTTGAGTTAGAACTGAGATAGAACAAATAAAAAAGAGTTTTGTATTATCTTTAGATGAAAGAAGGTTTGTATGTGTGAGCTAATACTGATTGCCTGAATGCATTGCAGATGCAGTGTTATATTTGATTGGTAATTAAAGTCGAGTACCATCAAGTTTAGGCAAAACCCAAACAGCTAATTACAGGTTTTACACTATAAAACCATTGTAGTATCAAAAGACCCCTCAGGGAACATAAAAGTAGACAGGGTTTTGTTTCTCCCTCGAAAATCTGTAGTAAATTATCTCAGTTCTATGGAAATGTAATTGGAAATATGGAAAGAAGAAACAAAAAGACAAATCTCTTGCTTGATTCTGTCTGTTCTCCATGGCAAAGGAGAATTGGAATTAGATGTTCCTCAAGGTCCCTTCCAATCCAAGCCATTATATGGGTCTATGATTTTATGAAAGACAAATATTAAATGACACTCTAGGATGCAAATTGTGTTTAAGGCCTGGCTAGACACAACAGTAACTCTGTCACCTGTTCTTTGTTTTGAAGTCCCTGTATGACCTTGAGGTCTAACCTTGGCTACACTCTACTTTACTCAGTTTTTGTTACTGGACTGCAACAAGTTTTACTGGCAATCCTGCAGTTTACCTGGACCATCCTCTTATTTTGCAGCATAATCCCCAAGAAAATTCAAGAGGTAGTTGCACAAGAGCTAAGTTTCAAAATCAGACTAATTGTAAGAAAAGAATGAAAAATGAACAGCCCAACTAATTATACACCTGCAGCACAACTGAACGACAGATGCCAATAAATGAAACATCCTTTACTATTTGGTAGTACATATTCAATTTAATACTTGATTTGTATGGAAAAGGACTTCTAAAAATTTAATTGCAAAATAATATTTTCTAAAAATCTAATTCTCCATGAAAGCTAAAGGACTTTTGAATCTTAGAACACCTCAAAAAACCCCACCCCAAACCCAAGAGTTTGCAGTAAACTGCAATAGATAAGCATCTGACATATTTTGCAGATACAGAAGATATTGTTTCTTAAAAACTAGTTGGCAAATGAAGGTAAAATATTTATTTTAAAATTATATTCCTATGTTTGCCTGGTTTAAAGAGCTTTGGATTTTCCACTTATTCAGAACTACTAGACAGCATTTTGTGGCCTGATACTAAACCTGAAATTAGGAAGTTTTCACACTTTTTCTTCTGATGTTATCATTCTTTACATGCGTTACCAAAATGGTTAATTAAAATGTACTCCACCTCCCCCAGTATAAAATAAATTTTCCTATGGGTTCTTTATAAGTGGAAGTATAAGTGAATTAAAAAAAATAAACCTTTCACAAAGCAGTGTATTTTCTTCTTAGCATTGTGAATGCTTCAGCAGCATTGTTAGCCATGGAAGAATTGATCCAGATTCTCTACCATAAACTCTAATGAGATTTGTGTAATGGAAGATAATTCTAAAAGAATGTAAAGGGATATAGGTTTTGCTGATAGAAAATAGAGGAACTGTTACATATAGGTGAAAACTTATAAAAGAAAGGCCTTGCGAAATCAAGCCTTGCTATTTCAGTTAAGCCAACAATTAGCCTGAGATATTCCTGTGAGAAAATAATTATGAGAATCAGTTTGCATAACAAGCTATTCTTGTGAAAAGATAGCACTGACATGTGGGGAGGAAAATTCCACCCGTGTGAAATTGCCCAGTAGACGGAAATATAAACATATCTGGAAGGAAAAAAGTTTGATGGACATGTACACTAGCCGTCATCAACCAATGAACTGAGTTTCAATGAATTGCTGACCAATTAAATTCAAACATGGTGCCTTCTGATAGCATATAAAAATGAGCTGTGTGCAATAAAGATTTGGCTATTCTGCATGAAGAAACAAGTGTCTTGACCATTTCTATTTCGACATCTGGTGACTCCAACGTGATAGCAAAAGGACACGACAGCAGCCAGCTGTGAGAATCAGCACGGGGGAACGGAACTCAAGTGGTGAATACACAAAGTCATGGAAGACACACGGCCACAGCCCAGCCACGGAAGGAACGTGAGTGCAGAAGCAACGTGGTCATCAGCAGTGGAAGAAATGCAAGAAGAAGAAAGCTGGCTTTACAGTACACAGCAGTGAAGACAATCTCCCAGGAAGGTGTGCACAGGGTGAGTGAAGCGGTCTAGAATCATGGAATACAGATGCAACATGGAAGAGCACATGTGTAAGCAGCGGCATGCCCGGAAAGGGACCCGCTGCAGAAAAATGGGCTGTGGGAGACACACAAAACAGAAGACACATATATGGAGAATGTATGTGCGGAAGGGCATGGTCACAGGAAGAAAGCCCAAACTATTATTTTGAAGAGTTGAGATATGAGGAGCCCATGTCTATGCCAAGGATAAGGCTATAGTGAATATATTGACTCTTATGTTGGGCAAACAAGGGGTAAAATATGTTAAATAGACATTGCAAACTTTGTTGCTGTGGTGTAGGTAAAATGGCATAAAGTAGATGCACAAACTGCCTTTTTCATTGAAACATGGGAGGAAATAGGGCAAGAGTTAAGGGGAGCAGCTACAAAGAGGGACAAAATAGCCACAAAATTGCTGACTACATGGTATTTAGTTCAAAATTTATTGATGCAATTATATCCAATAAAAAAATTGCAGCTTCTGCCACTGACACCTCCACTTGGCTTATAGAAACCCTCGGTTCAACACTGCCTATTTCTGTAAAATCATTCTTTTTCCCTCTGTCTATGAGCAGGCTTTTTGAGTCCATTTCTCGTTGTGACCACTTTGAGACTAGTTTTGGACACTTTAAAACTACTAAAGGCAGAAAGAGATGTAAAAAATAATAAACAAAACATCCCAGACTATGTTAAACTCTTGGAGATCAAAGGAGAATGAGGAAGTGGAACCGGAACTGTGAAAATTGTTGTGTGGGCCTGTACAATGCTCAGGATGATACTCACCACAGCTCCCATAAGGGCTGCCCTGCCTCCTCCTGAGCCTCGGGCAGCATGGCACAGCTGCCGCCGCAGGGCACAATACCCCCCACGTGGTACAACCCCCTCTGGCACCTTCTGGAGAGTTTCTGATCAGCTCCATGTGCTGAAGCTGTGATGCACCGTTACCAGAATGCCAAGAACATGCATTGAAATGTGTGTGTTGAAATTAACCTTGTTTTTTGAATGGTTTGTTTACTAGAGAGGTTCAAAAATTATCTGTGTGTGCCATGACAAAGTTATAGTGATGTTGGCTCTTACTACAATTAGAGATTTATAAACCTAAAAATATTTCCAGCAATTAATTTTTAAGCCCTTAACTAAGTCCTGTAATTTTATCTGCAACAGTTCTCTGAACTTTAGAAATAATTAGCTCATGAAAATTTCCTTGTAGAAACAAAGTTATGTTGACCATAATCTTACCTATCTGCTTGCTTTTTGGTCTCAAATTTGATAATTTAATTTCACTGTGAATCCTTTACCATAAAGACACATGTGACAGTATTTTAATTATGTATACCTATTTACTGCTTCAAGTTTTAATTTAAATTTGGTTTGATATCAAAACAGTTTGGCTACACTGATAGATCATAGCTGAGGAAAACAGTAACTCGCTCCTTTTAACATAATCTAAACCCCCAAGTTCAGACTGAGTTACCTGTGTAAAATTCAGGACACTATTATATAATTGGCTGGTTACCATTTTAGCCTTGATTACTTGTATTCCATTGCTTTTATTGAGCCAGGTTTAAATCTGTTACACAGACATCTGAGAAAGGCTGCATGTTTACAGGAGAATTCACAAAGATTTAAATTGTTGGCACTTCTTTCAGTAAAGCTGCACTTTAAAAGGTCTTAGTAAAACTTATGCTTGCACCAGGAAAACCCTTACTACAAATGACTATTTTCAATAATATTTGCAGCTACCATGAACTATTCTCAAACCTAAATTACATAAAATCACAACAAACTTGTCACACCTTTCTACTCCCTCCAGTAAATTCATGTTGCTGCTATTTCAAATTTTGTTTGTTTTGATTGTTCAAATTTTCAGTAACCTTTTTGTAATAATAGAGTCAGAATAAATTAAATTTTGTTGTTTCTTAAAGTTTTAATGATATTAGCTTTTAGTTATGTTATGTTTTCGTTTAATACAAATTCTGTGCTGGTAAGATTAAGCAAAGTTAAACTTAAGTATTCTCAGATTTGAGTGATGTTAGGCTATGTTCTATTAATTTAATTTTCATTTTAATGAATTTCAAAATTAATTTCTGTCAAGTTTCAGTGTCGCTAAATTTAAATGAAGTCAAGTTTAAGTGTTGTTTAATCTAAGTTATTTTAGGTTCTGTTAACATATACTCATTTAAATTACAAGATATAGTTATTTTCTTCTAGAGGTAAGATGGATCCAACTGAAATCACTGTGATGAAACATTGGTGAACACCTGTTGGAAGATATAAGAAGATGCATTTGGTTAAACCTTTGGTTTCCTTGCAGATTTTACAAGTGTCAATGCTTTGCACTATTTAATTAACATATACACAAATGTCTGAAGAACTGTTGTCTCAACTTCTTGAAACAGTTGCTACTGATGTGTTGATCTTATGATGTGAATTCCCTGATTTTTTATAACAGGCATTATCCATAAGATATAATATCAGGTCATACATGCATTGCTTTAGTTATTTGCAATTTGTCTGTGATACCATTGACTATTTAACTGAAGACAATTGACAAAGTTGACTATTTTACAAACTTTAACATATCTTTGTGTAAGTGTCTATAAGACATGTATTATTTCAGGACCTCTCTTTTTCATTCTCTAGCTGAAGATGCATCTCCTTGAACAGGCTCTCCAGTTCTTCCCTGTGCTGGCTTTCCTCAGTCTTTAGGCCCTTTTCTTATTTCAGCAGGTGTGCTATGGCTTAATGCAGTGCAGCTTCATGATTTTTCCGTATTTTCATAGTTCCATGAAAGATCTCTGGGCTTTGTTGAAAGCCTCCTTCAAACTGATGGTCTTATGATCTAATGGTTGTGGGAGAGGATGGAGCACAGGATGCAGATGCAGTCCTGACAGTGGAAAATGATGGCATGCCTCAGCAGTTTGCTATCCTACAGTAAAACTTTTGTGGCACATCCTTGTTGGACACAGCTGCAACCTATTAAGGGCAGGGTTGCTTCCCTTTGGTAATCAGATGCAGGTCCAGTCATTGTCACAGAAGCACTCCAGCAGTTTGCTGTGTTTGAGGCATCTCCTAGCTGCTGTTTTTGAGAGACTTGTTTTTTAGGATGTGTTAGGGAGACCTTTCCAATTAAGGCCTGGGCTCTGGCCAAGCCTTAGCCCTACCTGGTCAGGAAATGTGCCAATAAGCCAGGTGTTTTCTGCACCAAAACAATACTCAAATCACTTTGTCCTGCCAGTTTGAATTTATAACAGCTGGACCCCCTTTTGAAGTGAACTTGGAAACCTTTCCCAGGAATGGCTATCCAGGTCCTCACTGAAAATGAGGTTTGGCATCTGCTGCAGACTCTGAGCGATGGTACAGTATTTAGGGAATTGATGATGTATTATTTTCAATTACCATCCTATTTCACATGTGCTACTAATTGTGTGTATTATCTGACTTATTCCTGCTTAATGTAAGTTTGTCATTTTACTACATATATTGTTTTGGTTTAATGTTCCCTTCATGTTCATAACGAGAGGCATGCATATTGTTTCTAAAACAAAAAGAAGGGGGAGTATGATGCCTTAAGAACATTCAAATAATGCAGTATTTATGCTAGAATTTTTGACAGCAGATCATTTTAAACAATGCAATATTTACATTAGAAATTTTGAAGAAAAGATCATCAAATTTGATCCCCAGGAGAGTGATGCAGCTCTGAAAATTTGCATATAGTAAACCAATCTTAAAAAGCTTTTACATAAGGATCTCCAACCGAGTGTCAAACAACAAGGCCTTGCTTAACTTGAACTAAGTTAGTTCAGTAACCTAGTGAGAAGGTATGCATGTGTTTTATCACCAACAGGTCTAAAGTGGTTACCTGCTCATCTAAACAAACATTGATCGCCTCTGAGAAAATGAGGCCAGAGAGGAGAAAAATTATTTAAACACCATCCAGCCTTGTGGCCAAAAACAGAAATAGGACTGCCAGAACATGGGCTGTGTCTGGAGACTTACAGAGGCCACCTGCCAAGGCAGGCTTTATGTCCTACTGCACTTACCACCAAGATATTGTGTTCTTACTAACCTTCCTCAGTTATTCCCCATTCCAGGTTTCCAGAAAGACATTAAATAATGTCAACATTTCCAGCTAATGAACTTCCTCCTGTGTGAACAACACAACTCCTGAGTTCTAGCCATATGAGCTTTACAACAGTGACCACTTCTTTCCACTTCCTAGGAGACACTGGACGTAATCTTTTTGTTCCCTATGCTGCAAGTCTCTTTATCAGTGACATGATTGTATTTGATAAGTTTTGTTGATTATAATCTATATTCCATATATCTTACCCTGTATCTAATAGATATTCTGTTAATGAACTCACAGGAGCAAGTTGTTTTAACATCAAAATATATAAACTCTTTGCATAAAAGAAGAAGCAGCAGAAAAATATATCTGAATTATTACAGATAGATAAAACCTTAAAAAAGAAAGGCCTTGTAATATTAGGCCTTGCTATTTCAGCTAAGCTAGCAACTAGCCTGAGATGTTCTCATGAGAAAAGAATTATAAGAATGAGAATCTGTTTGCATAACAAGCTGTTCTTGAGAGAAGATAGCTCTCACCTGCAGGGAGGAAAATTCTACCTGTGTGAAACATTTACTTCCTAGCAGATGGAAATGTAAACATATCTAGAAGGAAAAAAGTTTGATGGACGTGTACACTAGCCATCATCAACCAATGAACTGAGTTTCAATGAACTGCTGACCAATTAAATTCAAACAGGGTGCCTTCTGATAGCATATAAAAATGAGCTGTGTGCAATAAAGATTTGGCTATCCTGCATGAAGAAACAAGTGTCTTGACTATTTCTATTGTGAAAAGAAACTGTGCATTAGCTTTGAAGGTATAATTTCTAATGAATCAAAATGCTACAAAATATGTTTCATAAGATTTTATGATATATACTAATCATTTATGATGATAAGTCAAAATATGTAATGATGTGTGTAACACAATGAAAAACAGATCATAAGAGTGGACAGATTAAGAAAAACGAAACGAATTTTGTGAGGATTTGATATTTCCACAAGTGTCTACATAGAAACAGTTATTGCAGAAAAAAACAACTAATATGCTTCCACCCATTTCTTTGTAGGATATCTTCAATAACCACCTGTATAAAGTACTCCAGGTTCTTGAAAGAAAGATGAATTATCATTTCAAGGAACATGATTATCATTGACTACTAGGAGTTGTTAAATCTTTAATATGTCTTGGCTGATCATTTTGAATCAACATGATTCAAAATATCTGGGGCAAGAGATGGGTTTTTTAGAGACATTTGATCAATGTTAGATATGCAGCAGGCTTTACTGAATCTGGTGAGGAAGTAATCACTTACAAACACTTGGTGTTGAAATGACTTACTGGATGTCATTCTCTATTAACCTAACAGTTAAATTTGGAAAAAAATATGCATAAAAATGAAATAAAACAATTAGGTAACACTTTAACTGGTTCATTATTATTATTTCATTTAGTATTCATTGTACTGGTGCTGGTCATAATGAATTCATTTGATATTAATGTGGATGTTCTGCAGCAATTTCATTGTAATGCAGTTTTAATTCCTGTGCCATTAAAATAAAGCATTGTCAAAATTTTATTTATTATCCTAACTGCATAATTTCTTATTTTCAGAACCAGGAATTACTGGGTTTGTTTCCTCCATTAACTTCATATTTTCATCAAGAGTCCCTTGTCCTAAGCAGATTATTTTCTTTTCCGCTGTTAAGTATACTTGTTCTACGTCTTAAAGCAACAGATAAACATAGCCATGCTGCCTTATTTAAAGATTTTAGCCTGTATGTGGTCACAGTCCTAGAAAAGTTTGGGAGGAGATGGATAAACTAGTTATATAGCTTATGCAACAAACCATGAATACATGATGGCATATTTAAAAACAAATAGCTAGTATTTAATGGAACTTCTCTACAGGTAGCTATATTAACAATATTGTAAACAATACAAAAGATATTAGAGCTGTAGTATTATTTAAAATGTACTTTAGTCAGAATGCCTGTAGATTTCAGTCTTCTCTTTGAAACGGAGCACACACAAAATACTGTAGGGCTTGAGCAAGCAATTTTTAGATGGAATACATTTTATTTCCCATGAAATTCTCTCAAAATATGCAAAAAAGTATATAACACTTTAAAAAAGGGGGACTAGATTTTCAGTCACCATCTGCCCGTTGGGGCCAAATAAAATAAGGGTTTTCAGTTCTTTCCATATCCATCAGCTTTGATAATAGGGTGACATGCCATTTGAAACAAACAAATAAAACTTTTTCTGAAAACTTGCTGCTTTTTTCCTCTGATTGAAGAGTAAGTGAACCATTTTTAAAATTGTAGTGGTTTGTGTAATCACTGAAGTGGGAGAAAAAAGAGGAATGCAAAAATTCTTACAACTGTAAATGTGCTGAGACAGATGTCACATAGCCTTAGGGATAATACTTACCCTCTAGTTCTTTGGATAGCAAAAAGGTTATAGAATAAATATAGTCAATTTTGGGGGAGGGGAGAGGGGAGCAGGGGTGAGCAAGGGGGAGAGAACAAAGTTAGACTGTTTTTAACAGTTTAAAGTAATATGCTTTTGATGGGAGCATTGGGTGGTCTCAGACTCTAATGTGCAATCTCTTGATTTCAAAAGCACCCCAAAATGAATTTTGAGGTACAGTAAAGCAACAAAAGGGAGTGGTTTAAACATTTAATTCATTTTTGATCATTAAAAATAGTTCTGATTTTCCTGTTATCATCAGTCAGATGGCTACTATAAAAGCATTGCTTTCCTTACATTTCTTTTTCATTGTAGTTCTCTACACAGAGTCTCCTTTTATTATTGATCAGAAAAAGAAATATTAACTCTCAAAGGGAGAAAAGTATCATTCAAAGCATACAGAAAATATTTGTAGTTGATCTGGTATGTAAGGGCAAGATCAATAAGGTGGAAACTAAAGATGCAACCTTTCTGGTCTCAAAGCCTGGCTGCTCTTTGTTGCTCCAATGAAAGGTGCTGCTTTAATCTATAGTACTCTGTCTACCAAAGAAAAATTAAATGTCCAAGGTTTAAACACATTTATTCAGTTCTTCACATCTTCTATCACTACATAAGTAAGTGCACATATACATGTTTTTTCTTTGAGTATCTTCTCAATGATACACAATTTTTAAGATGGTTGAAAATCAACTATTTCTTTTTTTTGGTTGCTAAATAATAGACATTTACTATTTAATATTTTCCTCCCACTCAGAAGCAGCCTAATACTTGTGGTGTACAATTTTGCGGGCTGAAATCCTGGACAATGTGAACTGTGAATTCACAAATGGTTGTTAAAAGTGTCTAGAACCTTTGTGAGGTTCATTCCCTTGCTGTGCTCACATCACCTATGCTAATATTTTATAATCCTAAACCAACAAGAAAGCTCAACTTGCAACAGCAAAAAATTTACTGAAATTGTTAGAGGAGTTCTGTATAAGCAGAGATGTCCAGAGACATCAAAGTCGAAAATAATGTGGGATTTCCCATTGTGAACCTCCATTAAAATTTAGTGATGGACAAGAACCTACCTGCAAGGAAGCTACTTTGTCCTGAAAGAAGTGCCAAAACAATAGTCATGACATACAGGACAGACTGAATTTGCTTAGCATTTGGGTGAGGTGGAAGGGACATTGCTGGTTAAGTGCTTTTGTGATTGCTTGCTGTTTGTTTTTCCTATCTCATTGCTGTTTCCAGTAAATTGGTCTTATCTCTATCCATGGTCTTTGTCTTCTGTGCCTCCAGGTGAATTAGGGGTGGGAAAATGGCACGTGGTTTCAGTGGGAGTACTAAATTGGACAATACAATTCTGAAACCACGACAGTAAGATACAGTATAAATTTTTCATATCATCGGGATCTTGAGGTTAGCTGAGCCCCAGGGTTTAATTTAAAGTATGAGCTGCAAAATGAGCTTCATAACAGATTGAATCACCAATTTAAAGAAATAACCTTTTCTAGAAACAGACCAATTATCCTTGGGTGCTGGATAGTCTATTCTTGGCAAGCACATGTAAGCACGTAAAAGGAGAAAAGAAAGAATGTCTGCTTAACTTTATATCAATGAATCCTTGTGGACCTACTATTTCTAACTTTTTTCTTTTTCTTTTCTTTTTTTTTTTTTTTTTAATAAATAGAAAGACTAGTCATTAAAATAAAGTTCACCAAACTTAAAAACTACAGCCACTATTTTAACATCTATCTTCAGACAAGATAGAAATGGCTTACTACAAAAGAAAAAACAAAAGAAAAGAAACTTTTTGAACTTATTTCTGAGCTGTGCAAAAAATAGCTTACATGCTAATTTAACACAAATCCATTATTACCAATTACTGTAATGCAGTCTTAAACACTTGATACACATAAAATAGGTTTTACAACCATGTATGGAAAAATGCACAGTTGAATGATTCAGTTGCACATGAAGTTATTGTAGTTATCATATAGTTTAGGAAGCTCTACTATGATCAGGAGCTCATGTACAGGGCTAGCTATTTAAACACCCAGACTCATGATTTGGTACACTGACAGTAATAACCACTCTAGAATAGAGTCAGCCTACAAAGTGCTTGGACCTAAGTGCCTTTGAAACTTCAAGACCAGAATTTTTGGTACAAGCCCAAACTTAAAAGCTATTACAATTTGATTAAAAAAAAAAAAAAATAGGCAACTTGAAAAACATAAAGGCAAATTATCTTTACAAGAAACTCCAATTTAAGATCAAACCTATACTGATGAGAAAGCTCATATCAGCTTGCAGAGTGATTGGCTGAAAAAAAGAGAAGGATATGAAGGAAGAGGAGATCCAGCAGCTGTTTAGAAGTTTAAAACAAAATGCTAAGCTGACAACTAATTTGCAATTGAAAAATAAACCATGAAAAACCTAAACAATAAAGGAAGCTGTAGATACTAGACATATGTGAAGGTAGGAAATAAATATATACAATATGTACTTGGGGTCATTTTATGCCTATTTGTTCCCAAATTATACTCTATTACTTCCAAATCAATATGCTGCCAAAAAGACAGCCAATAACAGACTGGAAGATAGGAGAAATGTGAACTATGAGACTTGTTAATAACAGCTGTAATGGCAGCACTCAAATGGCAAGCATCTGTAGAGGACTCAGCCATCTATCTAGAGTGCCTAGTCCTAAAAATCCAAGTGGTCAATTTTGCAATAGGCAAAGAGAAGTGTAATAGTGACAGCCTGTGAAGAAAGGTGTTTAATTTCATTATGTGTTAAAGATATTGAAATTACATTCTATCCATATATTCAAATATTAAGTTCATCAGATAATTTACTTTCCATAACAGCTCTTACTTTCTTTTGTGTAAGAGGACAAAAATTTCTGCAACTTAATAGAAAGTTCAGTATGAAGTTAGAAGATGTTTTCTCTAGTTGCAATGAATAGGATTTATTTTTTATAGGAAAAGGTTGCAGTGAGATGTTGGCTAGCCTTACTACAGTGTACTGGGAAATATCTGGATGAAGGTGAGGTAAAATTATGGGAAATTACAGAGTTATCAGAAAATTGTGATAGAGGTACACTCAAGTAAATGCCAATAAGAAATGAAAGAATATTGACTTCATGAGACCCAAATGGAATTCTACTAATTGGCTAATGAAGAATTTAAAAATTATGTGTAATAGGTTTCATAAAGATTATCAGGTCAAGAATTTTACTGTAATGCGATCTAGTTTGATTGGGAGTAAAGAAATTTTCAAAATTAGCCCATATAACAGAGGAAAAATATTCTATAAAATTATTATCAGGAAAGTCAAAATGCATTTTTTTTGTTTGGGGGACAGTGTCTTCTTACCTTCACTAAAGAAGAAAAGAAATTAATAAAAGCCCTCAGGAAAAGCCCAGAGAATAAGGATGAAATGTGAAAACAGAACTGAACAATCTCATATCCATCTCTTTGAGGATAGGGCAAAAAACTTTTATGCTATGCTAATTCCTGAAAGCTGCTGCTTTGCATAAAAGTAGGCAATGACACAGAAAGATATTCTAGATCTGCTGCAGGAACAGACAAACCTTACAGTCTTACTGGACAACAACAATATACTGTAGCATTTTCATGTGGGAACATCTTGGTTCTCCTTATTATACCTTTTACTGTCATTTAATCTAACTCACCATTCTACACATGTCGGGACAATTCAATACACAGAAAAATACAATACAGAAACACAGAGATAAGGTTAATTAAAGCAATAATATTTGTTTAATGGTAACCCCACAGAAAGATGAAAGTGAGTTAAGTGTACAAAGGACACAAAGTGCTGGTAAATTTGGAATAAATCAATTTTTGGAAATAATCTCTCTAAGATTTTTTTTCTTATAGGACTGATTTTGGAATGGTACTTTAACTGAAACTACAGACTGAATATGAAATGCAATGTTTGACAATTTTTTTTTAAGAAAAGATCACCTCCAATTCCTTACAGGCATCTGTATATATCTATTATAATTTCAAATTATAGTAAAAGGTGTGGGGATTATAGGCTGTGCATGCAGGTCAAAAGGTGGCAGTGTAAACACTGCAATATTATTTAAGAACAGTTTTAGAATATTTTTACTGCAATATTTATTCACAATTTTTCTGTGAATATAGAAGAACAGAAGAAAAAGTCAGAAAGAAGTACTATTTTTATTGTTCAAAATTAGGACTTCTGTTGTGACAATGAAAGTGAGAATGAGAAAAGCCAAACAGTGCAATAAAGTACATGGGATCCTTCCATGTGTAAATGAAGGATGAAAAAGAGGAGAGGGAGATGAAAAAAAAGACAGAAAGTAAACTATGAAGTAAGTACATTCTGATACATTGGTCAAGTCTCATTTGAAGGGTCAAAAGACATTTTTAAATTCTAAGCCTGGACAGTTCCAGTTGTCCAATACCTTTGGTAACAAATGGTAATGAACACTGGTAACTTATAAAAATGAGGTATATTAAGGGTACATTAAAATGGAAAATATGAAGAGTGTTTCACTAATTATAATAATAACTTTGAGTACTAATCTCTTAAATATAGTGTCCTGTGCCTTTGAAGAAACTAGGGACAACAATCCAGTATTTTATCAGTTAGGGCAGCCTACTGTCTCCTCAACTGATTTTTCAGAGTGAACTCTCTTGGTATCTGTCTATATAGTTATTGGAAAATCAGTAAAGTATAAAAGCTTCTAAATTTTCCAGCTGATCCACATGAATTGATATCCTACTGTATTTATCTTTATTGATACATGCTGTGGTTACAGCTCTGAGGAGATAATGCTCCTAAAACATTAGATATGTTTACACATGATGCATGAAGAACTTCAACATATAAAAAAATTGCACTATTTTATGGAATTTAGCCAGTGCACTAATTTTTTATTGCACAAACTCACTGAGTTACATTTTTAATTACACAGACTTGCACTATTTAATCTGTTCCCTTTCCCTCCTTCAGTTGTTCTAGATATTTATCATTATGAAGACATAGTCTAAAAATTGAACAGATTATTTTCTCATATATGCAAGCCATAAGCACACTCTATGAGAAGGTATGAACAATATGGGATTGATTTCAACAACTAGAAATTTTTTTGTTTGTGGTTCTATAGATACCTTTTCTACTAATCCTTGAACTTCCTTCCATCTTTTGTAATGCACTCCTCCTAAATCTTATTTCAAGGTCCCATTTCTTATTTTTTCCTCGATGTAAAAAAATTGTCTTAAAATATCTACTTGAAAATATTTATATACAGGCATATAGATACATCCAAGTTTGTTTCTTGTTTTTTTGTGGTAGAGCCCACATTTAGCAACATCAGAAGATATTTTTACCCATCAGTCAGTTTCCTTTCCCCACTATGAAATTAAGTTAAGTAACTGAATGGAAAGCAAAATAAATTTCCTGCTAAAAAACACCCAAACCTACACATGCTGTAGGCTTCCAGTAATCTCCTTTCTTTCTATCAGAAGACAATTGCTAATTGTAAAGTTGATGAGCTAATGTCTTTAAATCCTAGGGTGGACTTGACTGAACAGATTTGTATATTTTTAAAAAGTCAGAAATAAAACTACAGCTAATTTACCTTGTAATTGAAGTATTATTCAAACAATTTTCTACCTCAAAGAGAATAGTTTGTTATATTTCTAAAGAAGATAAATATTAGATTAAATATTTTCACTATTTTTCCTCCTGTCTGCTGATACAAGGAACAGAATAAACCCCAACCTGTAGCTGCATGGTTTATGATTTTGATAATGCCAGGAATTTGTAAGTTTAAGGCATGACAGCTGATGATGCTGTTGTAAAGTGGAACAAGCTGGAAAATGATTACATTAACTATACAACTTTTTTCCATATCTGTACTAAATTGTCATTTAAAATTTAAAAAATGAGAAGATCAGCACAGTCATGCCCATTAAAATAAGAGTTTATATTATTTGGTTTTAAGGTTGTGTGGGTGTATGTTAGAATGAAATCAATTTCAAAAGCTCAAGAAATATGACAATGAAAGTTTACTTCCATATTAAATGTTCTTCCATGTTTTTAATCACAAAATTAAAGTACTTTACTCCAGCTTAAGGCTACACGCATCTTTTAAAACTGCAATTTTGAACAAAATTTTTTGCACAATGGTAAGAGAAAAAATAAGCTCATTAATTTCTCCAAATTATATCATTGTATAATTCCTCAATAGTCAAGACCTTCATTCTAGTTGCACAGACTAAGCCCTATATTTTTTTAAATAGTCAATTTTAATTTTATTTGCTTTGTTGTTATTTTTTAATGGTATCAAGGAATCATCCTAAATATGAACTTATGTCAACGCTTAAACATTATGCAAAAACACACAAAGTGTTACTCTCTGCATCCTAGACCAATAATTCAAGCAATGGATGGAAATATCACACCACTTTTACTTTTAAAGCATCTGGCTAAGAAGAGGGGGAAAAAAAAGAATATTTAATGTTTGTTATATTTTATCTTGATGAAAGTCTAACAATATTAATTTCTGTCTATCACTCAGCTAGAAATATTCAAAGAATATGAAATCTTTTTCTTCTTCCAACATTTTTACCTTTATAATTACTTGTTTTTCACTATCACTACCAAATTTGTAGGAAATACTTCCTTTTTAAAAATCTTTTCTGCATTCTCATAAATGAACTTAACCTCTTTAAACTCACTTGCACAGTATGCTAGAGTAAGTAAAGACATTTTACAGAGCTCGAAGATCTGGTTTTGATTGTTAATTTGTTGTTGTTGGTTCGTTTGTTTGTCTGTTTCGTTTTGTTTTTTTTAGTAAAGAACCAGTCAACCCTGCCATAACCAGATCTATGTAAAAAAATAAATGCTATGTTATAAAATACATAATAATTGTGAAAAAAGAGGAATATGCACTGAGTAACAATGTACCTCAACACAGTTAAGATGATAGTTTTAGTCCCTATTTCCATATAGAGAAAAACTTGAATTTTGTGAGTTTCAAGCTCTACAAAATAAGGGGCTAAACCTGAAAGTCAACACCTTTTCAAATTACTATGCAATGCCACCGAATTTGATTAATAATTTGCCTTTTAATTGCATGAAATCAAGGACTGAGTTTGGTTGCATTCAGGAAGAATGTCTGATGAAAAAATATACTTCAGAGATTACATAAAGAAAAATAAGGATATATAATCCAGTTAAGCTGAAGAAGAAAATTACAAAGGTTTCATAACTTTCATTCATGTCACTTATGACTTTTTTTCTTTCAGACTACATCTTTTATGATTTATGTTTACGATTAAGTGAACACTTAGAATATGCACAGAAACAGGAAAACAGACTGACTAAACTGCTATTGGATGTAACTAACATTTATAAAAGTTTAGCTTTTTCTCTCCCTCTATGAGCATCCCTTCTGTTTTAAGGTGAAGTCAAAAGCCTTTGCCTAGCTGACAAAGACTTTGTGAAGTTTAGCTAACTAATGTAAGGCACAAGGAAAACATCATATCTATATAAAAGATTATTAGTATAAAAGAAAAGGAGCTCTGAACAAGTAGTGGACTTCAAAATGATTTTTCAACGGTTTCAGAATCACGAGAAATGTAGCAAAATTGGTTCCATTTGCCATCCCGTCATCTGATGTTGACTCTAAGTAGCAGATATCCATTTATCAGCACATACTGGACAGGGATGGGCTTGTGTTTGCTCTTTCACCTTGTACAGATAAGTGCCTCTTTTTGCACACAGAATACTTAATCCTTCTTTTAAGCCTGTCTTTCTATATTTTTTTTATAATCTGCTTTCTCCACTTATGAGGTCTTTTTAGCTGTATTTTTCACATCATTTTTGGGGGCATATTGCTATCTGGTTTTATCTGCTAGAACTACACATAAGATTTATGTGGGATCTTTTTGTTCTTGAGGATGTTTTCCATATGAACAAGTGGAAAAAACCTTGTTCATAAAGCTGCATTATACTTTCAGATTACCAACAGCTTTCTTATAAGCCAAATCTGAACCTTGGCTTCAAGATAAATAAAAGAAAAAAGATGTTCAAAAATATGACTTTGTAATGGTATTTCTATGGCATGTTGCAGAAAAAGTAGCTTAAAGTTGCGTGGAAAGCAACATTCTTTTGGAAATCTGATTTTGTTCATCGGGTCTGTGTAATGTACAATTGAAAAAGTACTTCATCCAAAGTAAGAATAGCTGTAAAGTTAAGATCAACAATTCAAGATATTAGAAGGAGTGTAGTTTGAGAAAGAAAAACCATGTCAAATATTCATTTTAATATTTTTGATTTGTCTATTTTTGCTATGTACTAAATAAATACTGAAATCCATCGGGTACAAGGCCTTATTTTCCAAATTCTAAGAATGGCAGTTTTAAAATTAGTTCATAGAATATCTTAACACAATGTATATAAAGTAAACCATACATTATATTTGTGCTCATTGCATTTGATTGCAATATTTTTTACATTTCTAGGTGATAGCTGTATTATATTTTAAATCAATACCAATGACATTATTAAATAAAACTTCAAAATTTAGGAGAAAGACTTTTTTTTTAGAGCAACGTAAATTTCTTTTTTTTCAGAGTTAAGACTTTTTTTTTTTTTTTTTTTTTTTTTTTTTTTTTTTTTTAAGTAACAAAATACATTCCTGTCTTAGCCTTCAGTAACGGAAAGTAGATTTTTTTTTTCCTGAAGCACCCCCATTCTGCACTTGCTTCTCTCATGGCAGGTAAACCGTTGGCAAGGAACTCCCTCTTGTGGTCAAACATTCTTAATTAGGGAAAAAATCGGCACCGGGCTGACGGTACAAAGTATTAGAGCATGTGTCACTTGAAACTACTAAGATTAACAGTACTGATATAAGTAGTTTCAGGGAGGGAGTTCACTGCAAAATAGAGATGAACATATGGGTGGTTTTTTTTTTTTTGTTTTTTTTTTTTTTTTTTTTTTTTTTTTTTTTTTTTTTTTTTTTTGTTTTTGTTGTTTTTTTTTTTTTTTTTTTTTTTTTCCTTAAAAAATAAGGGGTTTCATCACTCTTCTGGATAAATCAATCCTAAAATGAACTCTGTATCTTGCCTCCTTTCTAAATCATAGCTGTATTGATAAAAAGATCTGAATTCCCAATCTACAACTCTAATGCAAAGCAAAGTTCAACTTCACATCCGTTCTGACTTACCAATTAACATTCACAATAAAATAGTAAATCAGATGATGTTCAAACACTGCAGAAGGGTTGAACATTTCTTAAATACCATTAGCATTTCCAACATGCCCCTAACTAGTGTGTAGTTACAGTGTGTGCCAGTGCTCTCCCTTACGCTCTGCAGCAATAATTGAATAGCCCCAAGTTAGGACAGCTTTGTAGAAATTATTGATGTGATTAAGCAAAACAAAACTTAAATGTCTTGCAGACTGAAAAATCATCTTATGCTTAATTGCTTGTTTAGAATACTACTTCCAGATACTTCAGCAACATCAGAACTTTCTAGTGATTTTCCTTTACTGTTACCCACTAAATAGGTCTGCCCAAGCAAGTGTCTTAATTTGAGGGTCAAGTTCATTTCCTTGAAGAAATTCTTAAAGTTTTCATGAAATCAGGAGCTGAGACCAGGCATAATTTATTTTGTTTGAGTTCTTATTCTATTCTTATACATTACAGTTGCAAGATAAGAGAATGAAATATCCTGGAATAATGCACCAATGATAAAGTATTTATCTTAGCCTATTTTTATTATATGATCTGATTTCCATGAGTAAAGATTTTGGATTCAAATTCTTTTCAAGGTATGGATTTTATATCCTATGAAAGGAAATATGAGCAAAGGAAGACACACAGATATAGAGGATTTGAAAGGAAAGCAAAGCATTGTATAAAGTGGGTCAGTGGATCACTGGCTGAACTTATGGGCCAAAATTTAATTCCTTCCTTGTAAATCCACTTTCCTATCTAGGTTCACAAGGAGTCCAAACAGTGGCATGAGAATAGCCTGCACTGTGGGCAACCCTGCTATGCATGTATAAGATAGACAGCAGAAACTGGACATTCACAGGAATAGCAAAATACAATAATTTCTCTTTATGAACACCTTTACTCATGCACATTAAATACATGACAATGCACTTTGTCTTTAGGACACCTCACATTCCAGCTAGCAGAAATATGGATGGTGATATCAAGATTGGTATTACATTTAGCTTTCCTGGGAGAAAGTACACCATTAATCTTTATTAAGTAGAAGAACAAAAAAGGCTGATGAAGCTATGTTACTAAGAGAAGAAGAAGTGCTGTTTATTAATAATCATATATTTAATTTCCTGATTTAAAAATTGGGGCTCAGAGACTAGGCTTGACCTCTACAACATGTAATCTTAGTCCTGGAAAAAAGAGGGCAGAAAATGTAGAGAGTATAAACCACTTTTCATTTTTTCAATATTGAAGTGATATTTAGCAATCTCAAAGGCCATAACAAAGGTATGGGAAATCAGTACACCATGTATGGATAGCAGCAGTATCCAGAACCATGCTAATTCTTTCCATGCTCTTCCAGTAGATACCCAAAAGATTAATTTATTCAGGAGGTGCTCAGGTGGTCAACCCCTTAAAGAAACGTTTCGTACAGAACATTGTCTACGGGAGTTCAAGGGGCTACACTGATTTCAATTACTGATATGGTCACCCTACACAAAAAGTCTAGGAGAATCTCTCCACAAGTCTCTACCAGGACCTTAGATCTTACAATCAATAATGATTGTCTTACAATATATAATGAAAAAGTGCAGCACAAATAAAAGGAAGCGGAGCCATCTGTTACATTATTTCTTGTCCTGCTTCTTGGTGATATGGAAATACATCTAGGCCTGTACATTCAGTTTTTGTCCGTGACACAAAGCTATGTCTGCTACTCTAAGTGTGTACTGTAAGTCAGGTGAACTCTAATGAGATGTGTGAGGCTGGCTGTTCCTCCATATCTGGTAGAAACCATAGTGGAGATATGGCTGAATATCACACACCACTCCCATTTCAATGTGTTACAGACTGCAGCTGTAAGATGGTATTTGTGCTCCTTTTCACTTTTCCAGCACATAGAGACAAAACTCTTTGTGGGTTTAATTTCAGCAATTTTTCTCCTTCTCTTGGCAGAGAGTACAGAGTGCATCACAACAGATCTGAAGAGATTTACTTTTATTAGCAAAATATTAAATATGAGAATTGCATCTTAAGATAAAGACATGCCATGAAATATTTTCTCTTCCTTGCCTAAATTACTGGTAAATATTTTTGAGTGAAAAGAGTTTTAAAAATTAACTGACCAACACTGGACTCTTTGATATATTCTTCAGAAACCGCATTGATAATATATTCTAAATGTTTCCTATTTCATAGTGAAGCCAGGTTGATTATGAAGATCTCCTTAAATTTTACTTATTCATGGAAAATGCTTGACCCAAGTGCTGTCCACGTTTACAAGTGCTGTAAAAAATGGTGTAGACCTCTCCTAGCACTAGGAGGAGGCATCCTGGCTAGTCAGATTTTCTGTGACTGTGACACTCTATGTAAAAATCATTCCTACTTCTACCCTTTTGAAATACTTCATTCTATCAGAGTGACCTTTGAGAACTTTGTGCAATGGATGGCCCACTCCTTTCCATTTAAAATGGATATTAACAGCAGCTGAAATCCTCACAGCAGTATTTTCATCCTGGACATCAGGTATCCAGGTAGAAGAATCCGTAAGAGGAATCAGCCAGGAAGAAGGACAGACTTGTTTAATTTTATGCTCTCCCTGGAAACAAAGGCGGAGAACACAATCTTAATGTGGGAAATTATTTGAACCTTTCTCAATTTGATAACTAAGCTGCGGCTGTGTCAACACTGGGATTTATGGCACAAGGTATAGAATGGAAGTACTCCTCAGTTTCCACCTGGAAGGCAGCTGGCTGCCTGTAAGCCTTTGCTACAGAAGTCTATAAATGCTTCTGTCATATAAGTAGAGTTTCAGCAGGTTTCGTTTGCTTGCTTACTTTTGGTTGGTTTTGCTTGTTTTTAAGATTGATTGCTAAAACGTGGTACACACTGTGATTAAATCAAACCCAGATAGTTCTAAAAAAATGCACTGTAAAACAGCATCTACCCCTAGAAAACTGGATTGGTTGCACAAAAAAACTAAATATGAATCAAGTCTATAATGGGACAGAAAGAGAGTGAGTGCTAAAATGAGAGGGTGGTAAGGCTTTTTACTGTCTCACTGGGGAGTAAGAATGGAACATCAGGGAAAGTTGTGAAGAATAACACCTGAAGTATTTGAGGAACTGATAAGTGTCTTATGAATGTTATGATTCCACATACAATGAGGCTTTGGATAAGTACTTTTTATTTATCTTTTTTTTTCCTTTTCTTTTACCTGAAACTTAGAAGCTGAGAGGAAATAGATTCTTATTTTTGGCACTCTCAGTAATTTTGAGAACAATAAAGAAAAGATTGCTGGTAGAGTATGTGACTTCATCTTGTTGGAGTAGTAGTTGAGAGAATGCCTTCAAAAAGCAAAAGAAGATGAACTTCATACAAAAAATGAAAAATATGCCTACAGTGAAGCAAAGTTTATTTTATCTTATTAAAGAAACATTGAAAGGAAAAAACCAAAGAAATCAAGAATGCAGAGATTGACCAGAATTTATACTGCAAATCATGATAAAAGTTAAAAAGAGGGATGCCAGCCTATATGTGACAAAGGACTAGAGTGGCTTGGAAAGGAAATTCACAATTTGCCTAGATTAGCACCCTGCAGAAAGCATGTCTAATTAGAAAAAGCTGACCAGACCTGGATAAGTCTACAAGACCTCCAGAGATGGAGGGACCACAACAACTCTGGACAGCATTGTTTCTTTGTTTGCAATTGCCATGATACATTAAAATAAAATACTATACAATACAAATAAAAATGTAATTGTATCATATCTTAATTTCTCATGTTCAAACCTGCCTCACAGTTTTCTAGCTTGATCAGAGATAACATCTGGTAAAATTACACAATTGTGTTTACCTTCTCACAGCTGCATCTCCTAGAGACTGCTGCACGCAGAAATCTATTAATGAATGTGATTTCCCTTTTTCCACACGAATTTCTAAGGCACTCATTTGTAGAAGAGGTTGCTTTTTTCTTAGTAAATTCCATGAAATTTATGTGTATTGAAGGTTAATTCTGTGAATCCTGCCTTAGAACTGCTCTACTTTTTTCGGTAGGTTTCTGATTCCCTTTCCTTGGTTTAAAATTTCTTTTGTAGATCCCTCCAAACATAGATACTGCTCGGTAGCTGTTATGTTTATCCCAAAAATCATGTCAGGTTGTGGAAAATTTGGAACAGCAAATCCTAAAGCAGTTGCTAGTTCTAGGTAACTAAACTAACTTTCTCAAACAGGTGATAATATAGTGCAGTGCTCTCAGACAGGGACAAAATCAGCACAAACCTGAAGTTCAGCTTTTGCCATTGCCAAGGTGAGTATTTAGTGCAATCATGAACGGTTGGGAAAAATCACATCAGTGAGAACTGTATCCAACAGACTACAACAGGTATTACTGAAACTCTGAAAGTCTCAATAGAGTGATGGTAAATATCAAATATATCTCAATGACAGTACTTTCCTGTGCCAAATAAACTTGATTGGGTATGTATCTCAGTGGATACAAAAAAAAATTTACAAGAACAGCATAAACGGGTTCCTTAAGGTCACAATTCAAAAATATCCATCAAGAACTTCTCTTCCATAGCAGGAGAAGCTACATCCATATTCTATTCAGATTTCATATTCTATTCAGATTTCAAGAGAAAAATGTTCTAATATTTATTAAACATTCATTCAAGCCAACTTTTCCTTAAGTGGACTGAGAGATAGCCTCAGAAAATGTAAAGGCCAATATGGTGCTATGTACACACCTTTTCTTTAAGGAATCAGTAAGATCTGAAAGTTCTGTTGTGGGCACAACATTAGTGATATGTGTACAGTGAAGGGCTGAGGCAAAAAACCAAAGACACTAATACCAGGATTAAATTCTCATACTTCAGGGAATCCCTAAGGAATTCTGACTTCAGACTAGATTTAGTTAGTAAACCTAGACAATCTCAATAAATTTCATCACAAATTTGAGGTAATCTGAGGACAAGAATGGATGTTAGCAACTTCTGATTTCTTTTGCAAAATATTATTTTTGTTATTTTCTGCCAGCCTGAATCACCTTCTCGAGGATGATGCTCAGTTTCCATGCGCCAACAGGCAAGGCAAGAAGATGGCAGAGAGAATTAAGGATGAATCTCAATGACTGATTTGAAAATATGAGAGAATCAGAATTGGAATATACTTGAACTAACAAGAAACAAAGAGAAATAACTTGATAAATGAAATAAGAAGCCATTTAATATGCTTAACAACAGAATTGACAAACATGATATTGACTTAAAGGCTAGAACAAGTGCAAGTCATCATAGCATTGGGGCCAAAGAATTAATGTTGACAAAGGTAACTGAAAAATACTAAGTGCTTGAACCAGTAAAATTTCCAACAGTCAAGCCAAAACACAACAAATTCTTCCAAGTCATAACAATCAGCAGAGAGTATGGAGGAAGGAAACCTGGAAGGAAGAGTTTGCCCCATTTACCTAAACTGTGTCCTAAGCTGGGCACCATGATTCCTTTTCTTGATGTTTTACATGGTCCTTTCTTGTTGGAATCAGATTTGCTAATGCCATCAGTTAACAAACATTCTGAAAATCAGAATATTAAACCAGATTGTCAGGTATTGAGTGGGTATGAAATAAAACAGGTAAGATTTTGGGGCTTTTTTAATAACGTTCACTTAATTTCATGTTTTATTATCAATAGAAATAAAAGTTAAATAGAAATAAACTAATCTATGTATTCACCATCAAAGTATTACCACCTTTAATGTGAAGTAATTGCAACAGTAGATTATCACCTACCATATCTAATTAATTTTTGGGAGGTGATTTAATAATGTACAAGTTAATCTCCCAGAGATAGATGTGAAGTTCCTCATAGTGGGTTCTGGAAATGCAACCCTAAATTTGACTAAATAGTTTCTGACTGAATTTTTAAACCAAAAGTTTATATTCTCCAACAGCTAGTCCTTTGTACTAAAAAATCCCACTAAAAGACCTTCTGTATCAATAACTGATTACAGTGACTTTGTAATTGAGACTGTCAATGTCCTTCTCTGCCCTATTTGAGCTATTAAAGTATATTCTTATTTTTTTTTCAGTAAAATGTTTAAGTTAGCAATTCATCTTAGCCTCCTGTTTTGAAATGAACTAAGTGTTTAGTTAGAAGCTATTAAGAATAATATAACTACAGAATAAGCCTGGATTATGTTGCATAGCAAAGTTGCACATGGATTGTCTCCCACCAGGCTATGTAGGTGCTGACCAACCTCTCTGTCATCTTCAGAGGTCATGAGGTCTCATGTCTGTGGCAGTCTGCAGAAAAATCTCTCTCAGTGTCACACTCATGCTGATTCAGACTGCAATTAATTGGCCAATCTCATAAATTGAAAAAATATTGAGGCTTTTAATTAAGTGTTTTCAGGATGTGTCATAATGTATTTCTGACATTTCAAAATATTTAAAATACAAATTCTTTCATTTGTCTACAAATAGTAAATGTCTTCATTGTTGTATTTGGCTCTATGAGATTCTTTAGGTTTCAAGTAAGGAAAGACTTTACTACATCAGACTATTGCTTTGATTCTCGCCATGTACTCAGAAGATTTTTCCCCAGATTTAAATTATGTTGATTTTTTTCTTTGCTGTTGTTTTCTTAATAGAAGTACGCATCTCAAGAAAAGTGGCAGGTTGATTTTTTTTTTCTTTTAATTAACATGTTTTCTATGTGCTTTTAAAGGAATGTTCTGAGGTGGTTTTAGTCACTTATTTTACACTCATATTTAATTTTTCTTTAGTGCTTAAATGTAATTTTCCTCTACAGTCTTTTATCTTTTTTTTCAGCAAAATAATTCTGTTATTCTTTAGGCTGTGTTGTGAAACACGCTGAAATTACTATATCTTTCATTGTTTTACAGGTTTCTGTCTATACAGCATAAAATATTTATGCCAAGTATTACATCAAAATCACTGCAAATTAATATATTTATATTTCACTGAGTGTTTTACTTCCGGGAGAAGATGTGAGAAAAAAACAGTAAAATGATCTGATTTTGTGGATATTTTTCAGGTGAGTTTGAATTCTGAAAAAACTGCAAATTTTTAAAGCACTTAGAAAGTAATTACTTGCATGGCAATCCTTGGTCTATGATGTCATAGTAAAAGTATTAAAGTTTGGCGTCATTTTTTTGAAATAGTCAGTGCTGGAAAACTCACTTGTCCAATTGGGATTTTGAAGGCATTCAGTATGAAGCAGGATGAGGTTTTTTTGACATCTTTTAGCCCAGATTGAATCTTTACAGCTGAGCTACAACCCATGAAAAACATGGCTTTATAATGGAAATGCTGACACAATCTTTCAATTAGAGTACTGTTAACTGCATCATTATAATTAGGGATGCACTGACCCTTTGAAAACTTTGGTTTTCAGATCAGGAGATGGTATTCACATTTAGCTGGTCACTAGTGACATTTTAATAAATATAGAACCCCTAACCTATTAAAAATGATACACAAAAGTCTTTTTCTTGACAGACTAAAAAAGATATCTAGAAAATAATCCCAGTCTCCATGATAATTTTCAGTTACAAAAGTACCTTAAATACATTACGTGATTCAGAAAAAATTCCATTAAACGAATCAGAAAAATCATGATTCTGAGCTGATTTCTCCTATGCTAAACCATATTATGATTCTAATACATCAAACTGACAACAGAAATCTGGGTGTTTTCAATTAAACATTTCCTATATTATATTTTGTGAATTCAGGTTGCCAGATATTCTGGAAAGATTATGACTAAATATTGATCAGACTCAAAAGTGCCAAATTAACAAAATTGCATAAAACTGAAAATTTTAATACAATAAATTTTATAAGAAATAGCATAGTTGTTTGTAAGAAAGTCAGTACAGTTTTTTGAGGGACATTGTGGTCTATTTTTGGAAAAAAACATCCCAGTACTTTGTCAGTCATTTCTATGTTCCCATTCTGCTGTCTTAAATCAAACTATGAGGCACAGAACTGTAAGAAAATATACTTGTATCCGTATCTGTCTATGGACTTCTGAAGAAAGTAAAATATAAATCAGTAAAAAGCCATTTTCTCTAGATTATAGATTAAAAAACTGATATGGTTCCCCAGCATCAATATAGTTAAGTACAGCTCATGAAATCATAGAATAACAGAATATTCTGAGCTGAAAGGGGACCCAAAAGGATCATCAAGTCCAACTCCTGGCCCTGCACCACACTTTCCCCAAGAATCACACCAGTGCCTGAGAGCATTGTACAAATGCTTCCTGAACTCTGTCAGGCTGGTGCTGTGACCACTTCCCTGGGGAGCCTGTTCCAGTGCCACACCTCTGGATGAAGAACCCTTTCCTAATAGGAAACCTAAATCTTCCCTGACACAACTTAAGGTACTGCCACTGGTCACCACAGAGAAGACATTAGTCTCTGCCCTCCTCTTCTCTTATAAGAAAGGTGCAGACTGTAATCAGTTCTCCCTTTTTTCTCTTCTTGAGGCTGAATAAAACTAACATTGGACAACTTTTTGATAATAGTAATTTTATAGGTTTTTCTGCTTTGTAAATCAATATTACTTCACTTGTTTTTACAGAACTTGCATTCTTACTTATTACAAGAAATAAGGTTCTGTAGTAAGGTTCTAAAACCAAATACTCTTGGGCTAAAAAAAAAATAAATCTGACTGTGTACTCTTTATCCAGCTTCCTTGTGTGTGAGTATATAATGATATTTTTTTAATTCCATAATTGTAGTACTTCTCTCTACCATTTTAGATCTAAGATGCGTAGCACTCACTAAATAAGTTTGCGATTTTGTGCCATTTTTGCTACACTAGATCCAAATCCTTACTCTTTTAACAGCTAGATTAATTTAAGCTCTGCAACACTCACTGCTGTAGCTAAGTCTTTCATGAACAACTGCTGATAAATTTTTCTGCAATACTTAAGAGAAATTTAGTGAAATGGTCATCACAATATCTATTAAGATTTGGTCTATATACTCTATGATGCCAAATATCTGATTTTCCAGTATAGTTTACATGAGATGGAATTTAACAGACTCAAATCCCAACACTGGCTAACATGAATTTTCAGTATACCCCTCACAAATTATTCAATCAGAAAATCAGAGATATAAAATTACTAACACTGTATCAAAAGACTGTTTAAATATTTGGCTCCATTTTGCCTTATGCAAAATAGAGTTTTGCACTGACACCCAACTTAACATTGAGTGAATTAACTGTATATCCAGTTAGCAGAGCTCTCCTTCTAAACAAATTAGTTATAGTTTTACTGCAAGGGAGCAAACCTAATTAATTAATCCAAGCACAGCTGAAACCCAAGCTACTATCTCTGTATTTTTTGTGTCAATAAAGCACCTTCAACATAACAAAAATTAAGTACCTTCAGAGGTGCTGCTAGGTGTGACATACATAGTCTACCATTAGATACGAAACCTTCTGTAGATGTAATGCATTTTTCCATGTCTTCTTTGATCTATAGTCACAGCCTTTTCGCACTGTATTTTGTAGCTTTGGTAAAAAATAAGCTGGAGTACTATGATGAATATTTTCCTTGGCAGGAAAAGAGCCACTCAGACTCACAGCAATGACCATCCTCTGAACAAAATAAGGCAAAGAGGAAAAAAAATCGTGCACGATGAGGTAATTAAGTGCTATAATGCATTCTCACTGAGTTGAATTAAGATTTTAATTACAATCGTAATTATAGGATTTCTAACTTCTGAACAGAATGTCACTGTATAGAGCAACTTTGCTCAAAGTAGACACAATATTCTTAGAAAGCCTGAGAGACATGATCTGTTGGTTTTAGTAAGCTTTAAAGTCACTTTGTAAAAGCTTAAGCACTAGTTTATTTGTCTTTTTCTAAAACCAACTAAGAACTTCTGAAATATTTCCATTGTATTTATGGTTTTTGATCATAAACTGTAGCTATTAATAGTTTATTGATCACTTGAGTTAACCTTTCAACTGATGGAAGTTGCCTTCTCATGTAAGAAATGAATGAATTCTCAAAAAAAAAGAGACACTGCTTTCTATGGTGATTTGTGGATGTTTGCTAATTACAGGTGTTAGGAACTGCTGTGAGTCCTTCAGCTAATGCCTACAGCTTCAAACAAGCATTTAAGTGTCTGGTCAATGCAGTTTTCTAAGCTTTTATATGTCAATTCCATCCTTCTTCCTCTGGTTTCAAATGCTGATCCTGGTTACCTGACTTCAAGTCCACGCAGACTCTCTGGCTGTAGCCCTAATCCAAACCATGCCTTTATTGCCTTGGCAAGCCTTGGCAAGCTCCAACCTTAATAATTTAAATCTTTGTTCATAAGCCTAGCCTTAGCCTAACCCATGAGACCTTGGCTGTCTGAAAGCCTTGCTCTGGTCTTGATCCTTTTTGTTTTCCAGTTTCTGAATTCCCTTTTTGCATTTTCCAGTTCATCTCACCATTTTCCACCTAGTTTTCCTATGTCAAAATGTAGTTGTCCTTTCCCCATTCTTTATTTCTAGATCTACACTATATTTCACATACAATTGTGAGTGGGTATTCCTTCTCCCTGCTAGATCATGCCAACTGCATTAATTTTTCACTCTCTGTGAACTTTTTTTTTTTTTTTTTTTTTTTTTTTTTTTTTTTTTTTTTTTTTTTTTCTGTATTTAAAATGCATGCTTTTCATTTTTCTGGCTACCTGGAAGTACTTTCTGAGTCAGCAATCTCTTTGACCTGATTTAGGAGGCCAGCAGTACAGGTTTATAGGAAGGTACTGCTCAGTCCCCATAGGTCTGAATAAGACATGTGTAATACATAAATACAAATTTTTCAAATTTATTTACCAATCATAACTTTTCAGAACATAATCTACAAACTATTTCTAAAAGATGTGGAACCTGAAGACCAAATTGGTTTTCTTCTGGGAACAGCAAAAGGCATACATAAGGCATACTCCTAACACAAATTCAATTTTATTCTGTAATTTATTATGCAGTTAGAATTTGTAAGAATTACTAGTGTTACTCATGCACACTCGGATCTAAGCTTCCTCCTCAAAGCAAGTTTGCTTACCCTGAAGCAAATCCCTTGCAAAAAAATATCACTAGAATCTAGATTTTAGGAAGTTTACAAACAAAAATGAAAGAAGAGGTGACAACTGCTATCAAACTTGTCAGCAGCATCTACTTCAAGGTTCATGCACTTTCTCAGTGTCAGATATTTCCTTGGCCTGTGTTCTATATTTTGGTCTCAGCAACATAAATGCTAGTCTCCCATCACCATGGAAGGTACTCTGTGCTAAAGCTATGACGGGTGAACATGCTGGGTTAATACCTCAGAGCTTCTTAAGGTATTAATGAAGACCAAAGCATCAAAAACCCAACCAAATAAAACAAAAAATGAAACAAAACAAGCAAACCAAAGGAAAAAAGCAACCAAACAAAACCCACAAAACCCCCCAAAAACCCCAAACAAAACAACAAAAAACCAACCAGCTCCCAAAAACCCCAAAACAAAACAAAACAACAAAAAAACCAAATTCCCAAAAAACCCAAAACAAAACAAGAAAAAAATTTCGAACTGCAAAAAAATCCAAACCAAAAACAAACAAACAAAAAAAACCCCACCAAACAAAACCCAAGAAACAACAAATGCAATTACCAAAAGAAAAACAGAGAATCTGGGACTCAGCTAAGAAGAGGTTTATCAGAAGCTAGTGTGTTGGAACTACAGCTGCAACCATAGAGGTCTGTCTAGCTTGAAGGGGCTTACAGGTGTTGTCATCCTTTATATAAAAGGACAACATTTCTATTATTAATTTCATATTATGCATTTCTATTTATTCATGTCCTTAAGAAACTTCCTTGTACATTTCTCATATGCTAGTCTGGTGATAGAGTAATTGCCCTTTTTCTCCTTTGTTCTTTTTTTCCCAAAGAGATTAAAGATTTGTGGTTGACCATTGCTGGTGCCTTTAACAGATGTTATATAGAATTTTCTTCTCATTTATCTAAAGATGAAATTTTTTTATTCATGTTCAAATTCAATTTGTATTAAATAGAAGGTATTTAAGGTGGACAGCAAAAACTGTGATATTTTGATTCCTTTTTTTCTGTTCCCAGGGAAAATAACAGGTGTTCAAATAAGGTTCAGTTTATATTTTCAACTTTGAAGCTTTTTTTTTTTTTTTTTTTTTTTTTTTTTTTTTTTTTTTTTTTTTTTGGTGACAGTAATGGACTTACAAAAAAAATCTTGAAAATGTACTGTAGCTTTTTCACAATTCACTTCTCAAAAAATTCATTTCCACTGGTTACCTAAGTCTCCATAATTTCTATAACATATTTACTTATGAGTTTGAATTTAATAATATCATTGTCAATAAAGAACATTCCCATTTTGGTTCATGAAATAGTTTATGGGAAAGAAATTTATTAAAATGTAAAATATTTGACTGGATTCTTACACTTCAAGTTTTATTCTTCACTAAAAAAGAACTCCCTCTAGTAGTTGAATATTAAAATTCAAGAATATTAAACATTTGGGTATATTCTAGAAGAATTATCAGCACCTCCCATTACAGAGTAGAAAGAACTGAACACTGACTTGAAAATAGTAAGTCTGATGCAAAATGTAGAACACAAAATACAAAAAATATATAAACCAGAAAATATAGGACAACTGCATTAGATAATATTGATTATGTAATTAAACCTTTTTTATGTCCCTGACATTGGCATATTCTTTCCACAGGGGATATGAAGCAGCAGATATCTTTCTAAGAGGCTACGATGGATTAAGGCAACTGATAATTCTCTTTCAGATTTTTAGACAAACCAAAAGTGCATTGTTGGATATTTCAGTGCACAAAGAAATCACTGAAACACTTGAATTAAATAAACAATTCAAATCGATGTTTTGTGAGAAATACCCCTTAGTAGAAGAGAGCCCTGTATACATTTTCCACACCTTCCTATTTTTTTCTGTTGCTGTATTTTCTTTTATTTAATTTTCTTTGCTTCAGTTTTTTTACTACATTTATTAACTCCATGGATTTTAAGAAAAAAACATAGGTGGAAAAGTGAAAGGGGGAAATTTAAAGTAAAATTATGACATTAATAGTAGTGCTTTACACTATAATCTTCTACAACTCTTAACAGCCTATGCTAATCTGTGCTATCCTTTTTTGATTCAATTATATATTTTACTATGCCAGTGTCAGGAAGATCAGAGAAAGAAGCTTTTTGTTGTTGTTTTCTCTCTCTGGTTTTTTTTTTTTTTTTTTTTTTTTTTTTTTTGTTTGTTTGTTTGTTTTTTAATACCATAGGAAATCACTATAATGAATGTTCCCTTTGGTTACTACTTGTCTGGAAAGTAAGAATGGAGAAATTGTGACCAGGCAAAAAACCCCCTAATTTCTGATTTGTAGTCATGATAGCTTCTGAATAGTTTCATGCCTGTGTCCAAGGGTTGGTATCAAATTTTCATTCAATAATACATATAAGAAGCTTCTGTTCTGAAACAACTAGATTTTTTAATAGGTTATTTATAAATGGATTTTTTATCCACTCAAACCAGGTTCTTTTTCAGTAAGGCAGTTCTTTAATTTCTTATTTGTTGTGTATATAAAAATTATGATCAACAAGACTGATAATATTTAAAAACTGACATTTGGCAATCTTAAATTATTGGTACCCACTGATTAGCTAATATGATTTAAAGATTTGATACAGAAGTAAAAGCAACTGGTGTTTAGAGGGAAACAGTTGTTTTCCAAATGAAGCAGAATCTGTAAAATCCTTTGAGTCATTTTGAGAGTCTGTGGGTATCCATTGTATATTTAGTGCCAACCTCAATTGGCTTATACACAAACTGTCAAAATAAAAGTTCATTCATTATATTAAATTAACTTTTTGGTAGTACATGATAGATTACTGCGACTGAAGAGTTAATAATATGATAAAGGACTGTTTTAAGATCTCTTTTCTGTATGTTTATAGTATGTTAAGGTAGCATATCCAGACCTTCTGAAATCCATGCCTGTAATACCAGATATCTAACTATATATTATATTTTTACTTTGAACATCAGCTGTTTAATGTATCCTCTGAGCTCCTTTGTGCAACTGAACTAAATCTGCCTTATTTCTTCACCTATCTTTTTTCTTTTGTTTCACATACAAGCTATTTCCAAATAAGTAATCATATTTAAAGTGCAGTCTAATGAAACCTTATTTTAAGAGTGTTTTTGTTTGCTAAACTGAACATTCCAGTGAAAGTTCTAGGCTGCATTATGTTAATGATACTGATATATTCTAATATATAACTATTTGAATCAAACTTTGAAACAAGTAGCTTTAAACAATTTTTAATATCTCTATTTTATCATAGGTACCAGATATCAGGGACTCAAAAGTGCATTTATTTTGGTCTTTTGGTCCTTCTGAGATTTTTTCTGACTCAGTATCACTCACATTACTCATCTCTTGTGTATATGTATTTAGCCCCATTGAGTGAACAAGATTTATAGAGTGGCAATCTGTATTCTTCTAAAATGAATGTAGAGGCCATTTTTGGAAAAATCTCAAGGAGTAAGGATGAAAAAAAAGTTACACAAACCTAGGCATTAGCCCAAATCCTCTACTGCAATTCTCTGGTGCTTGTAGTGGGTGAAGGGTCTTCCAATATGAAAGCTTGTAGTGGATTGTAGCAGGATGCTTTACCCTGGATGATCTGCCTAGGAATGTGCTCCAACAACTGACAATGTCCTATCTGCAAATCTGTCAGTGTTGGATTGAGAGGGGGCTCCATGTGCTGTTTTGCTGTTGAACTATGCTAAATCCATTCTGGCAACTAACCCTGAATTAACATCCTCATAGTGAGGCAAAGATTTTGCAGATAAGCTGCTACACTGAGCTGGAAACATATGACTGGCAGCTGAATCACTTTAAGCTATAAAAGCCCAGTCCACATTTATATGGTGATTTCTTCTAAAATACTCCCTCTTGGAATGTGCATATGAAGTTTTCTCCAATGGGTAAGGGAACGGCCCCAAGGTTACCTCCTCCTTGAGGTTAAGAGATCTGTCCATGAGTGTTTGTGTGGGTGAGTTACATCAATCTGTACTTAATAATTATATTAATAATAAATTGATAATTAATATTTTTCTCTTTGCTATTTTTAATACAATTGCTTTGATATAGTGCAGTATTATATACTATCTTATACTACTAGTAGTTTTAGCTTTTTATACTGCGTAGTAAATACTTCTGATTAAAACTTTTGTCTAATCATTTGACATATACATAATTCATTTTGTAGAAATATATGTGATTTGCATCTTTAATCTTGTGGGACAAAGTTACTTAAACCATTGACAAGTTTTGGGATTAATATTGGATCCAGCTTCTCCAATGTTCCTCTCTGAGGCAGAGTTTAGAAAACAAGGGAGTCCTCTCTGCACCTCATGGGTCAACAGCAGGGTTTTTCTAATAAATTTCCTGTGAAGCTCCCTCTCCACCCATGATGTGGGTAACCCTGGAGAATTTGTTGCAGAGGCAGTTTGTTCCAAACCTTTCAGTACACCCTAAACCATATGTTGCAAATACTTCATATTAGATATACAGACATAACAATTGTCTGTATATCTAATTGTCTGTATATCTATATTGTCTCATGTAATGTGTAAACATGCAATTTTTAAACATGCAATTTTTAAACATGCAATTTTTAAACATGCTTTTAGAGTGCTCAATATTTTGGAAATGAAAGTGTATAATAAAAGGATGTCACTACTAAGTTAAATTAAACTTGTTCCCTATTACAATCAGAAGAACAATGTAAGAATGCTGCCAGTAGATTTCATTTAGGAGGAACAAAATGCTTTTAAAAGAGTTCTACTTTGTTCTTTATACAGCATTAGCATCTATTTCCATGAAATCCACCAATGACATGTTAAGATTGGTCTGGGGCACAGAGAGGTTTCTTTTTCTGAACTTAGCATACCAAGCAGCCAGTAGAAATTCAGGAAAGCCTGATTGTGCCTAATAACATAGCATACATGCAATTCGGCTGATATTTCCCTAGCTGTGTTATCAGATTACACATCCTAAAGTCAAGTTTTGAGAAATCAGAGCATCTAATAGATGTGCAGGTAATTAAGAAAATACATGCCACCATTCATTGAATTTGTCTAATAAAAATAAATGTAAGGAATTCATTTCCTAAGATGCTGTAAGAGACAACGGGCTTAGCTAAATCCAGGTGCAGGAGGCATTGCTATCAAAACAATACAGAGAAGTCAGTTGCGTTCTGTCCTGGTCCCAGCCAGGTTTTTTTTGCAGTACTCAGTTTTTAATTTTTGCAGTATCCAGGAGGGGGCATGACTGGGACCTGGAGGTTATTCTATACCACATCACATAGTTTTCCAGGATCAGAAGGACTTGCTTCTGGGTTGGGGGAACATCTCACAGTCAGGTTGCGCTCCATAGTGAGCATTTTGCATGTTAGCCATTTCCTCCTCTCTTCTACTTTTGTTCTAAATATTGTTGCTATTACCATTAGTTTTCTTATGTCATTGCTGCTTCCAGTAAATTGTTCTCATCTCAGCCCACCATCTTTTTGTGTCTCAAATTCTCATCTTCACCCCAACCTACGGAAAGAATAAGGGGAAGGTGAGCAAGCAGTACATTTTCAATGGGAGCACTAAATTGGAGACTATCATTCCTATACCATGACTAGTTCTTTGAAAAAAATAAAGTTAATTAGTCATTGAAATATAAAAAAATATTTTCACTTCAAAAAGTACTCTCACACTGATGGGTCATATTTTTAGTGTTATAGTAATTTTTGGTAAACTGGAGAAACAAATGGCCAAAGCAGAAAGAGAGAAAGAGAGCTGAGAACACAAATGTGCGAGAGAGGCCACAGAAGTGAATCACACATGAGTAATAAAACCAAATTTTTAGAATATAGTTCTGCAGAAATAAGTGATGAGAGAAAATAACTGGCAAAAATCAAGATCAATCATACAGTAAGAACTATGAGTGGTTGACTAAACTGACTTATGAAGAAAGAAGTGAGAAACTTGAAGTGTTGCCTAAGCAAAAGAAAAATAAGAAAAAAGAAAGGTTACTCAAGGAGATGTCTCACAGGGGACATCTGAGTTTGTGTTTATTAATTTAGACACTACAGTAAAAGAATATGTGACCATGGCCACAGTCATTATGTGCTCATCTGGTCACAGCAGCATAGAGTGAAAATTTTCCCTTTCTGTACTTTGTGATATCTTCAGGATTAGCTCAAGTTCATGGCACAAATACTATGTGATCAACCAGAACTTCCAGTTAAGAAAGTGTTCTAGTCATAAAACTGCAAGTGGTCCACCTGATAATCCTTAAGCAACTACTGCAGATAGCTGTACAGTTAAAGAACTTGGGCCAAAATAAATTTACCTATCTAGAAATAATAGAAGATTATTGAAGTTATGCAAAGACTCTATGAAGATTGTCTTGGTAGAAAACTTGTTATAAAGTAAAAGAGCAGAAGAAAAGGAAAAACTTCAGATGAGTTAATACATTACACATAATTGTTGTGGTTCATTAAAATGTTACTGTTTTCTTGATAAATATGTCAAGTATACAAAAAGTTAAGAAAAAAAACTCATAAAAAACCCTCATAAAAAAACTCTCAAAAAAAAAACAAAACAAAAAAAAACCCTCATAAAAAACTGTAATGCACTGCATGTCCACTTATCTTTCCACAAAGTTATTAAGCCATAAAGGAGATAGAATTTGCATGAGAAAAGCTGTATTTTGTGAAAAATATGTGCCTTTTAAAGTATGAATTATATTATAAAATGCATTTTAATGAACCTGTACATTGCAAATTAATGTGCTCCTTGTATTCTACAGGCAGGAGCCTGTACTGAGATTTTCTGTTAGTACAGCTAAGATTTATTTTCAGGACTTCGGCATTACATTATTTCACAGAATACATAGTTGTTATGTTTGGAAGGTACCTCTGGAAATCATCTAGCGTAATGTCCATGCTGAGGGAGGGTGACATAGAAGATCTGACACAGGAACACATATAAGTGGGTTTTGAATGTCTCAAGAAAACTCCACGACCTTCCAGGGCAGCCTATTCCAGTGCTCTGCCAGCCTCCATGAAAAGAAGTTCTTTCTCATGTTGAGGTGGAATTTCTTGTGTTTTGGTTTATGGCCATTGCTCCTTGTCTTGTCAATTGGCACCACTGAGAAGAGCCTGGCACCATCCTCTTGAGACCCACCCTGGAGATACTTATACTCATTAATGAGAACCCCTCTCAGTCTTACCTAGGATAAACAGGCCCATCTCCTGCAGTCTCTCCTCATTAGAGAGATGATTCAGTCCCTAAATCAGCTTTGTGGCCTGTGCTGAACCCTCCTGTTATTTCCTGAGGAGCCCATAACTGGACTCAGCATTCCAGACGCAGTCTCACAGGGAGCAAGTAGAGGCAGGATCACTTCCCTTGCTCTGCTGGCCATGCTCACCTTGATGCACTCCAGGATAATATTGGCTGCCCTGGCTGCAACGGCACTGCTGGCTCATGATCAGCCTGTCCTTCACCTAAACTCACAGGTCCTTCTCAGTATAACTGCTGTCTAGCAGGCCAGCTCCCAGCCTGTACTGGTACTCGGGGTTACTCCTCCCCAGATGCAGTACCTTACACCATCCCTTGTTGAACCTCATTAGGTTTCTCTCTGCCCAGCTCTCCAGCCAATCAAGGTCCTGATGACTGACAGTACAGCCTTTGGATGTCTTCAGCAAGTTCCCCCAGCTTCTTATCACCAGCAAACTTGCTGAAGGTACATTCTATCCTTTCATCCAGATTGTAGATAAACAAGATACAAGCATAGGATTGAACCCAGTAATGATCCCTTTGGAATGCCACTTGTATAGGCCTCCAACCTGATTCTGCTTCACTGATCACAATCCTCTGAGCTCTGCCCTTCAGCCAGTTCTTGATCCACTCCACTGTACATTCATCTAACCTACATTTCCTAAGCATACTTATGAAGATGTTATGGGAGACAGTGTTAAAAGGCTTCCTGAAGGTGAGATAGAAAGCATCAACAATTCTCCACGCATTGCCTGTAACATCAAAGAAGGCTACCAGATTAGTTATGCATAATTTCCCTTGGTAAATCCATGGTGAGTACTCCTGACCTTTTCTTCTAGATGCTTGTGATCATGTCCAGAACAATCTGTTCCATGACTTTTCCAGGGATGGAGGTCATTGGCCAGTAGCTTCCCAGTTGTCTTCCTGGTACTTTTTGAAAATGGAAATAATACTGGCCTTCCTTCAGTTATCAAGACCCTTCCCATTCTCCATGATTTTTCAAAGATGATGGAGACTGGCTTAGCAACATCTGCTCACTCTGCAACTGTGATGCATCCCATCAAGGCCCTATGGATTTATGGGTGTTAAGTCTATCTAGTCCATCTCTAACCCATCTCTCAACAACTAGGGGAAGGCTTCCTTCCTTTCTCTGGTCTTGTTCTCTTACCTGCAAGGTCTAGGACTCTTGAGAGCTATCTTCAGCATTGAAGCCTGAGGCAAAGAAGACATTTGGTTATTTCTCCTATTCTGTGTCACCAATTACCTCTGTGTCACCCTTCAGATTCAGCAAAGGCCCCATGTTTTTTGTGTCTTCCTTTTGCTGCTAATTGACTTGTAGAAACTCTATTTCTTGTCCTTGATGTCCTTTGCCAGACTCAATTCCAAGTAGACCTTAGCCTTCCTCGTCACATCCTTACATATCCACTCCACGCGGCTTAATTTTTTTCCACATCCATAAGTTTCTTTCTTGTGTTTGAGATTTAGTAGGAGCTTCCTGCTGATCCATGCAGGTATCTTGCCACCTCTGCGTGATTTTTTGATCCTGAGGGTACACTGGTCTTGAGCTTGGAGGAATTGTTGCTTGAACATTGACTAGCTCTCTTGGACCTCCTAGAGCCCTATCCCATGGAATTCCTTTAAGTAGGTCTTTGAAGAGATCCATTAGTTCTCTGGAAGTTTGGAGTCCTAGTCCTTCTTACTGCTTTGCTTCCCTCATCCAGGGACCTGACTTTTGCCATCTCATGGTCACTACATCCAAGCTTGCTCCTGGCCTTCACATCTTCAATCACTCTCTCTGGTTTGTTAGTACAAGGTCTAGCAACACTCCTTTCCTTGTTGGCTCCTCCACCACTTGCATCTAAAAGTTAATTCAGTGATCAGCAGTATCTTCCTGGACTGTGTGTTCCAAGCCATGTTGTCTCTCCAGCAAATATCACTGCAGCTGAAGTTCCTCCAGGAGAAACAGGGTTTGTGACCACTGTTATTGCCAGCTGCTCCTAGAAAGCCCATAAAATTCCTCCTTCTGATCCCTGGTGGTCTCATTACCTACAACAGTGCCTGTCCCTTAATTCTTACCCATAAACTCAGATCATACATTTGATCCTGGGTAGAGCTCAACATGTTCTAATTGGTCTCTCACATAAAGAGCAACTCCATCACCTTACGCCTCTGACCTTCCTAAAATGTACATAGCCAACCTGACAATATTCCAGCCATGTAAGCTATCCCAACATTTCTCAGTAATCATAAGGAGATCCTAGATCTGTGATCACACATAGATTTGTTGTCCTTGTTTATTGCACATACTGTGTGCATTTATATACAGGCACTTCAGAGAGGTAGTCAAGCAATCAGATGGGTGGAAGCATGAGAATTCTCAGGGGCTGTCTCAGCAGACATGCTGGTTTTGGCTCTAAGTTAGTCACTAACCATTATGGAAGAGATCTAAAACACTCAGCACTTAGCAGAGGCGTAGGTCTACCTGCAGATTGCAGCGCCACTCCTGCATGCCCTTGAACTGTCAGGCCACATTCTTTTGATGTGCCACATCCTGTTTGCTCTCCCTGTTTGCTGTGCTTTGGCAATACACTAAATCCATTTAAATCCCTCCTGGATGATCCTGGCAATGCCATCTCCATGTCTGGCTGTTTCATAAGAGCTACAAGGTCCTGACAGGGTTCTAGTCTGCTGCTTGGGTGCCCCTGAACTTGGAAACCTACCTGTACTCCTCAGTCTAATCATGCCCAGACTTACACCAGATATTGCAGCAGTCATCTCATCTATTGATCATATTTGAACATTGTTTTTAAACATAGACAGGCACTGCAAACAGCAAATTGATAAGGTGTCTGTGATCCTACCGTGACAGTATTTGTCTTCATACAGTATTAGTAGTACAAGCAAAAACAGAACTTATCAGAGAATCATAGGATGGTTTGGTTTGGTGGAGACTGTTAGAGGTCATGGGAGGACACTCCAGCCAGCCCATTACATTTCCTAGCTGTATTGCATAGGGTATGTTTTGCCTAAAAGGAATTTCACATGAATGTCAGTACTGTTCTTTATCACAACACAGGTATTACTGCAAGACTAGGAGGTTCGCTAGGCTTGAATGAAACATGGTAGGCAAGGAATGAGGTGGTCAAGGAATAATCACTACAAGCAAGATGCCCACAGGTCTGCTTGTTTATAAATAAAAAATATATAGCTGTAAATTCTCAATTATCTGTTCACAGGCCAGGAGCTCACAACTATGAAATCTTCATTTAAAGTATGTGGTGCTTCAGCTTGCAAATTCATGAATATTTCACATGCTCTCGAAACAGAGCAGCAAACAGCAGCAGGACCTCTGCGGATAGCAAATGTTCTGTAGTTTGAGTGTGGGCAAAATTGGGACGCCTTCACATCTGAGCAGGAAATGAGCCTCTCAGACAAAACACCTTAATTTAAGCTATTTTCTTCATGTACTGTCAAGGGGATCATGCTGGGTGATTTGCTGTAATGAACTCCACCTGGAAGCTCAGTAAAACTGAAATGTGTGTTGACTTCCATTGGTTACTGTTGTTTCTATAGCTTTGGTTAATCCAGTTCCAGTTTGATCAATATTTGGCTATGCCAACAAGAAGGACAAGAAAAGTTTAGAAATGCCTGTTCAGCATGCTACATTTAAAAGGACAATGGCTGAGTATACAGAATTGCTGAACAAGCCCGCTTTAAAAAGCATTTGTTTTCAAAACAAGCTTTGATAACTAAAATATTTCCATGGCTATACTGTCAAGTGGAAATACAAGGACAAATTACTATGTTAATGCATTTTACGACAGTGAAACCTCTAAAAGCAGTTTTGGATCCACCGTCAATTTTAATTTTTAATTCTCTGTTTCTGCATTTCTGTTTTCTATTCCCAGAATAAAGGTATTTAATGTATTTGAACAGTAGTATATCATACTTAACTGTCACATACACATAAGCTACTCTGTGTGGGAAATAATCATCAGTTCAGCAAGAATAAATGAGTAGTTAATAGTACTACAAGTGCCCTTTTACCTACTTTTAAACATATTCAATAATCTTATTGTCCAGAGGCTACTTACCAAAACAGTGTGAGATACAAGTATTATGAAAAGTACACATAGATTACATCTATGGAATCTGCGAAATACTAAATATTAAAATAATAATGCATTCGTAAAATAGGGGAAATGGTACGTTATTTTTATACACATGTTATAATATTTTAACCTTCCTAAAAAGTTGTTGTTCTATGCCTTGTATTGAAAATATTTGTAATAAAATGAGCTTTAAACTGTAAAAATAAATTCACTTTTGTAAAAGTGTAATTTCTTATTCATCTTCCAGCTGCAATTCAGTATAACTTGACAGCACCACATGTAAAAATACCTCTGAAAACAAATCCAACTCTTTCTATAAAATTTGTATTCCATTACACCAGTCAGATCTTAAAATTTCATAGACAATTCTCAAAATATTACTTTACACTTATAAATTTAGAATTTTGTTTTAAATTTTTAAGTAATAACTTGTATATGATTGACTAATACTATTTTTCTCTATTACTAACATATTTTTTTAATATTACTAAGATTACCATTGACTATCATAAGTCAAAGTAAAGTTATAATTATATTAATTCTGATAGCTAAATTTGATTTTTTTAAGAACAGAAACTGTTCTGAGTTCTAAGTTTTGCTGACCAGACCCTCCACCAAACTGAGACTTTTCAAAGGCAATATGAAAACCCATGAATCTCTTAAAGAAACTTAGGTTGTTGTAAGGTAAAACTTTTCCTGAATAATATAAATATATAAATTAAATGTACGTTAGCTTTAAGTAAAACTTGAACCACAGTGGAAGTACTGATGGTAACTTTTACATCTAGCAGAACTAATCACCATATTTTGAACACTGTTTTAAGATGGAAGACATGCGTACATGTTTTTCTACAGTAAACAGAATACCAGAATGGAGGAAAATGCAAGTTTGTCAAGTATGTACAGGCTGCACTTTAGCATCTCACCTTTGTCTGGGTTTACCTGGAATCAAAGCTACTACAGAAAACTCCACATGTAAAATTTCCTAGTGCAGGTGTAAAGACAGAAATTCTCCACGCCTGTGAATTTAGGAACCTAAATTAATTTCATAAGAATGGCCAGAGCAGTTTAGGTAATAGGTAAAAACATGGATCTTCCCAAACTTGTAAAGCATCAGGCTTGTAGAAGTTAAGGTGGGTAAGAATAGCATTCATAGAATAACATACACAGAAAAGAGCTGAAAAAGCAGGAAGGACTAACTGGATATTGAATAGAAAAAAACCTTCAGTTTATTTAAGCAAGGAAAGTTCATTGAATAGAGAACAGCAATCTGAAAAAAAAGTATGAACATGTGAGGAAATTGAGAGATTTGACATAGAGACTTTTATAATGAGGAGAGAAGCATGTTCTTTCTAACAAAAATTAGGTGGACTCCAGTGGCTTAAAGACAAAATTTAGAAGACTTACAAGCCAAAACACTTCCATAATGACCAGAATCTCTGCTGTAAAACATATAGAAGAAAACTTCACAACAGGGAAAAGTAATTTAAAAGAAATAAAACCATCAATCAGACAAACAAGAAAAACCCCAGAAATCCAAGGGCTAAAGCAAAGTTAATTGATTTCTATCAAAATTTCTAATTTAGATATGCATTTTGACAAATCTAAAAAGGAAAATTCTGCATATTTGCAAGAATGTGGTTTCTGATGGGAAATATATAGGGTATTTAAATAATCCTTACTGGATGGATGGCAAATACCTAGCCATTTCTTTAATTGTAAACCCTTTAAACATATTTTAATATATGAAAAATTCCTATTTTTATCAATCTGCTAAAATATTTAGTGTCTGAAATTTCACATCAGGTTTACTGAAGCTCAAATTTATGTCTTTATATTCCTCAACAGATCTTATCAAAATTAATAAATAGTGAAAAGGAGTATCTGAAATGTTTTATAACTTGGGGAATATCCAGCCTCCTAAAATTCAAAATGAGAAGTTTCTCACAGTTAGGGACACAAAAAGAACCACACTCACCTGTCAGGTAGAAGCAGGGAAAAGAAGGCAGTTTATTATACTTTAGGGTTTATACAGTATTTGGGATTTGGTCAAGGATTGGTCAATGAGAGAAGCACCTCTCTGACCCCAGTGGTCAATCCAGAAGTCCATCACCGAGAGGAATGAAAACAATATACATTGTTTTGAGAGACTCCAAAGGAAAATATGTAAACAATCATCAGAAGGCTTAGTATTATGGCAATAGAAGTTCGCCAAGAAAGATAAAACAAAGGTGAATAATAAAAAAAAAGAATGGAAACTACAGTGAGAGGGATCCAAACTATAGTCTAAAATAATATGACAAAACAAACTGCCAAAAATTTTTTTTACAGCACAACCATTTTAACATCACAATACTAGCAGCAGTCTAAACAAGTAAGAAACACAAAATTATAAAAAATACTGGGATAAAGTAATAAAGAGACAGTGATGCAGTAATAAAGAATGTAGACTATTTTGAAATTAACAGAAAAATAGTTTCTAATATGATCTCTAAAGAACACAAACTTTGAAGGACTTACATCATCTGTATCTGATATCACACTGCCAGGGAGATTTGAAATTAGTTTAACGTCTCTCAATAACTAATATTCACTCCTGACAATTTCACTTCCATTGTCACAAGAACTGCTCAGAAACAATACTTTAGTAATAATCCCAGCACAGTTAAGACAAAGTTCAGCGCATACTGTTCTGCATGGGTCTTTTAAGTCACTAACCCATCACTCTTCCCACTTCCCTAGCGCTTTTAATCTTGGAGCCGCAATGGATACAAAGATAAACAGAACTAATTTTTAGCTCATCTTTCAACATAATTTTATTTCTTTCTTTAATGAAAATTGAATTAGAAATTATCTTCTGTTTTCAACTGGCTTCTGATCTGTATTAATATTATTTTCTATAATGTGAATTTCCTATAATTTCCTATAGTGTAAATACTTGTAAGAGCAGGAGAAATAGCAGATATGCATTTTATCTTTTTCTCAGATATACATACAAAAACGGTGTATGTTTCACTAAAAAAGACTAACAACTTGTTGTTTTCTTTGTCTCTTAGAAACACCTAAAAAGACAGCTCTGAAGATGTTTTCTGGAAACAACTAATTTTGAATGTGGAGACTTTTAAAATATTTGGTAGATTAAACATCAACTCAGCAAAGACACAGATCTTTTGGGTAAAAGAGGCAAATCTTCTCAAAAGAGTTAACCCTTACTGACAATATGAAAGCGACACATTTTCTGCAGTAGTCTATGCAGAAACGCACCAAGAAAATCTATGTAATTAAAATATACAACTTTTATAACCTGTGATATATTCTTTATATCTGTTCTTATGTTTTCCTTAAATTTGCTTAGTTGTTCATTAATATGAAGGTTTCAAAATATGTTTAGAAATAACTAAATAAGTTGTTTAGCACACAAAATGAAACTATAAAGCTGTTCAACATCACCTCTCCATAAATCTCCACAGACTAGGTGATACACCCGTAATTGTTTTGTTAACACGGCAATGAAGGACACTTATTTGATGATTACAACAAATGAAATAGGAGAATAGCTGAAGCAGAATAGTTAGTGAGAATGGAAAATCTGACCACAAGTTAAAAAGTGTTTAAAATTTTTCGAAACTAGTTTTTCTTGGTGCCATAATATGTAACTGACCATTCTGCAGTTCTTGGCAGGATACAAACTTGCCTGTAAAAAGGTTATTTTCCATGGAATTTTATACAAGGATATTCTGATGCTATAAAAACCAAAAGAGACATAGCAGGTAGGAGAAACTTTCTTAAGGAGCTGTTAAAGTAGACTAATAATTCAAAAGGACAATGAAACTCATAAAAAAGTTAGCCAGACTGAAACAATGAGATGCTGAAGTGATGCCAATGACTAGAACTCTATATCCCAGACAGGGAAACAGAATGCATCCACAAATATCGTCACTAGAACATGTCAGATTTTAATATGAGAGACCATGCTTTTCTTTGTAAGGAGTATTTAAAGTTGTACATACTTTCACAGAAATACAATATTAAAGAAATACTGCTTGAAAGTTAGGGTTACATCAAGAGGAAAGTTACATCAAGAGGATCCAATCTCTCACTAAACCCAGAACTACCACAAATCAGGGCAGCATGGCTTCATTCACCTACATCATGAGTACTTCCAAGGGCAGAGAGGCAAAATCTTCCAGGGAAACTTGAGTGGGAAAACTTTTCTCAGCGTGAAAAATTTTCTTTTTGTCTATTTTTTCCACTTGGCCAATAGGAGAAGGTGACTATGATGATTGAGCATAATTTGTCCTTGGAAGAAGCAAGTGATTTTATTTGCATGGACTGTAAAAAGCCATAATCCATCATCTTTCAAAAGCCTGAGGAAGAGAGAGGACTCACAGTTCCTCAGGTCAACATTTTACTTTATTCACCCATGATTTTGTTTTCTGTTTTCATTCAATTCTGAGCATGAAAAAAACTCCAAATAAAGAAAAAATGTGATTCCAATCATAATTCCAAGGAGAAAAGAGGAATATGAAATGACGATGCAGTATTTTTATTTCCACAAACTCAGCACTGAGCATCTCTATCTGTTCCATCCCCTGAAAACACTGAGGAAAAAATTATAAATTTTCCCCTGACATCTTTGTATTTCCCACTGGTGTCTTGTATCTTAGAAGTTAACATACCTTACGTTAACATACCAGGACATCCTATATTAGCAGTTGCTATGGGAATTGCTAATTGATATTTATTTAAAGAGTAAATAGTGTTCTAAAAATGTTCTGCAATTAGCCACTCAGTTCTAAGGAGATCTAGAATGGCATTAGATATGCACTTTCACTTAGAAAAATGTCTGTATGGTCACTGCTATCCTACTTATCAAATCTAATTTGCCTTTATAACAAGGTAATCCACCCAGCTGATCAAGGGAAGCCAGCTGGTGTTTGGGTCTAAGTAAAGCTTTCCATGCTCTCTCTCATGGTATCCTTATGGATAATATGCGCAGCACACATCTGGACAAACACATCATAGTGAGCAACTGGCCCATGGGTCAGACATGAAGAGTTAAAGTGAACAGGGTGACATCAGATTGGTGACCTCTCACCAGGGGGGTTCCACAGGGCTCCATCTCAGCCCTGTCCTCTTCAACATCTTCATAAATTACTTGGATAGAAGACTGGAAGGGATAGTAAGTAAGTTCACAAATGGTACAAATGTGGGAGGATCTGTTACTCCCTCCAAGGCCGGGAGGGCCTGCAGAGAGCCCTCAGCAAATGAGAGGAATGGGCAATTACCGACCATATGAAGTTCTATGCGGGGAAGCATCAGATTCTGCACCAGGGTAGGGCAACCCTGCATGTATGGACAGACTGGGGAATGAGAGGCTGGAAATCAGTGCCATGGAAAGGGACCTGGGGGTCCTGGTTAGTGGTAAGTTGAACATGAGCCAGCAGTGCCCTGGCAGCCAGGAGGGCCAAGGGTGTCCTGGGGGCATCAGGCCCAGCATGGCCAGCTGGGCAAGGGAGGGGATTGTCCCACTCTGCTCTGAGCTGGGGCAGCCTCACCTCAGTGCTGGGGGCACTTCTGGGCACTGCAATATTAGAAAGATATAAAGCTACTAGGGAGTGTCCAAAGGAAGGCCACAAGGATATTGAAGGCCCTTGAGGAGAAGCCATAGGAGAAGTAGCTGAGGTCACTTTGTCTGTTCAGCCTGGAGAAGAGGAGACTGAGGGGAGACCTCATGGTAGTCTGCAACTTTCTCATGAGGGGAAGAGGAAGGGCTGACACTGATCTCTTCTCTGTGGTGACCTGTGGCAGAATCTGAGGGAACGGCCTACAGTTGTGTCAGGAGAGATCTAGAATGGATATTAGAAAAATATTCTTTACCCAGAGGGTGGCTGGTCACTGGCACAGGGTCCCCAGGGAAGTGGTCGCATCAATAAACTTGAGAGAGTTCAAGAACTGTTTGTACAATGCTTTCAGGCGCATGGCGTGATTCTTGGGGATAGTGCTGTGCAGGGCCAGGCATCCATAGTCTCTATGGATCTTTATGGTCCTTTCAGATCCCTTTCAACGCCATGATTTTGGAATCTAACCCAGTTCAAAGGCCTTAAACCTGTAAGCAACTGTGTCCCAATTTTCATAGGCAGGTCTACCACAAGTTGAACTGCTACAGTACGGAATTCAGTGGTAGTAAACAGGTTGATCTTTCTGTGGAGATGCAGAAAAGGGTCATTATGAGATGGTTAAGCTAATTTTTCTGAGGGCCATATTTAGCTCTAAATGAGAAAATTTTCCAAGTGGTTAAGAGAAGCTGAGAGTTTCCTTGAAATCTAGTGACTGGTGATTTGTAATTAGTCAGTGTTGCATTTCATCCTTGCTATGGTCAACAAGGATATCTCTGTTTTCTCCTGGTTAATCTGGACTTGATCAGAAGAGAGGGAACATAGAAGAATAGAAAAAAATTTACTGCATCTGAGTGCATTACATTTTTTACTGAGAAGAAGAACATTTCTGTCCTTTCAATTTTAAGGTAACAAGAGGACATTGCCTTGCAAGAGTTTTTTTCAAGGATTTACAGCCAGTTTTTATATGACTGGCTTTACTAGTCCAACTTGCTAAAGTATGATGAACAAATATTTGCTATTCACTTAAAACAAAACCTTACGTTTTTAGATAGTATTTTTCATTCCTAAATTGTATGTTTATTACAAAGACAAAAAACATTTTATAAAGAGTCACAATACATTACTTGGGAAATTACTATTAAAAATGTATGTGCGAGGAGATATCCGACATATTTATGATTTTGGTGTGAGATATTGACTAGATTTGAGGGCTTTTTTACAGTCCGAAAGATTGATTAAGTATGACTCAGTTTATTACTTGATTGTGATAGTTATATTTGCATGACATTTGGAACTCTTTAGTGAACCCATTTCCAGTTACTCAATACTACAAACTACAAAATCAACTATGCAGAATGTATTAAGGTCACTTGAAAATTATGTTTTATTTTAAAAGAGGAGTTAGTCAAACTTTTTTTTTTTAATTTTTTTTTTTTTTTTTTACTGTATTACTTAGATATTTAGTGCATTGAGTGGAAAACTAGTGATCAGTAATGAAATCATACAGATTTAGGAGCTCAGAATATCTTTGTCTCAGTTGTATTGTTTTACACGATAGAAGTTTTTTGTATTCTATAAATGACAGGACACATTACACTTTCCAAAACCACATTATAGTTTTAAAGCAAAGGTGCTATGTGTAAAAAAAAAAAAAAATGTTATTTACCACTTCTCAAATTTCACAAAAAATCCAGGTTCTTATTAAATCTGGTGTAATTTTCTTTCTGGTTTTACCAATATAAAACAGAAAACAATTTCACTAAATAATCTAAAATTTATGAGATTGGAGATTTTTCCTTTACCAAAAAATTCCAAACAATCAAAGGAAACAAAACGGAAAGCAAAATATATCCCATAAAACTACCAAACAAAATTGTATCTATCATAATAGCATGGTAACATTAGCATTTTAATTTTGTTGAATTTACTGACAAGTCAGGTGAAGAAAATTAACTACTTCTCTTTCTAAAAATTTAAGTGAGGGATTCTTTAAAAAAAGATTCTTTTAATACAGTACTTGAAGTGTCTTTTCATGAAAGAAAAATAATTGTAATCTTTCTTTATTTGATCCACATTTCTCCTGCTCACGTAGAAAATCTTATTACCTATTTCTACTGGTAAAAAAAAGTCCTAAAATTATGGCATTTAACTTGATAAGTATACTGAAGATGCCTCCAACAGGATTGCTTACACTAAGCAGGAAATAAAACCACAAATAATATAAAAAGTAAGTTTACTTTAGTCCATATTACTTTGTGCTCCAACAAATATGATTTGCAACTTCTTTGTCTGTATAATTAAATCAAGGTATTTTTTATGCTTACCATATTTTAATGATTGACAAATGTTACATACTATTCAGAAAAAAGCCCTAACTTTATTGAAAAAAATCAAATTTTAATGTAGGGAAACATTACCAATTCTTTTCCTCTAGACTAAATAATCCAAAAGCATTTTTCAAAGTTTCTTTCCAACTACTTTCCTTGTTTTGCAAAATGACACTGGAGAAAAATATAATGCTGCGTTTATAGTGTAACTGTGGTGACATATTTGTAAAACAGCAGGTAAACACTCATAGAAGGATAACAACTTCCTTAAGTGTTAGTAAAAGAAGCTTTCATGTAGAGATACAGTGAGGTCCTAGCATTCACATGCAACAGTAATAATATTACCTATTAATTTGTTCTCTTCTCAAGATTTTACAGGGTAGGAATGGTTGGTATCTGTTTAGTCCAAGCCAGTTTGGGACACTGAGAGTGCACTAAGACTGCCATTTTGCTTTAGTTCAAAAATACATTTTGAAAGAAAATCTCAGCATCGGTATATCTAACCATAGAAAATTAACCTCAGGTTCCTGCAAGTGCTCTTACAGCGTGTGTTCTAAGTTTCTTAAGCAGAAAATACAGTCTTGGAGAACATCTGAAGTGCATGAGGCCATTCTAGCAATTTGAAAGAAAACCTTTCAAAACACATAGAGTTTGAAGGATGGCAACAGAAAAAGCTTAAAATTTTAATTTACTCTTGCTGCTAACCCATAGTTTCTCAACTATTCTACCTGCATAACATCATTAATTCAAATCTTCTTGGTGATGACAATGCTTTGAGGAGGAGCATGAGACCAGCTGAATTCCGCAGAAACCACTGCGGGATTTTCACCCCTATAGCCAGAGTTCAGAATATAAGTCTCTTATTTCTTATTCATATCTCATGGTATTTTCAATTTTCTATTCATTCAAGCATATGAGGATGAGTAACATGAATCATACAAAGAAAGTGTCTAGAGCATACCTTGCTTCTAGATTAATATGGATATGTGCTTTCTTCGTAGATGGTCAATCCTATTTAAGGATAGTTTGTAATGAGAAAAAGCAAGAAATTAATGACTACAAGGTTAGGACTACCAGGCTTTTAGGGTAAATTTAAAGCACATAAGTGTATGATTGCATGCAAGGTAGATCAAAATTAGTAGAATTAGACAAAATAGGCAAAATAAATCCGTATAGATATTAAATAGGTACAGGGGAACAAAGACCTTTATCTTCATTGATATCTTCACTTTTTTGAAACAAATTCATGGAGCTTAAAGTGAAGTGCTCTTATCTGAGTAGATCTGCCTGTGAGTCTTTAGAGGAAATTAATATATGAGGAAACTTCTTGATAAAAGTCTCCTACTTCTATATGATAACTTGTGCTAAGTAATATCTATATTTTTTAAATGTTCTAACCCCAGCCTTCTACTCTACTTTCTCTTAAGGGAAAACTGAGCCTTCAAGTAGATTTCAAGTCAATACATTTTCCTCATAAAGAAGTCATAACTAACAATAATAGGGCATGATACAAAATCAAGTTTAAATGAACATTAAAAGTATACTGAATTGAATTGTTTTAAAGATTTAAATGAAATAGTTCATTTAAATGGTATATTTGATGAATAAAATATTTAAAAGAAACATTTTGTTTCCCATAGCATTTCATGTGAAGTTCTTCATGTCATACAGGGAATGAGACTCACTACTTTTATAATAGCTGTCAGGTAGAGAAAAATCACTTATTTAATAATTTCAGAATTTTTTCACATCCTTTTGTACATACGTGGGAGAGCGAGAAAAAACTCTATCAGTTCTTGTGTATCACACATCAAGGCAAAATCTTTTGAAAGTGGAACACAAACATGCTGACCCATACCTGCTCCACACACCATTAAGTGAGTTAACTTCCCTGAAGATTCAAAACTCCCTGCCCAGAGGAGTTAAGACCAGCTCTTGTATCCACAAGCATCTGCTAAATTCTGGGTGCTGAAACTCACCACTCTCCTTTTCTGAGTCAGTAAATTATTAATGACTGATACAAAATGCAAGATACCATGAAGAGAAAGAACGCCATAACAGGATGGTCAACGACTTTGCAGACAGAATTTGCTTGAATGAACTTACAGCTTGGAGATTTCATATCTCCAAACCAACTAATTTAGAAAGGAGCTACAAAGTGGGTTGTTCGTGATCTACAGAATAATGATATCAACGTGATCTAATCTCCACGCCCTTGTCCATGTTCTTTAAACTTCTCAGATTCTAGCTTCCCTGTTTTGATTTCTAAGACTAACCACACTTTATACAGCTCTCCAAACGTTGTGGTGCACTCCTAATCTCCCCTCTAGTTCTCCACACAGTTGGTTTGACCCTGAGAATGTTCCTGCCACTTCTCCTTTCCATCAAGTTAACCCTGTCCTTTATTCCAGATGCCTCTATGTCAATCCCCAGTTGTCCTAACCCCTTGTCTGCCAATCAAGGCTTGTCCCTTTCCTTTGTTCCAGAGAATTCTGTGTTCCTCAGTACCCAGTTTGTACCTTAATTTTGTATCCTCCCCTTTGTATCTCCCTATTGCCAGTGACCTTTTGTACCATCTCTTGCGATCTCTGCCCATAGAGTTCTCATTGCTAGATGTTCTGTTCAACCTCTTGTACCACCCACCATCTAAATATGGCTGCACCAGTGTTCTCAGTGCTTCTCTCTCCCTGACTCCTTCAACGTTAATAAACCTCGTTGGAACCTCACAGAGAGAGCCTCCCTCGTCTCCTTTGCCCGGATCCTCTGTGGACACCTCCTTTGCCTAGCTTGGGGTTGCATACCCCAAAGGTTCTGCAGCAGACACTGTCTGTGCCCCTGCAGTTCCCCACGCTCATCACAGAGCTCCCACCCTACAGCTAGCCAGAGCTCGGGGAATCTGAAAGGGAGCGTACAACATCTAAACAAGATAGAAACAGGAAAATCCCAAATATATAACAAATTATTCATATGGACAACATGGGAGGATGAATGAATTGAAATGAATTAACCACTGTCCTAATGGAAAATTAGAAATGTCCTAAAAGAAGGACAAGTAGGCATGCTGTGGTTTGACACATTTAATTATCTGAAGAGAAAACAAACCACTACAATTAAGAAGGACAGAAATCAAAACAGGCTAATGCAGAAGAGGGAATGAGTGAGCTCATCTAACCTCACACAGGTCAAAACTTAAAAATAAAATAATTGGACAAATGTGCCTACCAGCACTCCTCAGAGAAGGCAGAAAATGGATTTTACTACTAACTTTAGCATTCTACTTGCTCCATAAAATGTGAAATACAGAGTGAAATATAAAGTGCTGCCTCAGCACTGAGAATGAAAATTAACTGAGAGATACATTTTCTAATACCATCAAGCTAACAATATGAAAAAACAACCATTAGGTTTAAAGATCCCTTAGTGTTCACCAATTCTAAAGGTCTCTCATGTAAATTCAAGACTTCAGACTTCAAACTTTGCAGTATGAAATAATGTTGGAGATGATGGACGACAAAAGAATTGGTTGTTCTTCCAACCCAGCTCTAGCTCATAATGATACCATATTTCAAAGGAATCTTTGAAGGTGTGTGTTGTGCAATATACATCTGATTAATGTATTATTTCAATTTCTTCTCCCTAGAAGTCATACTACCAATCATAGACAGAAAAGAACAGAACACAGATAAATACCTTATCTCCATGGAGACTGTTTAGATATCCTGGATATCTTGATTATTGTACTTGTTTGAGAACAAACAGTAAGTTTAAAACTCTCACTACTTTATTGCTGACTGTGCAGCACTTCTGTAGCATAAAGCATTGATTTAACCAGCCAGGGCAATATTTCTCCCCCTGAGATTAGATAATCAGTATTATAATTTAATTAAGGACTTTAGGCTACAGCAAATAAACTAAAAGTCCACCTTTCTCTAATATTTCTAGACAGGAAGACAGAAAACGTCAGATGAGGCAAAAAACCACCCCAAAACCAGGTAGAATGGATGAAAAGAAGCATTCAAATTCAGTTTCATTTAAAATTGCCAAAATTTCTGGATTTATCAGGTTTTCAGCTACACAGGTCCATCTTGAAAAAAAAAAAATAAAGCTTTCACCATGCTAGAATTACATATTTTTGTTTTGCCATCTGCAACCTATTACCGTCTTCCTCTGTGGTACTTACTGAAATACACCTAATAATAAAGAAAAATAATCACCTTCCTCTTTAACATATTTTCCATGTCACGTGCATTCCTTATCTCCTTTTGTAGAGGCCACTGTGCAAGTCTGATGTCGCTTCCTTCATAAGGATGATAGCTTTCAATCTGCCTCTAAAACAGATAGTGTTATTAAAAACCCACTAGATTTCAGGTAGAATAGGGTAAGAAAAATATCCATAGCTCACAAGGTCAATTTTGCTTTCAACTTTCCTTATTAAAATCTCTAAACAGACACTATAGTAAAGACAGTGGCAGAGATTTGTAATGACAAAGCAGACCCAAAGAGCTTTTATTGTAACAGGCACACTTCCACAATCTCACTTGGCGCACATGAGTAAAAAATGGGATTGGCTAACAGCGATAAGAACCTTAGACAAAGTGCAGAAAATCATGCCTCCTTATAAATCAATTTATGGCATGTTTCTTAATAATTCTTAAAAATTAATTTTACAGCTTCTTTTTGTTTTTAGTATAATGAGGAATAAGTTATTTTCACAATGTCAGCATCACAAGAGCACCCTCAATTAAAAACTCATAGAAAGACCTGCCACTAGATAGCCACTTAATAAACATATAGTCAATTTAACACCTCTACGCTTTTTCCTTTGATAATCTCTTGTGTCATAAAAATGTTGCAAAGGTTCCGAATTTAGAGTATCCCAGAAACAAAAGAAGATCATTTGGTTGCACTATTTAAAGATTTACGTAGCTATCTTTTTTGCATCTACATAAGAACTTCCCAAAACTGTGGTTAGATGAATGAGGATACTGTGCTTGCTCCCACTGAAAATTACTTTAGCAAGCAAGAGTATCATCCTAGATGCCTCAGGTGGTCTCTAGGAAATGCATGCTGCTTGCAGTTATGGAAGAGTGGCCTGAAGAGGTTGTTCGGCTTCTCATCAGTATCTTACCAGTACAACACACTGAAGATGGACTTTTGCAGAGAATTGAAAATCTCTACTAAGTTTTCAATCAAATTATGCTGTGTCAAATATGTCTACGTATGTTTTTAAAAAATCTGCTTTGTTATGAATTATGTTAACATCCCTTTTTAAAAACCCACTCATTGCACCCCAAGAGAACATATGAAATTCTCAGAGAAGCAGCACAGAGCATCTACTGAGAGAAGGTACCAAGTGAAAATAATCATCGAGGTTCCTGGCTTGGAGTTTTAGTAGGATACAGTACAGATCAGGGACACTTCTGCTACAGAAAATATATTACATTAACTTTGGAACTTTTGTTAAACATTGTACTGTATGCATTTGTATGGTGTTCTGACATGTGGAGAAATACGCAGAACAGAAGTCCAACTGTTCAAATTATTTTTCACTAGGAAGCTTTGTTCCTGAACAATAATTAAAAGTTTCACAAGAGGATCTGTCTTAAGAGTATGAATGCACCTCACTAGTATTTGCACATCCACAATCGTATACAAACATCTTACCACACCAAACAAAATCCCAGTCCAGTACATGGTATCGAGATAACATATGACTTGTGATTTTCATGATGTGTGAAAAGACACTTTACTGTGCAAGACAAACTGGAGGCAACTACTTGAACCAGTTATTTAATACCTGTCTCAAGCCTCTCCTGCATTTATGAACAATTTTACACTTTTTTTAGAACTTAACATTTTTAAATATCAGAAAGGACGGCAACAGCTAGAGAAAAACTCAGAATATATACTTCAATAGATGAGAAAAATTCATAAACATGTCGATTTTTCAAAAAATTGTACATTAGCAGATTAGTGTTTTTTTTTTTTTTTGTAAATTTCAGACATATATTGGTTTAAAGCACCGTATTAGTTAACAAAATCCAAGAAAAATATATATGCTTCAACCAGATATTGAGTGAGGTGGCTTAGAAAGTAATAATATTTCACTCTGAAAGTAACAATAAATGCATCTGGGGTCCAAGTCAATAGTTTCTAGAACTTCCATTCATGGAAAGTAACCACTTGAATGTATAGAAAGGGGAGGTAATCAATAACACCCAAACCAGGAAAAGCAGAACTCTAATTTATACATTTTAAATTTAAAGTGTATTTTTTTTTTTTTTTTAGTCTCCTTAAATATCTAAAAATTTGTATGGTTTCACAGAAAGAAGTTTGTGGTAATATAGCATAACAATGACAAGTTATTCATTTGGAGGTGAGAACATGGTGCTGAATGTGAATAACTATTCTCAGACACATAGCATTCTGGATGTCCAGGTTGTGTGCCTTTATAAGATCTGTCCTGTTCACAGTCAATGAAGTGTCCAGAAGCACATCAAATAACTGAGAGAGTAGCTGAAGCTTAAAAGACAGAAACTGTAACAAGAACACGGTTTTAGAGTAAGAATAAAATATACGGTATTAAGACTGTGAAAATATAGCTCAGTCTATCCATCTTTTTTTTTTTCTCCCCTCTCGAAAATTAAGCTGTATTTTACCCACACACCATATAAGCATTATTTTGCTAATTCCTAATCCAAGGAAAGAATCTGTTACATTCTGTAACATTGAAAATACATCCTAGTTGTGAGATTTTTATTTCATCATGTATGTTTTATAGCTGCATATATAAAACATGGACTACAATTACTGGTAATTAATTTAATATACATTTGACCAGTAGCTAATAATAATAATGACACACCAACTAAGAAATATGTATTGTGTAGCTATCTTTTATTTGAAAGACTCCTTAATCAAGAAAAAATGTAATGTCTTTAGAAAAAGATTTTCAGTCTGCAAAGTGCTGTTTTGTAAGCCAAACTTTTACATGTGTTATTCTGATGAAGTGACTTCTTGAAACCCTTTAAAATTAAATTGAATTCATATTTTGAAGTTTGTCTAATCTTTTACAGCATGTAAAAGAAAGAAACAATGCAAAATATGTGATTGGGATTTACTTCACTAACCCACTTATGTTAAACATATCTTTTCTGATCAAATCCTATATGTTTTACATGCATCAAAAAATAATTACAGCAACATATTAATATCGCTGAGAGACTTGTTATAAGTACTCTGAGGAATAGCATTACAGCCATAACTCAGGTCTTGTTATCTCTGGGAAAAAAAAAAGATATTGTTACAGCAATAGTAAAAGTATACAGTATGTGTCTAATCACGAGATGAATTTTAAATAAATCCCTTAAGAGGTCTCAAACATAATGAACTTAATGAAAATTAACACAGTGTGAAACCAAGCAGAAATGGAATCACAGACAGCATAAATCAGTGCTCAGGCTGGAAGTCCTTAAAAGCTTATATTATAATTTTGAAAACAATTATCTTAAGAGGTCTTAATAACAAAAAAAACGTAAAGTTATTATAGCCATCCTTTGGAGTGCTCCACTTCACCTTGTTATTAAATTGCTAAAACACAAATAATGCACTTTGGGCTGGATGACCTTCATATTTGTTAGGATGAACTCTCTCTGTTTTAAAGCAAGGTCACCAATAAGGATTCAATTTAGGACCAAAGAGGTTAAGCAACTTAAACAGTATGTTTGAAAATAATTTCATCAAGGTAAAGATTAATCTTAATTCTGAGTGTGCTGATTTTAATATCAGTCCATAAATTAACTTTAAACAAGCCGCTCCCCTTCCCCTTCCAGTAAGGGAGGAACAAAAGCAGAGACTGTGTGTTGAGATAACAATTTACTGAAAGCACAAAGCTATACACTAAGGCACACACAATAACAACAGTAATATGGATAGCAGAGGCACACAAAACTAGGGTATTTTACCCAGAGAAAAGATGTTCACTTCAGGGAAATAAAAAACCCCAAGATGGTGACCACTTCCCACAGGTTGCATCCATTTGGCTTTCCTCAGACAAAGGCTTATGGTAACTGTTCCCACATGTTGTTCATGCAGCCATCAGGACCAAAAGCAAGATGGCAGGGGTGCAGTGGTCGGCTACCAAGGGTGCAGCTCCGGCCAGCCCTGCCGCCACCACAACCCGGGGGCCACTTTGCCAGAGGAGTGAGCAAACCTGACCACGGTGCGGATAGTGCGCAGAATAGAAAGGCGGGACTCTCAGGATTTGCAACCAAGGGGGTGCGTGGTCCCCAAGGCAGTGCTCCGGAGAGACGCTGACCTTGGGATGACACGGCTCTTTATTGAGTGGGTTACAGGGGTGGGATTGAGTGGGACCAATCATAACCTTTTGCCAACTTGTAACAAGGGAATGAACAAATTTTGAACCAATAATAAGTAACTTGGGGAGGAGGAATGCATGATGAGGGGGTGGGGAAGTTATATAACTTAAAGATTGACATATAACAGAAAACTGGTAAATAACTATTATGGGATGGGGTAACCGGGACAACCAAGGTTTGGCGGGAAAGTCTGAGGGAAGGAGAGGCCATCTTAAACAATAGTAATAATTACAATTTTCCAAAACAATTATAAAACACAACTTATAAAACCAAACTGGAGCAGTGAAAACCCAACTGGAATTGAATTCAAGCACCACCACACAGGGGAGTTACCATGGCTAGTGTTTCTCACCCATCAGACTGAAACAGTGAAAAAACATGACAAACAAACCCCACAAAAGCTCAGTTCTGTGCAGCTGCCTGCACTGCCATTTGTACCACTCCACCCTGTTGGAGGTTGTTTCCATGCATTGCCGCCGCTTTTTCAACTGTTCTGCTGTGCTCCCTTTGGCTCAGCTCAGCTAGGCCCAGATGAGGTCTCCTCTGCTGGGTTTGACAGCCCTGGGGTCACCCCCACCAGCTCTCTGCCTGCAGCAGTCCCTGGTTCAGCATCACTGTCAATTTGCACCTTTCCTGCCTTCCGCCTCAGCACTATATCCTGCAACTTGGTTCTGGAGAAAACAGAAGGGGAATGCATGGTGGAGGCAGGGGACAGCGCCAAGGGCCTGACTTTAAAACCTTTCTACTGGAGAGAGAGAAACAGAATGATGCTGACTTCCATAGGGAATTCTCATTTTCATCTGTAAACCATGCCCCCCATCAGTGATTAAGTGGCACCATGGTAAGCTGCACCCCCTCTCTGCAACCAGGACATTTTCTACCCCTTATGCTATACCATGCACATTATGCCCAGATCTCATCCTTTCCAAATATATACATATACATATATATACACTTACAACTATAACCCCCACAGCTATTATTTTACTAATCAATGACCTTCCCCCTACCTCAAACGTACTTTGTTTTATGGGAAAACCAGGTATCAGTAGGATCTTGATAATCTTTTCCCTTTTCTCAAAAATATCTGCTGGAGTATTTCCAGGCAATAATAGTCTCCTGTCAGTCTCCACTCTCCATAGGACCTATGCACTAGCCATATAAGACTATTAAAGCCTGAGAAAGTTTTGCTGGTCACTTCCTGGCTCTCCAGAACCATCTCATGGCTGGGGTTCAGAGTCCTGGCTGACATGGTGTTGTCAATAGTGCAGTGGGTGCTGTGGTAGTGGTACCTGTTGTTCTTCAATCCTTAGCAGTCCTCAGCAGAAGGGTCCTCTGAGAGACCAGGAGAGGTATTCAGCTGTCTAACCTCCTCTGTCTCCACAGCAGCTCCAATGGCCTTTTGGGATCTTTGAAATACTCTCTCCTGAGGTAACCTCTGCCAAGTGTTCATGGTGCCTCTGAGCCAGTCACAATGGGGTGCTTTTGTCATTTCCAGTCAGAGTCCCTTCAGCTTCCAGTACAGTCACGTGCTGGGATCCTCCTGTCATCCCAGAAATAGAGAAACATTCTGCTCCTATATATCTTGATGGCATCACAGTATGCTGTGCTCTGGGGTCAACTAAAGCCTTACATTCAACTCACAATCATCAAAAAGCAGAACCAGTTGAAGGCCAAGTACTCAGTACTGTTTATGTTCTCAATAATATCTAAGAGTTTACTCATATCCTTTGTTTACTTTTGATTAATTTCTCATTTATAATTTTACTTTCCTTTTCAAAAGTCTCTTGTTGGGTCATGCTAGTAACCCAAGAAATTTCTTTAAAAGTGTTTTCCCTAACCTTCTGTTTATTTGCATTTATGGATTATTCTATTCGCAGAGAACATTATAGTATTTATGATTTTGAATTTTCCTTTGCAAAAATAATTCAAGATTCTGCCTGTAATTTGTTTATTCCGACATAATAAAAATATGAGATTTTTATTCATTTGTTCCTGTGCAATTTCCTAGCTGTGCAGTTCCCTACTAGAATAATTCTATACATTAAAATGTTCTACCATATGTTACGAGGGAGCTTCTCCTTTGCTACAATTTAATTTGATTAAAAAAAAAAAATTGGCAAAAGCAATGACTACAAATTCCCATGCAAGTTTCTTTAATCCATGCAGTGTAGCACAATTCTGGGCCATATTCAGACCTGTACAAGTCTAAAGGTACAATTCCCTTGAACACAGTACATTTTTATTATAAATTATTCAGCTCTCTTTTTCCCCACTCAGTGACAATTCAATGACTACCATTTTACCACTTAATTACCTTTATCATCTAAAATATTCTGCATTCTACACAAATATTTAAACAGCTCTTTTTGTTGAAGAAGCAAAATATAATATAAAAAGATTTTACTCTCCTGTGCTGTCAAATCTGGCACCTTTCAAAAAGCTCTATAATGATACATCCACTTAAAGTGAATTAGATCACCAAGAACCCAACATAATACAAGGAAAAAAATCCAAACTATTTTGGGTTCCCTGTACTTGTATATCTACCTCTCCTAGCTGAGATATAATGAACCCACAGAAAAGATATTCTATGTCTCTCCTGTGCATTTTATTCCTACTACAGTTATCTCTAAAAAGTGTCTTAAATCAGTCTCAGTACACTGAAATTTATTACTGAGTATAGCACTTTAGTGCATGCATCATGGTTTTGGTTTTAAATAGTACTAGCAACAAATATCAGAGCTCTTTATATTCCTTAAAATGCTATGCACATTTCTAGTAGAAAATAAGATGCCACCTGCCCAATTAAAACAAACAAACAAACAAAACAAAACAAAAAATCAACAAAAGCATTCATCTGCTATTTTTAAGAATAAAAAATGGATCATATGCAGTTTTCAGCTACTTTCAGTATAACATTATCCATGTATAAATCCTAAGGAAACCAGTCTTTCTAAGATTCGTCTTATTCTGGATTTTTGGGGAGCATTGTCTGTAAAAAACCTGCTCTTCAAACAAAAAATAAAATATTTCCTACCAATATCTAGAACTTAATTGATGCCAAAGTAAAGTTATATCTAGCAAGACTGGGCTTGATTTTAGTTACTCAATGCCTCAACTTCTTCAATACTATCTGCTACATCCCAATGTACCATTTTAGGAAGTAACATACTTAAATGATTTTAACTCAAACAACTATGCCTAAGAGAGCAACAATATATTCAGAGTGGGATTTAATTATGTTAGACTATTGTTCTTAGAGAGATTTAATCTGCGTAATGCAGGTGCAAAGCATCCTGTCCTTTATTTTACTTCAAAGTTTAAATGTTTCCTCTAGAGTTTTAACATTATTGTGGCATCAATTTCTAACTAATATAAAGTACCCTACCTTAAAAAAAATGGATTAATATAAGGCATAATGCTAAAGTATGTGTCAAGTGTAACCTTTATAACTTTGCTTGTCAGGTTTTTCCATTAGAGACCTCATAAGCAGCCCCTGCATATCAGTCACAGTGTACCCTGACAGGTTTAACCTTCCCAAGTGGCTGAATACACCATCTTCACTGCAGCCTATTGACCAAAGCAATAAGCCATTCTGTATAGTGTATTAAAGTCATTTTCCACATGCTACCTCAGCACGACCCATTGTTCATGCCGGCTCCTGCTGACCATGAAAACCTGCACTCCACACTAAATTGCTACACTTTACACCGTTACACCAGTTAAGCAGTAAGCCCCCTACTGAATTGTTTTTTTCTCTTCATAGTCTAAAAAGCACAGCGATTATCACAAATGCTCAATATATGATTTTATGATTTTTAGACTGCAAATAATAAAAACCAACCCTCCAAATTATTTAAACACTTAAAATATATGCTGACTGTGGAAACTTTACTTTTGTTATAATTCACCAATCCTTTGTTCATAGATATCTAAGGGTGGCAGGCCATCTGTGCAAGCCTGAGCAGCCCTGGGCACTCAGTGTCAAAGGTTGCATTTCAGCCCCATGAAATTCATGCCGTCTCTGCTGAAATCAGCTTTGTTGCTAGACCCTGTGACAAATGAGTCCAATCTAGGCTGAATGCCCTTGACTTGACCCTGGCCAGTGAAAACAATAGGGCAGACTCAGCCAGTGGAAAAGATGTTCTGCACTAATGAACCCAGCGGTGGCCACAGGTCAGTTAAAAAAGAGGGGATAATGTTCAATCTTTTCAGGTGCACATTTATAATGAGAGAAGCACACAATCCCTTTCAGGATGGAGCACATATAACAAAGAAAGTATTTGTACACTCATCAAGGCTAATGGACCCTGAGGGTACTATAGGAATATGTTTTTAATTTAATCTTTATTGAATGACCTTACACACTTCATTTTCTCTGCACAGCACCATGAAATGGACACACTCTCACTAAGTTCAGTGCTGAAAACAGATGAATATATAAATGACCATTGCCTGCTGGGTATGCAGATTAATTTTCTTCCCTTATTTTCACCTTTGTCCACCCTGCTGCTTGCTCCTAACACAATTTCTTATGGCAATATTTCTGCTATAAAGACTTTTTTTAGCTGCCTACAGTTACTGTACCATTTTCAGTGTGGGATACTGAGAAGTATCCCACACTGGGATGTCTGGTATGTGTATGTTTAAAGAATTTTTCGTCACATATTTTTTCTCTTTCTGCTGCAGGAGAGGAGTTCTTCCCCTGCTTCACCATGGAGTTCCTCCCACAGGAGATTGTTCTCCATAAACTTCTTCAATGTGAGTCCATCCCATGGGGAACAGTCCTCTGCAGATTGCTGCAACATGGGCCACTATTGCATGGGGTGCTGTCCTTCAAGGACAGGATGCTCCAGTGTGGGGTCCTCTCTCCACAAGCCTCCTACAGGGTCACAATTTTCTCTCAGGCATCTCCCTGCTCCAATGTCAGGCTCCTCCAAGGGCTGCAGATGGCTCTCTGCATCCCTATTGATCTCCATGGGCTGCAGAGGCACAGCTGCCTTACCATGGTCTTCACCATAATCTGCAGGGGAATACCATCCTGGGCACCTTGAGCAAATTCTTCCCCTCCTTCTCCACTGAACTTGGTGTCTTGCTGTTTGTCCCACATATTCTCACCCCTCATTTTTTGGCTAGACTTAAATCTGCGTAATAACTTTTTTTTTTCTCCTTCTTAAGTGTATTATCACAGAGGTGTTACTGTCATTTTTAATGGGCCCAGCCTTGACCAGTAGCACATCCATCTTTCTTTGGAGCTGGGGATTGTCTCTGCTGGACATGAAGGAAGCTACTAGCAGCCTCTCACAGACGCCTCTCCCCCCCTCCCCGACCCCGCAAAACCTGGCCATGCAAACCCAAGAAAAGATGTGACTTTTTTCTAGCATCTCTTCCTAAGGTGTCTGGTTCTTGAAAAGGGAATCCTCTTATCTCAATGCTTCTGGTGCAGACCACAGACATATTTTGGCATTTTTAAATGAATGCCTGTGAATGCAACCAGGCCCTACAGAGCTTCTTCTTATACTCTCTTAATAATTTTGTAGCAACACTGCTCCCTGCTATGCTCCATTGCTGTCTGGTTTGAATTCAAACATAAATCAACTCCATGCAAACTTCTAAAATTCATTGGAGGCCACTCCTAGAACCTAAGCCTTAGTTTCCCTGTATATATTATTACCAACATATGAAGGATGAGAAATACTTGTCATAAACTGAAGTGTATGCTGAAAAAGGCTTCCATACATTCAAAACACAGTAGCCAACACAAGTTGCATAGAAACTTGCAGATTACACTGGGATTATATCTTTATTTTACTGTAAAAAAGTTTAACTGTTATTGCAAGGTGGTGAGAAAAAATACTAGATTTTCTTATGCAATTCCAAGACCCAAATCCTCTAAACAATACAAGACCTAAACCCTCCTCTGCTCTCAATACAACCTTCTATGATAATTTCTTGCATGAAAACCAGCCAATGTAAAAGCCACCTGAGTTCCTGCTCGGAAAATTACACCCTTATATGCAACCAAAAGAGGTTGCACTTGCAAAAGAATGGACAAATAAAGGCCAATAAAATCTGGTTGCTTACAAAAAAATAGCATCTGCATATCCTCTTCCCTTTTCTATAAAGGAAGGAGATGTCTGGAAGTCTCGATTAAAAAGACTGATTATTTATCAATTTACAGTGATGGCTAAGGATCCAGGCAAACCCCATTTTTTTCAGTACTCTGCAAACACAATAATACAAAAGACAGTTCACACCTCGAAGAACTTACCAACAGAAGGAACAAGAAAAATATATAGGAAAAAATGCAGAAGTACAGCTACAGGAAGGGACTTACCGAAAGAAACCCAATAACAATTAATGGAATATAAAGGTCAGTAGGACTAGGGCAGTAGTCATCCCCCTGCACTCAGCACTGGAGCAGCTACACCTTGAACACTGTGTTCAGTTTTGGGCTTCTCATGGCAACAAAGGTATTGAGGTGCTGGAGCAGGTCCAAAGAAGGGCAGTGGAGCTAGAGAAGGGTCTGGATTACAAGCATGATCAGGTGCAGGTGAGGGAGCTGAGGGTGTTTAGACTGGATAACGGAAGTCTCAGAAGAGATATTTTCACTCTCTACAGCTACCTGAAAGGAGATTGTAGCCAGGTGTAGGTCAACCTCTTCTCTGAGGGAGCAAGGGAACATGGCCTCAAGTTGCTTCAGGGAAGGTTTAGATTGGATGTTAGGAAAAAATTTCTTCATGGAAAGGATTGTCAAGCTTCAGAGCTGACTGCCCAGGGAAGTGGTGGTATTTAAAACATGCATAGATAGGGCACTTGGGACATTAGTCAGTGGTGGACTGGGCAGTGCTGGGTTAATGATCAGACCTGACGAATTTAAAGTTTTTTCCATCATATATGATTCTCTGATTCTCTCTAAAATACTGGCACAGTTTAACAATATTTTTAATGTTTACCATTTCTATATTTTCTTACAGCAAACCTGGTAAGACAGGTATATCATGGTGCAGTACAAACATCTAGCCATATCTAAAGGATGTGAACAGAACTATTCTTTAGATTCTTCCCTTGTTTTAGTTGCTGGATTGACTGATTTTGGTAACTAAGAAAATGTAGCTACATAATCCATGAAGAACAAGACATCTAATTCCTGAGGCTGTAAGCCAGAGGCTGGTAGTGAAACTGAAATGCAGGAGAATTGTATAGATCTGATTAAAAAGTTGGGGTTTTTTTTATTTGGAGTTTTCATGTATTATTGGGCTGCCCATAAAATCAGACTATGAACCTAAGTCGGGATTAGATTTTACATTTGTTTGGGTAGATCATTCAAATGAGCTCTCAGTGCTCAAGCAGAAAACAAGATCTTCACTTTTGCATAATATACAGTATTTATGATGGTCCCTTAAATAAGCAAAAGAATTTACACAACTAAAATGAGAATTTTAACATTGAGGAAAAGGTCATTCGGGTAGAGATAAATCTGGGTCTTAGGTATAGAAATGGTAATTAAAGCCATGAAAACAGATGAGGTTATTGAGAAGAACATACAAAAGGTTGCAAATCAACTGGCCACACAACCTCCCTGACCTTCACTCAATGCTAAGCAAGTTGCTTCAGAAATCAGTGATTTCAGAGTTCTGTAGCTCCACCAAAGTGTATGTCTCTTATTATGAAAAGAAAGCAGTTTTACTGTTTCCACACTCACACAACCAAACACTAACCCCCACCTTGATAAAAAAAAAAAAAAAAAGAAAAAAAAAAAAAGAAAGACCAAATGGCAGGAATACAACATTAAGTTCAGCGCAAAAATATTAATTAGAGAAACTTGCAGAAAAATGAAGACACAGAAGCAGACCTTTGACCTACTCTTAAAGCATTGCCAAAACGATAGTGGTGCTCTGGAACAAGAAAGAAAGGATTTGTACTTTTAAGATGCTGAAGTGCCTTAGCAGATGAGTATCAGAGCCAGAAAAGAGGCAATTTTGCTTGGCATGGAATTGCTTTTAAAAGTAACTCTTCAAAACAAGGTTTATTATACAGTAAAAATACTTAACATTCTTTGATACAATGAGAAATTCAAAATTTCCTGTTGCTTTTCTATGAAGTTTGATTTTGTCTTCATTCACAATACACAGATTACACTGTGCTACGACAGCTGAGTCAAACTTGTCTATGGCTGAGTCTTAGAAGCTCACAGTATGTTATTATTAAATTGCATGGATGAAAATGAAGACTATTATTACTACAGCTAAATGGTGTATTTGAATACGTGGACTCAGATTGAAATTGTGTGACTTTTACAATACAAAACAAAAGCAAAAATTCATTTATTGGCCATTTCTCTATATATCCTTCCTTAGTTGTGGTTCTGTTTTGTAATTTTTTTTACTCTTCTGAGTAAACCAGGATGCACAGTCTATGAAGCAAGAAAAGATTCAGTCTAAGTTAAGATGTTGGTCATGGTCAGGTAAGAGATGCCTGATGCATGCATTTATTTTACAGTCCTGAGAACATAATTGATTTCTGCCCACGTATATAAAAAGACATAAATAGACTTAAGGACATTAGAAGAGAATATAAATCAGATATCCAATTGATAACTGACTTTCAACAAAACTTGATCATCTTTTATTCTTTATCTCCCTTAAATATATGATTGCACTTTCTGATCAACTTCAATACTGTTCCTTTTCCCATCATAGATGGGCAGCTCCTACCGTTTACTTTCAGTTCTACATGAGGTAGAGTAAAAACCAGCCATTGCTGCTGCAGGATTTTTTTTTCTTCATTCATGTCCAAACATTCACGTTAGTACAAGAATCATTCAAATATAACATGGCTAATCTTAAGTAGGTATCAACATTACCAAAGTTTGGAGATAGTATTGGAAATTTTGAATTGCTGAAACCTTTTAGTACTTTTAATGATAATTTAATTTTTTCTGTATCATTACCTGGTTTTGTTTTGGAACATAATGATGAATTTTAATTAATACAGCTAAACTTTACAGGCTAAATTTATACTTCTTTGCATAATCCTTATTTTCCCTATTAAAAAACCCCAAAACTAAACAAAAAAACCCCAACAAAAATAGAAGAGGAGAAGAAAAAAAGAAGGGAAAAAACCCAAACTATATCTATTAAATCTTCCCAAGGTCATTGCCCTGTGTCTTTTTCTGCTCCTCAACAAAGTACTCATTTTTCTTAGCTTCTTGTCAATGTGCCATGATATCCTTCACATCTGCCTGTGCCTTTGCTTTTATTAACAGAAAATACAGCCATAGCTTTAGTGTCATGTGTACTATAAAGACAGGATTTTCAAGAGATTTGACAACTCTCATATTTTCTGAAGTATTCTCTATGTAACACAGAAACCGTTTATTACTGCTAAGTAGTGACTGTCTCTCCAGCTTGAATAATGAAGTCCTCTAGGTCAGTATTTTCTACAAGGATGCATTTAAGGAAGAATTCCTCTGCAGTCCGGCACTAAAACAATGGGTGTCATAATAGAAATCTATGTATCATCAATCTTAGATGCCATTATAATCAATCTAATTCTTTGGGCAATGAAAATACAATACATTATTGTGTTAAACCAAGAATTTTCTTTTTTCAAAATGTTTATAAAAAACATAATAAAATTATTTATAGAGATCAGCTCTTCTGTGCAAGGTAGGATAAATTTAACCTTCTATGGACAGTACTTTCAGCTGCAGGAGATTTACATCTATTATCCATAAAACAAGTTTCCACACAGCGCAGTAACATAGTTTTGTTACTGAGAATTATACGGTACCCAAGCAAAACATTAGGACGTTTCAGTGTTTCACAGTATTTTTTCTATACAAATATCCCAAATTTACCACAATTATAAAATTACTCATCATTAACTAACATATGAAAATTACACAGTTCTTGGAACAAGTGCTTTTATTAGGTTATTTTCACAAAATTATGGAATACAAAATATGAGAATAGGCTTTTGTACAAAATAATTAGAAAATAACTGGTGCAATTTTAACAGAAGATGCTGTAAGCAATACCTAGCAAAGACATTGAATCAGAAATACACCAACCTTGCAGACATGAAAACAATGAATAATCTTCTGAGTAATCCTGCAAAATTCTATTATCCATATACTTAAGCCTTTTTTTCATCTTGGAGGATATAGAGATTTTTAATGTCAGTTGTTAGTTTAACATGTTTGATATACTTGATATGTTTCAGATCTTTTTTTTTTTTTTTTTAGTAACATAACTACTCTACTGATGCAGAACAGAAATCAAAAAATTGATCACAATCCCTTAGCTTTTTACTTTTATGTTATTTGGACTTGTTCTCTATCTGCATTAAAGAAAACTAAAATGTACAATAGTTAGTCATAAGATGGATTCCAAGGTCAAAAATTAAATTTATAAGTCTGCATTGAAGCCAACTCTATTGCTTCTAGTTTTAATTATATGGGACAGTGTAAAAGGAGTGCTAAAATCAAACTATAATTAAAACAGTTTTGAAACAAAAGTACTGGATGAGTCTTACTGAAATTGCATCTAACAACATCATTTGCATGCTTTTAAGTCTAAGCCTGGTGTAATTGCACAGCATTCTCTGCTGCATGATTCATATTCAGGAGCCAGATTGTCCTCCCAGTGAAACATAAATATATTCTTCAATTATTGTCAGGCTGTAAATAGGGCTGGAGGAAAAATGTATACATGGAATGAGAGGAGAACTGAAAACAGAGGAGGGAGGTAATGGGGTTCTTCTTGCAAGATCTACTCTAACCTGACCATTTCACAGTGTAAAGCTGTTCTAGTACTCCAGAAAATAAAGATTTGTTCTATTTGCTGGTAGCTTCTACGAATGATAGAATAGCTAAATAGCAATCTCTCAGTTTCTGACATTCTTTACACTGCTTCCATCATATTTCTTTTTAGTCATATTTTTCCCCAAGCAGACCCATTCAAGGCTAAACTCTTAGCATCTAATAATATAATTAATTAAAATAATAAACATCTAATATCTAATATTAAATATACTACAACTCCATGTGAAAAGCTAGGGCTCTTCTGAGTAACTATGCAGAGCAGCTGCTATTCCTCCTTTCTCAGAGTCAGAAGGAGCATTCATTAATACTAAGATCAAGAAAACACTAGTTTATTTGACATTAGTTTATTTTTTGATCTTTAAAGTTCATTACAGGCTAAACTAATCTCCCCAGTCTGTAGCTCACTTAAGTCACTGGTACTGTACAGATGCGCACATTGACCTGTGGAACTTGAGGGACTCTAAGAGGACAGAAAAAATATGTATCTTAATCAGAGTCAGGAGCTTCTTGCTTGAGCCTCTGGTCATATTTTGATGCTTTTCAGTAGGAATAAATTATAGGTTTTCAAGAATAAATGTGAGAGTGAATAAATAAGTTATAGGGAAACACGATCATAGCCCAGTCCTGATTCTCCCCCAAGGCTTGCTCATTTCTACATAGTACAATTTCAAGAGTCTTAATATCTCAGAACAAATGTGATTTAAAATGTACAATACTGAGAAAATTCAGGTTCTTCTTAGGACTGTGAAGGAAAACTCACACAAAGCATGCTTTTGCCAGTTGACTCTAATTTGGAGGCACAGGGTTTTCTTCTCTATTTTCTGCTTCTGAAGGAACTACCTCTGCAGAAGATGAGGCTTACAGAAACTGCATATGCAAATAGGTTTGAAATGCAGAGCAAATGAACACAAGTGCACTGGACACCTACACTGATTAATACATACTCATTGTGCAAGAAATTCAAGTGATTAAAACAATGCCTGGTCAAAGCTCTTGTTCATCTAAAAATAATCAAGTGCACTGAAATCACTGCAAAACTGAAGGCCTGAAAAACAAACAAACAGTCTGCTTGCTCCCTACCATAGAAACACTCAAGCATTTTGTAAACTTCAGATTAGTTTATGTTTTTTCTTCACTGCACACAAATGTCCTAGCAAAACAGTTCCAGATTCTCCTCTGTTTTCCAGATCTTCAGTGGCCTCTTTTGACAGACAGAAGAAATGTTTATTTTCTCAAGGAACAGATCTTTGGGTGGGAATAAAAAGTTTTCTTTCTCTGATGGAAGTTATCCAAATACTCCCAAACTAAAATCAATCAAGTAATGTTGCAATTTGCTTTTGCAAAATACAGGTTAGAAATCGGTACAGTTCTGTCACTTTGTCAGTTCTGGAAAATTTGAATTTACTTATGTAGTTTATAATTGTTCAGTCTACAATTGCCATCTCCCCTACTTATCCCAAGTGGGGTACAGTGAGCAGCGAGCTACAGGGAGGACACTGGCTCAGAGGTTACTAAAATGCCCAAAGCAACAATAAAGTGTCAAACAAGAATTTACAAATTGGACTGACCATTATAATTTATAGGAAATTTTGTTGAAACTATTATATACTAAAGTACTTCCAATCAAAGACTCCATGAAGTACATTTCAGGCTGCCAAATTCCTGAGCAAGAAAAATTCACATGGAATTACTTTTAGTTATTTATAAAGCAGCATTTAACTATAACATATTATCTATGACAAGATACTGTTCTTTTTTCTGTCTTCAAAGTAATAGTTTCCAAGAGCTGTAAGACCCTAAACATTTCACAATAGAGTGTAATGCTATTTTGTAAAGACTATTAAAAAAAACCCCAAACAACCCAAAGATTGATTCAAAACTTTTGTAAAAGCACCTAGCATTTTCTAACCACAAATATTACAATGCAGTAGACAATATAACCAATCTGTCAGGTTCTTTTATGAGGAAGGAGATGGGAATATTCTGTTATCATAGTAGGTTAGGATGATGATGACAACATTATTAGTACAAGAACTGGGAAAAAAAAACCCCTTTTTTGTCTAAATATCATCTGTTCTCTGATGTATGTATAGTAGAAACAGTATAGTAAAAATAATAGGGGAAAAAAACCACGTAGAGTGGCTATTTAATTATTCTCCATGCACTTTGTCAGACTACCCCTCTGTCTGGCGTCAATGTTTTTGTTTTCCGTATCAATTTTGCTTTCCATATCGAAGGCTATGTTTTTAAAAAGCTTTTACCCGTCAGGACCAACACAAACTTTGGAGCACCTCCTGATAGATACTGGTATCTCTGGCTTGCTCTAGTCCTGCCTATTCACATTCCATGTGTGATCTTTGATGGAAAACAGAAAAAAGGGCATTAGCCCACAGAATTACTCTGTGCTTTTTACATTAAATTGAACAATTGTGCATCCAGAGGTAATAGAGAAAAAGGACACCCTCAAGACACTGCTCATTTATGTTTTCTCTTTGCTCAAAGATATTTTTTTCATCATTATTAATATTAAGATCAGATTCTGACCTTTTTAAATCTAGTTCAATGTGGAAAAATCCCACTCTCTTCATTCATGGCTTATCTTCCTACTTGTCATAATTTTCTAATGCTTTACTTTTTTTCTGTAATACTATACGTATTTTAAATAGAAAGTTAGATCTAACATGAATTATTTCAGCATCTGGCCCTTATTAAGAAATACTGTTACCCTTTATGTAAAATAGGTACAATAAAATTATAAGCAAAATATATATCACTGTATTATTTTAAATTACAACTAATAGTAATTGCAAACTTGCAATAGTGAAGCAAGACTAGAGGACATAATCACATAAGAATATCTCTATTGCCTCAAGATATGTAAAAGCAACTCCTATGTCAGTCTGTCTCTTGTAAATGCAGTAGCTACAGCTCTTTTCATTATACCATCATGTGATCTAATTTTGTCACAGGCCTTGACTAACCTGGAACAGACACTGTAGCTCAGATCACAGTATACTGCAATTCAGTTCATAATATTTTTCTAAATGGAAAGAAAGAAGAATGCATATTAGAGGGAGTAGTTGGTCAGCTGCTTGCAGTGTTCACTTCCAGTGAATGACAGAAGAAATTCCTGGTATTGTCTATTATTTGTAGGCAGATAGGTGCTGAAGAAATATCTGATTTAGAACAAAGACTACAAACTCCATAACAATTTAATTACAATGTATATTAATATTACATATTATTAGTCTTGCATTCTGTCTGTGTTTGAAACTGGTTGCAATGCAAGGAATTGTTACTTGGCACTCTCAAGGTGTACTGGTTACAAAAATCCAATGAGAAAAAACTTGAATGCAATCAATGATGTGTTTTATACCCATTTTTATTTTCCTTTTTCCTCTGTCAGGAGTCAATGTGATTTTGGAATACAATAAGTGACTTTTAGATATGTTTAGTAATCTAAATAATGAACAATATTTCAGTAATCATCGTGTTCCTGAACAGTATTTCTCTTGTTGTGAAGTTATAATTTATGGGACCAAGACAAGGCTGAGTGCTGAGATTCCCACCACTGCCCAGTCTGGACTTGTTGAATCGCCAGCAAGTTTCCCACCCAAGCACTGCTGGTCTAGACGAGGCAGCAGTCTTAGCTCTTGTCAAGAAATAATCAGATTTGGAAAAAGAGATTCCTTCTCTTTGGCTTTTTTAATTACTTAATGTATCTGAGCACTCAAAATGTTCCAAGGATTCTTAGTTAAGTACTATTTTACTGTCTTCTCCATTTGCTGGAATTATATAGTGAGAGATTCAGAAAAGACAAGAAAGAAATATGAAAATTTATGAGCTTTCTATCTTTATTTTCTATATCAATTTAACAGATTGAGTTTTGATTTTCCTCTTATTTGACCTCACAAATAAGAATAAAGCAAAAAAAGCAAGTTTTTGGCAGAAACCTGCAAGGCAGATACATACACTGGACTTGCATCCAGTAGATCCTTGTCTCTTGTGGTTCACTATTCATTTTTACTAGAGCAAAGTTGTAAGGTACCTGTATACATGAACAGAGGAAACAGGGAAGTACCTTTAATAGGTTATTATCGCTTAAAAATATATAAAATTTGGTAAATTCATTAAATAAACATGATAATGAAATCTGTTATTTTTTTTTTTTTAATCAGTATATGTATTCTAAACCCCAACAACTGAACACAACCAAAACTTACAGTTAAAATTTTCAGTATTTCTTTAGACCTCCAGCTTTTCCAAATAGTATTTCAGTAAATCATGGCAAATGATGGAAGCAAAGTTTACACAGGAAATAAACTTTTTACCTGGAAGTGTTATAATATAGGAAGAATTACATGAATCCTAGGAACTAACTAATGTAATGAACTAACATTATTGACTAAGTGAAAATATTTTTCTTTAAGAATAATCTTAAGAGTTCTTTTTTCATTGAACTCTTAATGGTGAAAATTAACATAGTTATTTCAGAGTAAGAAATAAATAGGGAACTCTGCACACTTTTGGAAATAAATTCTCAGCATACCACTTTAATTTTTCTGCAAAGTAGCTTTTATTGAGGACTAGCTACCTTGCAAACATCCGTATCTCACATTTACTGAATTTTTAGCTCTATGTTTAGAAAAAATACGAAACATTTGACTGCAGGCATTACAATGTGAGTACCTTTTAAAATACTGGATCAGATTCTTCCAATCAAAGAAATAACTGGAGCAGTTACAGCTGGAGAAGTTACAAAATAGTGATTATTTTCTTTTGAGTTACCAAATTCTTGCATAGTAACCAGCTTCCAGCTTTTAATAATATTTTATTTTACCTACATTATTCAGGCTGAAATTCTGCATGATTTTCAATGCTTTAAGACACCTTTCAAAGCACTTGGAAAATATTTCATCCACTTTCAGGAATCAGCCAAATGTTGGTGGTTTCAGCAGGGATACCACTGATATTTTCAAAATATTTTTAAGCTATTCAATAATTTGCTTTGTGAGAAAAGTTTCATGTTTAGATAAAAATTAGTCCTGAGGGAAATAATTTTGGGGGTTATTTTCTTTAAAATTTGCATTTAAAAAAAATCTAAGTTGTTATTTCCATATACCAAATGCAAACTTGCATCTAATGGTATTAACTATCCCCCCTCTTACAGGTGAAATATACAGTATGCATATGCATACATATATATATATACACAGATATACATACATACATACATATATACATACACACAAACACACACACACACACATATATATATGAGGCACCAGAAACCATATAGAGAGGGCCATATAGAAACCTCAATATTATATGGAAGGCTCTTCAGGACTACATCCCAATAACCCGGCTCTTGGTACTCAAATCATTAAATGAAAGACATGTTCAACATCTAAAGAAGAGAATTGGGTACATGCACAAGCATGGTGTAGGCAAGAGTTGTGATCACTAGGTTTTATGAAAAGAGTGATATATCCCTGGATCATTTAAGACAGAAAACATTTATAGCTTCATTTTGTGAAGAGACTTCTTGATCGGTACGTTAGCTGTATGCATGCAGAGAACTGTTGGAAAACACTCAAGGGGAGAGTAGCACCTTTTATCTTAATCATATTAATGCACTACCCCCCCATCCAAAGCAGGACATTAGAGCCTAGATGTGCACCCTGCAAGTGGTTAACCAGGGTTAAATGTTAATGAACAGGTGAACATCCCCACTACTAATGAAATTTCAGATAACATCTCTCCCCAACGCCTTTAGCAAAAGTCATTAGCAGAACTCAGGTTAATGTTTGTAGATATATTTCTGATAAGGCTTTAGTGTTTTGCTGATTTTTCCTTATGCTTTATTCACTTTGCAGTGATTACTGTACAGTCTTGCATTGCTGCATTAAAAGGCTGACAAGTGTTCTTCCACCTGGCCTGCAGCAGCATTCAAAAGGCTTTGCAAAGCTGGGGAGAATTCTTGAGACTAAGTACTGTCTACTTCTGTCTTTTGCTTGCTGTACCAGCTAGCACTACTCACTCAAACATGTTTCCTCTTTGCTGAAATTGCCAATACCCACTTCATAAATAGCTTTTAGCTTAGAAAACCCCTTCACCTCTCAGGAACTTTTGAACTTTAGATTAGGCTTCTGGGAGTTGCAGGGCGATACTCAAGAACTGCTACAGCACAGGAGTGGGATGTTTTTGTATCTGTCCATCTGTAAATGGAATATAATCTATATTCGCAATATTTAAAACATAAGAACTACATTTAAAAAGACAGAAATAAAATATAAATCACATTCGCAAGTTATATTTACATGAACAGAGATAGTTGGTTTTCTTACATACTATTTAGTCAGCATATTATAAATATTTACACAACCTAATCCTAGGATTCATTTAAAATATAACCCCACCCTAGGTTCATTCCCCCTGCTTGTAGAAATGCACAGCACATTTTATGCTGCCACGTGACCTCTGGCCTTGTGTTTGGAGTCAGATAAAGGATACCTTCTCATTGCCTCTAATAGATAACTAAATCAGAAGCACAATTTCAGCATTAAGAGTGAATGTCAGGAAAGCTTTTTAAGCTTTGTAAAGCTATTTTGTTGTAAAGCTATTTTGTGAAAGAGCTGTTTGCTGTTTCTTATTACCAATTATCTCCATACTTTACTTAACTGTAAACAGAATTTTAAAGTTACCATAGTGGACATGTTCCATACCACCTGCTGTGGCAGTAGTTCTGACTGCATTTATCTTTGTAGCTGTTTCTATCTAAATATTAATAAGTGCATAAACTATAGCAGGGTACACAGTTTTTTAGTTGCTCTAAAGAGAGACTAGACAATGCAAGACAGTTCTGGACTATAGAAGGCTCATAGTGAATACTTAAAAAAAAAAAAAAAAAAAATCCTTCTATAGCCTGAAAGTAGACACAGATATGTCCCTAAAAGTGGAGTCACCTAAACATACCACTTTTCTGCCAGACAATATCAAGTCTGTGGTATGAAGTTTTTTAGATAGCCACATTTCTGAAGAATATGGGCAAGTTTTATCTACCAGGCCATTCCAAAACCATCTTCCTCTCATTTTCTTCCTATCTAAAAGATTTAAATTACACTGTTTTGTATAAACCTTGTCTATTACTGATTTGGTGTTAATCAAGTGATTGATTAAGACTGGTTTTATTAGAATTTCACTGTCCATTGTGAAAGGCAGTTAAGTGACTATGAAACACCAGTGAATCAAGTCAACAAAAGTTCCAGCAGCTTTTTTATTTATTAGAATAATTATTTATTTATTTAGATTAATTTGTGGGAAAGGAGAAAAACAGAATGGAGGAGGAAAAGAAATGGTACCTTGATTCTTGCTGTGGTTATATTAAGCCATTACAGAAAGAAGAGGAGCTGGAGGCTCACCATATTGATAACATGGGAGAAAAAATAGGAGATTATATCTTTACTTCATTAGTTAATGTTATACAATATAGCCCTTGTTCTGAAAAAATTCACAAGAACAAACCAAAGTTTTCTTAGGACATTAAAGAATTAAAAAGCACATTTTAATGTAAATTTTCTAGTAAATTACATAAAACATAACTAATCTTCATTGCCTTGAGTATTTTCCTAATCTCTATATTCTCTTAATAAGAAATCAGGAAAATGATTGAAACTGAATTAATTTTGACTATACAGATATCTGACTAAGCAGGTTGCTTAGAAGATTTAAAATATTTATGCAGTAGCAGCAAATAGCTTTTTGTACATGAAAACATAAAGAAATACAAGCTTCAGTTGACACACATATAGTAAGCAGACCATTAGGAGTTAACAGCTGTAGGCTAGGTCTAATTCAGTATTAGATTCACACATCTTAGCTTTTTCTTTTTCCAGAATCAATATCTGCAAATAATAAATGAGATCCCAAAGGGTTGAGTTAAGCTCCAACTGCCACAGAGTAACTCTGCAATTGGTCATTGACTCAATAATGCAGGTGAGCTTCATGCTGTAGAACATCTTTAGCACACTATAATAGAAAATTAATAGCGTTCAAATCAGCAGCAGGGTTACCCTAAGGATTACATAATAGCTTGGGTTAGAACAATCATCTAACTCCAAGAAGTGTAAAATGTCATAAAACTAGAAAGATATAGAATAGCTCCTACATTAGGAATAATTTGTGTAGTGTACACTGACTTTTTTAAAACACATTAAACAACAAAGATCCATATTATAAAAGTGTAGAGCTGGAAATATTGCCAGCAAACCGCATTGCAGTGGTGTCCATGGGAAATATGAAAATCATATATCACTGTACTGTTAATAATAATAATATAAGACTATAGAGTTCAATCTACTGCTGTATTAGTACAGGATTCATGTTAGCTACTGTAACACTATAATGAAAAGTGTAAAAATAGCATGTCCACAAATGCATATGTAAGGTACTAATATCTAAATAATAATAATAATAATAATAATAATAGTAGTAGTATCATATTAGTAAACACATTACCAGACTGCGGATAAAATAGCAAGTATTCCTTACAGACTGTATAGATTCTTTTTATGTATAGTACTTTGGAACATGCTAAATTGAGGGATTATTTATATTCAGTAATCAACTTAAGTGCATGAAAAATTATGTAAGGCTTATTTACAACAGAATAGTATGGTAGCAATCTAAGAGCATTAGGGACTAATAAGCACCTGGAGACAAAACCAGCATTTTCAGAAACCTAAAGCAATGTCAGAAAACTTCAGCACTGCACAGCACAAATACCTATATCCCTGAAAGAAATAATATGCTGCATAACATGTAATATAATATCAATTATTTATTTAACCACTTTTCAGTAGCAGGGATCACTTTGCACAGTTAAGGGCCCAGAGACAGAATTGAAATAGATTTTATTTCTTAATCTGTGTAGCACTTGAGGACAGATAGACACTATAGGCAGTATTCCTAAGCATTAGAAACTAAGGTTCTGCTATTGATATAAATTTAAATGGAAAATGCTTTCCACAATATTTTGAAAAAAAAGAAGCATAAAACCCTCAGACTCCCCAAAGTAACTGAATTAATTCAGTTCATTTCCTAAATAAAATAGTGACTTTAGCTTTTCTCATTCCAATGCTGAACTACTCCCTACATTATACTGTCTGTCTCATTTCCAACAAGAAATAGTATATTTCCATTTCATCTCTCAAACTTTCTGCATATGTCCCTGCTGCTCCAAATTTAAATAGAACTTGACACACATATCACGGTCATTATAAGATCGAGTTCGGACTTACCCATGGGCTGCTACCATCCCATACATCGCCATAGAAAAAAGCAGGTCGTGGCATTCCCCGCAGGCTACTTGTCTTACTTTTCAGAGGAGTAATGTCCTCACCCAGCTTGGCACCAGCTGTAGGAATAAAAAATTGGAGTGGAGAATAAAATCCTCTGCTGCTCTGGTGCCTTCCCTGTGGCTCTTTTTCATAGTGGCTTGTGCCATACACAAAATGGCACCTCTCTTTAAATGCGGAGAAGTCCAGGCTTTATATACCAGGCATGAGAATGTGAGTATACCACAAAACACTAGTTCCTTATCATGCGCTTGTTAGCTTGTCCAATCTATGGCAATCACTTTGGTCCCAGGGGTTGAAAGACGCAAGATGCAGGGAAAAAGGAAAGCAAAAGCTGAAGAAAGATCAATACTGCACTGTGAAACAAGAAATGTAGGCTATTTACTTTTCATTGATCTGATGATGCAGGAGAAACACCTCAGACTGGCATTAAATTGAGGGAATACATCTTCTGTGTTTTTTCACCTCAAGGTCAAGAAAGAGTCAAAAAGAAATTAGAACAAACAGAAACTAATCACGGGAGTAAAATAAAACTATTAAACCACATTACAAAACCACCTGGAAACATACCTAAATATCAGACTGAATAAGGTTCACAATAAAACAAACACAGCCAGTTCTTATCAGTTTCAACTTGCACCTGGATTGAATGCAAGAGGACTGACTGTATGAGGCAGGTTAAAACAAATCAAAATATAATGTTAGTGAAGAGGCCTCTTCAAAAAACTGAAAATCTTCCCTCATAGAAACATCTATATGACCCATATCAAAGACAGATATGGGTGTTCATTTGCACTATTTTATTTAAACAAATAAAGTTTTACCTTTTCTGGTGTTAAAAGGAAGGGAAGGGCATGCTTAGGCTACTTGTTTATCTTACCTTATAAGATATTGTGCTGGTTTTGCATTGACTGACATTTAGTGAAGAGAGAAGAAGCCACCCATGGAAATTATTTTTCTAAGAGAAGCTGCTAACAGCTTCCTCCATATCTAATAAACCAATCAGTGACTAGTTTTGAATACTGACACCTTGTTAAATCACTGGGAAGCTGAACACGCTTCTGTGAACGCACGTGTTAAAAATCAAACAAACCCCAGGAAAGCTTTTTTCTTCTGGCCTAGGAACAGGTAACAGGTCAGTCCGGCCCCCTCTGCGCGGCCAGGCCAGACCAGGCAGGGCCTGCCGAGGGGCTGAGCCCCACCCGTGGAGTCTGCTGAGCCCTGTCCAGCCCTGAGCCCTGTCCAGCCCCAGCCTGAGCCCTGTCCAGCCCTGAGCCCTGTCCAGCCCTGAGCCCTGAGCCCTGTCCAGCCCCCAGCCTGAGCCCTGTCCATCCCCAGCCTGGGCAGGCTGTTATCATCTTGCCCCTGGGGCGGCTTCCCCCAGACCCCAGCAGGTGTCATGGGGGGCCAGGCTGGACCAGGCGCTGCCTCTGTTGTGACACTGGCCAGGCCAGGCCAGGTGCCTGGGATCTTAGCGCAGTCCCAGCACAGCCTGAAATCTGTCACCATGACTTGCTTTGGCCACTGCCCAGCAGAAACCATCACGACCACCACAGGCCGCAGGTGGATGTTAACTCTTTTGTTGCACAAATGAAACTTTCAAAGCACTGATCCTTTCTCAAGCGAGAGAAATGCGCAAAGTGAAAACATGTAGAGAAACAACATGAAAACATCGAGGTCAATAAAATAGGAATCAAGTTCCAGATGGGAAGGCAATGACGAGATGCCTTAGTCTTAGGCTAAAATTCTTTTGCAAGGCCATGGTGATGGACTGTGATATATGAGAATATCTCTTTAATTCGTAGAAACAATATGGGGAGATGGAGAGTTTGCAGACATGAGCAAAGGCATTTGTGCTGAAGCAAGTAAATGTTGAAGTAGCTGTGATCTTATGAGAAGCTTAAACAAAGAGAGATGAAACCTCTGCCCCAAGGGAAAGAAAAAGGAGACCTCTGCTCCCAGAGATGAAAATCATCTCAGAGATAGATGAAGAGAACCTTTGCTTTTGAACAGCTCATCCTTAAAATAGTTAAGTCCTTAAAACTCCATAAGTTTGACACGGCCCATGAACGCAACAGTGGGAAGGATGCATGAGTGTGGAGGGACTTCAGGAATGCAGATTTCCAGGCCATTGCTATTTGTGAGAATTGTAGCCACAAGATAACTGTTTTCTTGTGGAGAAGTCTCCATTACATGGCAAAAGAGACTCCTCTCCCTAAAAGAACTGATGAAAGACTATTTTAGAGGTAGTCAACTAACCTAAGTCTTAAAGTTTTGTCTCTGTACATTGTCAGTGGGAAAAAAAGAAGGTCGTGGGGCGAGGGGAGAAGTGTTTTGAAAGTTTTATTCTAATTCTTACTAATTCTTTTTCTTGTAGTTTTGGTAATAAAGTTTTCTTTATACCCCTTAAAATTTGAGCCTGCTTTGCTCTTCTCCTAATCTTATCTCACAGCAGAAAAGGAGTAAATAATTCTAGTAGGCAAACTGGTGTTTAGACAACATTAGACCTACTGTATTAATTGCTGCCTTGGCCAAGAAACAAAAAATTGATGAACCAAAACCACTACAGATATATAAGATACATACATCTGTATAGAAATATTAATCATTGTGATCTGAATTTGAAATTTTGCAGGTGGAAAAAGAAAAAAAAAAAGATTACAACTGGATATTTCAATAGTCAATCAGTAATGTAGTTAAAACACTACAGACCACTAAAAGTTGCTTTGAGACCAAAGCAAAAAGACCTAATCTCTGGAATTGAAACTTGTGAACAATTTGTTACTGTCATTCAAAGTTAATTTAGATATTTAGTGAAAATTTTCTGCAAATGAAATCTTTATCGGTGCTCTTTAGCCTGGCAAAATGGACACCACCTCAACAAAACATAAAATTAACTTCACTTTCATAAGCAAATGTGAGCACTATATCAGCTCATGGAGGTGAGAAATAAGTATGCTAAAGGAACACCTCCTTCATAACTGGGAGAACTGCAGAGGAAATTTTCATGTGGGAGGGCAAATAACAGTTTAGTATTCTCCAAATCAGGAAGGAAACAATGATGTGATCTCACATTAAAAATACTGAAAAAATAAAGGAAAGAAGTCAAAGAAAATGAAGACATTGTCTTCTATCTTCATTTCTTATTCATTTAGAGAATTGGTATAGACCTTCTAGACAAGGTAGAAAATGAAACCTTAAGAAGGAAGTGCAAAGTTCAGACTGTCTCTCTGACATTAAGGATTTGGTTTATTGAAAAAAAAATACTCGTTCATTCTCAGTGGTTCATTGGTGTATTAGTTTAAATAGAAAGCCTTTTAGTGCTAAAGTACATAACTATACTCCTATGATGGAAAAAATAAACATAATTTGGCTAGTTGTAGCATTCAGAGCTAGAGTCAAATGACAAAGTAGGGAACAAAAGAGCAGCAAACTCTGCTACATATTGCAATTATTTATTATTTTCACTGTAAAGCACTTATAATTTTGTCAATAGCTATTACTTAAAAAATAGTTTTGCCGTAGGGAAGAAATGTGAAAAGAATTGCCACGGATAACATCTTTAGATTAGAAGTTAGGAAGAGACTGGAAAACACTGAAAATACTTTCCCTTGGTAGTGAAAACTAGGGGTTTTAACATCTATTTAATGTTAGTAGAGATACTTTAAATTAAAGGCTATCAATGAGAGTTTGAAGTAGAAGTGTTCAGCATGTGACACATTTTCAAACACGTTTTCTTTCTACTTGTTTTCTTCCTCTGTTTTATTGTTAAATTCAGTTCTTAGGGTGAATGTCTTCTCTCAGCATAAGACTTTTTAGAAGAGATTCAATTTTAAGATCTAACACCCCCAAATAACACTCAATACTGTTTGTTCAGGGAGGCGTTTACCTTCATGGAGATTTGCACTTACTTCAGAGTAACCAACATTTCTGTGATTAGATATGCATTTTGATGGGGAAATCCACCCATGTCTTCTTGTACGAGACTTCCCAGAGATTTCCTTCAAATTAGGAGGCACCAAAAAGGGAACTTTCTGTTTTTGTATCAGATTGAAAATAACATTCTGTTTCTGTCTAGCAGTGTCTGTTGGTCTAATATCACATCCCATCTTTGTAAAACCAACTTGTGAAGAAAGATCAGTCCTCAAGCTGAGCTTGTTTGGAATAACTACTTAATTTTCTATAGGTATTTAAATGTACTGTTTTCCTCAAAATTTCTTTTCATTTTCCTTCTAGTCTTTTGACAATAAACAAAAACCTCAAATCCATAGAAGTTTACACAACACAATATTCTCCATGAGAAATCTTGCCAGAACAGCAAACACAGCCTGCCAAAACAAGACAGCCATTAAAACACACACAGAGGTCCCATACTGAGACATATGTTAGAAAATGCAAACTGTGTCAGTGAAACCATGTGCAAGCACCAGAACTTACTGACACAAATAAAGGGTAGAAACTGGTATTTCCAGATAAGCATTTGCCACAAAGCAATCACTCCCTGTCTTGGTGTCCTAGACAAACCTTAAATCAAACATGCAGAATATCTTAAGTTAAAAAGATGAGAATTAAAATTCATAATTCTGATAAATACTGAAAACCAGGAGCAGAACACCAGATCTGAATGGGGTTTAAATGTGTCTATGTCACATCTGCCTTCTGCTAATTTTTCATGTGTTCTTCATCCTGTAATTTCTGTTCTTCAAGTGTTCATTTCTTTTCACACTTCCCTTTTGTATCATTGTCATACCAAAGGTAAAACTATCCAATTTTCCAAAGTACTTTATCAACATATTAAAATAAATCAAAAGAAATGGTTCTTTATTCCTACTTCACTTGAAATTTGCTTAGATTTGTACCAATACCAATAAATGGGTTCAGTATCTGCTTTTTTTTTTTTTTTTACATTTGTCCCCATAACAAAGGATTCAATTTATATGAAGGAATTATTGCCTTTATCTTTAGATTACCAAAAGGCTTTAGACTTGCTTCTGTAAGAATGTACAATTTAACAATGTTTACATTCTGAATGGAAAGATTTTTCGGTAAAATATACTGACGAATGTCATGACAGTAAACATAATATGCAATAATATATAAAAATAAATTAATGAAGGCAATGAATATAATAGATACATTCATATATACCTGTATGAACATAAAAAATGTTCATTACGATATAGAGATCTTTATAGCAAATATTTTCCTCAAGTATTTTAAAGATATTTACTTTGAGAAATCTTCACTTAAATAACTATGTTTGCAGTACCGCTTGCAAAAATTTATTGGAAAAAAACTAAAAAGACAATTAATATATTTGCAGCTATTGGAACAAAGAAGCTCTTAGATTCTCTACGACAATATCACTAGTATTAGAACTGTTTAAGAAATATTTCTGTTCAAACAAAACTATATTAATGTGTAAAACTGTTAGACTAAAATAAAATTTCATTCAGCTTTAAAACAATTATCTTGAAGATAAAACGAAAACCCAAACAGTTAAAGAATAATGGCTATTGATAAATAGCCTACCCATGAATTTTTGAATGCTGTAAAATTTCCAAGCCAAGGAAACCTCTGAATTATTCCAGCTAAAACCAAGAAACATATATATGTAGTTTCTCACAGTTTATAATATGATAGATACTAGCAAAATTATTCTCTATATGTAAAAAGAAACAGTATGCATGTGTCAAAAGATTTACACAACTTGCAGTGTAATAACGTACATTATGAAAATGAGCATTTTATAGTAGACAATACAGTCTACCATGTGAAAACAGAGATAAAGATACCTTTTCCTTAGCAGATGAGACTAACTAACATTAGAATTACTAGAAATGGACATTTTAAATCTGGTCCAGTTGCTACAAAGCTGTTGTAAAAACCTTTTTTTTGTTGCATAGGCCTCTGAACTCTTGTTTTCACTTACAGTAATTTTTATCCGTCTGTTCAAAGTTTATCTCAAGAAGAGATTTATGTATTAAACTGCAAAATTCAGTTCAGATTTTGTTTCATTATTTGTGACTTCTCTCATTGCTTTTTCATTTTAACCTTTGCAATGTTGACAATAACTAAAAAGTAAGAAGACAACACAATCAGAACAAAAATGTCATACCGCAAGCATTTTGCAGCACTGTTATATGTAGTTCTTGAGTAGCAGTGCAATAATAATAATAACGCAATGCTAGATTTGTATAAAATGTTTCCTACACAAAACTCCATTTTCTAAAATAATTTTGACAAAATATTCCTTTAAATCCCAAACAAAAAAAATTAACAGCTTCTTTCACAGGAAACCCTGTTTTTATTTCAGATTATAACAAACTAGATATTTCTTAAATTATATACATATAATATTTTCCAACTGGAAAACTATTTTAGATCTATAAATAAATGTATATAAGTGTGTATATATATAAAAATAGCTTTCCTATTCAAAATGTTCTTTTTCAAGGGGAGGTATTCAACCTTGTACCTACTTGTATGATGTGCATACCCACACAGAGAAACAGTGCCACATCTCTCTTCTTCCACATGATTTAATTCTGCTGCTTTACACATAAACAAGACTTGGAACATTTCTTTTCCTGAGGTGATACTGATTTTCTGTCTCATTCAGGATCTTAGCCAAACTGAGTGTCTTTATGAAAGTCAAATAACAATAACAGTGGACTATATATAGAGATAACATAACTGGAAAAGCTGGATATAACAAAATTCTGAAAAGCTTTAGGTCCTGCACCTCTTCAGATCACATGTATAAATATCAAGTTTGCTTCTAGTACCTCCAATGAATAGAGACCACCACACTGGAAAGACTGGACTCTTTATCTCTCTCTTGATCATACAGAAAATTGTGACAGAAAAATTCCACTCTTCATCACTGATGTCCAATTGCAGCTCATAAATGCAATGTGAGAAATGGCCACAAAAATCTCTGAAAGAAAAGCTTCAGGATATGGGTCTAAAACAGACTGAACCCACAGGTTCCTGTGATAACAGCACCCCACTGTTTGTCCCAACCACAGTGAAACAGACACAAAGGGAATCTCTCCCTACTAGGCTGACAACTGACCTATCTGAAGTGTCAACAGCAAGCTTTTAGCAATTCTCAAGCTCATGAAACTGAGAGCAGCTTCTCTCCTTGATTTTCAAATACATATACTTGTGAATATAGTAGTCTATGATTCTGACAAGAAGTTTAAAAATCACAAAAATTATATGTTATTTGATAATAAAATCTTCTCATAAATACAAAGGACACTCCGCTGAAGCTGTCTGATGAATGCAAAAAGGACTAGAGACTCAGTTGATGATGGCAAATATCGTTGCACCCTTCATTATGACTCTGGCAAAAACACAGGTGCCTTTTTGAGTAGTGAAAGGTCCAGAAAACAAGTAAAGGATGAAAGGGAGAAAATGGGAAAAAGAGTGGATCTCTCCCCTACTTCCTCCTTGCTCCTTAATTTGCCAGTATTTAGACCAGCTAGACTCACGAACACAATAGTTTCCAATGTGGGAAATGGATTTGTAAAGAATTCTCAAAGCCTGACAGAAGGCTCACATAGTCTTGTGCATCTGTATGCAAACTTTGAGACAGAGTATGCTGATTTAGAAAGGCCATGGAATAGGACAGACATTGTTGAGAGAGAAATGGAACTAGAAACAAGTTTCAAATGATGGCCTTGCAAATAGACTAGATACTTTGGAGAAATAAAATTATGAAAGATGCATTGTAGTAGGGGACCCACAAGGGGTAGTTTCAGATGATTGCCTTTAAGGCATCAGTGGCATCGTGTGGCAAAAGCTGATAGTCCAAGAAACGCTTATGATGTATTGTAATTAGGAAACAGTTTGGCTTCTGATTGTGATGGTGTGAATTGTAATATCTGTACTGTTTCACTTCACATGAGACTGAAAATGGAATAAAAGTTTTTAAAACTACTCTCAGTTGCCCCATCTCTGGATCAGAATAAGGTATAATCTGACATTCCAACATGGGACTCAAATACCTCTCTGGTTAATTATGAGTTTTCTTATTCAGTTTAACCCTCATCCAAGGAATGAAATCTAATACTTGTTTAAATATGGCTGGAAGCACAACGACCTCAAGCTTCTTCCTCTCCACTGCAAGTGAGAACTAAATGGCCACATGGCTCTTCATTCCTGTGGATGAATAGGCAGCGAGAGGCATTCAGCATGGCTCTCAGTGTCACAGAGCAGGAACATGGAGTGTTGGTATATAATTCTTCTGCTACTCTGCAGATATGTGATGCTGTGATCATGTTGACTACAATCATGTTTGAGGGAGGTTGAAATTCTTTGGTAAAATTAAGTGAGTTTGAGTATTTGGTATCCATAAGCTTTCACGTCAGAAAGGCCAGAACTTGATTGAAATAAGACATCTCAATGATGTACTAATGATGTACTTTCAGATACTAAAGTTGCAAGAAAACTTCAAAATTTATAATGAGGACCCTCTAAGACAGATATGTTCATGTAGCTCTTCCAGAAAAGTCACTTATTACTGTTTATGGGCACAAATTGAGTCAGATAAGGTCTTGGTCAAGCCTTTACAGCTTTGGATGCCAAGCAGCAAGATAAACGGAATGCTGAAAATCAGACACTGCTCCAGATAAGTTTTTATGCATGTTTCAAGATGAAATCACAATAATTTCTTTTGTTCTAATTCTTGCACTGTAGTGCAAGATAGTGCTTCTTGCACTATCCTCTGTAGTGCAGTAACCACTTTGGCAGTAAATATTATACAAAGAAAATGGAGACTAGACTGAACTGTATAAAACAAACTTAGAGCTTTTTATGTATCCTACTTGAGTGCAGATCACACTCCACTCTAATTCTTTCAAAGCTGTCAGATTTCCCTTTGCAACACAGATATAGATTTTACAAGTATTATGTAAAGACATAAAGGTATAAAGAATTGAAAATTATGCAGATAGGCAGCAGAAACGAGTAAGTAGATGCATACCTTGAATCTGAGGTGATTTGTGCATATTCAGTGGCAAATAGGATGTGCTTCATAGTCCTGACTCTTTAAAAAAATTAAAATTACATAAGAATACCTTATTTTAAGTGTAACTCTTATAAATGTAAAAGGAGGAGATATTTCTTACTCACTTGAAAGAGAAGAAGTAGTACGAAGTAGTACTTGTATTTGAAGGCTATGAAGAATAAAGAGAATTCTCTTTAAGAAAGAGAGTGCAGAAGGAAATTATTTTGTCTTCATATGAGATCAGATATGAAACAACATCTATTACTCAGGGATACAAAACATGGGACAAAGAGCTCCTTGAGAGTTCAGAAATAGCTTCAGATCATGAGGTTGGACTTGGCTTATCTGAAATAGGCCAATTTGAAGATTAAAATGCAGTTAAACACCTGTTTTTGGTTTGACAGCACATTAATGGCTCTTTAAAGATCTACTTTAGAGTTTTAAGTTAAGCTGTATGTCTGCAAGGGAAAAATGACCCTACAGAGTCAGATACCAAGAGCACCCATTCCTTTTAGAAGTGATAGGCAATTTCTCAGTTATACTGTTTATATTTACATTAGTTGAGTGTCATATGTGGTTGATAAAGTAAATATTTCCTACATATTTCCTTGTCTTTAGCATAATAGAAGGGCTGAACTCCTCCACGGCATCCTCTGACTGACACAGGTGGGATGGCAATTCAACCTATGAGACAGGGTTGGAACAGCCAGTGAGGAAAAAGAGAGTCAGGAAAACTCCAGGTTGAAGCACATAAAAGGTTCAATTTTGCATTCGAACTTTGGAATGTTTATCAAAATATAATCTCAGGTTTCTGTCCTTCTGTGATAAATTAATGCATATCAGCTCTTGCAGAGAGCAGTCTATTTCTAATATAATCTTGCACTAGTTAATAATGCAGATAAAGGTTACAGTGCAGTAGGCACCTAATTTCCACACTCATCCTAGTTCTGTATGATTTTATTAGTTGTAAGAGATTAGCTCACCATCTTAGCTTTCATAATTTTATTTTCTGCAAAGTTTCAAGACACCTGAAGTTAGCAATGTGAACAAATAATCTTTCCACATTTTTTCCCTGGAATTATAATGAAAGTAGAATTACACTTAGAAACCTTTTCTTTAATATTTAAAATAGCAAAATTCTGTTTCTGAGGAAGTAATTCTTTCCCTAAAGAGTATGTAAGTCAATATTTGGATGCTGTTTTTAAAATAATTTATGGTGGAAACATCTAGAATAAAGGAAGACATAGTGATTTGCAGCAGAAGAATCAAAGCCTTTTTAAGTCAGTGCTGATTGGGTCATAAGGTTCTTGGAGTTACTACACACTATTTCTGTGGACCTGAATGGTCAGTGCAGAAAAAAATCAGAGGAATAGTACAAGGAGTATTACACACCAGCTTTGAATACTTAAAGTCATGTCCATACCAGAAACCAAAAGAAAACATTAAAGTTATTTCATAGTTTAGTCAGTGAAACTCACTCTCCGTGTGAATCAGAAAAATCTGTTTTTATATGAATTGTAAAGCCCACCAGAGTCATTGAGACTGGAAGAATCTGTCACCTGGAATACCAAGCAATGCAACCCAAGAGTAAGAGTATAATATCTGATCTGATGAAGGAAGACTGTCAGAGTACTTTGAGTAACAGTAGTGAAAAGAGCAGGTTGCTGTAATGCTGTAATGACAATTACAACTCAGAAGGCACTTCAGGATAAACTCCCATTTTAAGGTTCAGTGAGCAGCAGGGAAGACATTTGAAATGGAGAATTTTCATGCTTGTTCAAAACCGAAGATATTTATTCTGTATTTAATTATTTTCTCATATAAAGTAGCTCTAATACATGTGGTACAAGCAATCCTGCATTGAAGACATTCTTGTAAACATTTAAAGTCATTAGGATGTTTGAGAAGGACAGAAGTATTTATGACAATGACAGAAAAAATTGTAGATTTAAAGGGGAAAAAATACAAAGGCTTCTCAGTCTTCATAATGAAAACCAAAACAAAAAAGTGCAAAACTTCCATCATACAAAAATGAGCTGTGATTCATCTTAAGAGGCTAAGCAAGACAGAAGGTCCTATGCTGACAACTCATTACCCAGTGCAGCCAACAGAAGCTTATAATCAGGCAGCTTAAAAATCAACCATAGAAAGACACTGATTGTGGTTTATTGGAGAATGCAATTGTCCTGGCCTGGGAGAAGCTTCACTGTTAGAACATCAAATCAGACTCATCAATTTCTACTGCTCACTGAAATAGTGATATCAATTTAAAATCCTGACTGAATTTGAAATTTAGGGACAAATGATTATATATTTCTTTATAGGTAAATTAGAACATAGGGAGAAGGAAAGATCAATGGACAACGTAAGATTTGCAGGACCAGCACACATGACACAAATATTTTCTGCTGCATATATTATGCTTTTCAATGCAATTAGAAATAACAGAAGTATTATGGTTTCAAAAATATATATTGGAAAAACATTCCAAAACCTAATTTGAGACACACAATTTTTGTATTTTTTTTAAATACACAGCCAGCATTAATCTCCCTAGCTTTAATTTCATTTTATATGCCAGATCATATTACATGTATAAATTATAACATATAATACATGTAATAACATACGCCTTTATATCAGTTCTGTAAAACTTTTTTCTTACAAAAAGACAAATCTTAATGCATTATTTTCATTTTTCTGACCTATCCCTATAACTCCAGCTGCTTTTTAGAAAAATTGCAATGTAAATTAATTTTAATTTATTTTACATATGTGAATATAATGAAAATTATACATATCATCAAAGAAATGGTAAAAAAGTTTTATACTGTCAGGAAAAAGAATAGTTCCAACATTCTCAATTATTTTGTGATTACTAGTATTTCATTTTCTTTTAAAAACCTCCCCATCATTATGTCATGATTTAAGACTTTTTATGAATTAAATATATATTTCCGGACAATTACTAGGTTCATTGCTAATCTAAGCCAGCATGTCTTCTATCATATTCATTCAAGGAACTGGATTCAATAATGAAAGGCATTGCATGGCTGGACAGTTAGCAAACAGGGCATATTCAGCACACTAATTTAAATAGTGCATATTCTTTTCTCACTGAGGGAAAAGGCTGATATGGCCAGGTCACTAGATTAGAGGACTCTGCTGACCTCTCCAGTTATTAAGTTAGTGAAAACTGAAGTATTTTCAGGAACAGTAATCATGTTTGAGATCTTTTACTGATATTTAAACAGGTGCAGTATCTCAGTCTAGAAGTACTTTACAAGCATTTATGAGTTACACAACATAAAGGAGTTTCTCTACTTTTTCCATTTGCTCAGATGTAAAACAAAAGGGAAAAAAAATCAAAATACCTCAGTGATAGAAGATATATACAGAGGAATTAACTTGCTCAAGGTCCTATACAGCTGTTTCCTAGACTTTTCTCCAAGCTATGTAATAGCCTGTCTTTTCTGGCAACAAAAAAAAATTAATTTTTTGCTGGTAAGTGGTGAAATGAATACAAGTTGTAAAAGAGGTAACCACTGCTGACTTAAGGAATTACACAGAGATTAATTTTATGTTATGCCTCAGTTACCCCACAAATTAGAAAAAAACACAGACATAATTTTACAAGAAAAATAATGTGTTCAGACTAATTATAAGCTACGTTATAGAAGTTCTTTTGTTGGAAAAATTTGTCTAATTCAGAATAGACTCGAAGCCAACAGTTACCAACACCTTTGCAACCTCTTTCTGAATAAAAGACACTTAAGAATAGGCCTTTCCCTAAAACATTCTCTTCTCCAAATAACTCCTCACTTGTGATGTAGCTGATCGAGTCATTATTTAGTGGACATTTTCTCTCTTTAAATTCTCTAATATTGGTTTGGGGTTTTTTTTTTCCAACCTTTTAAGCAACCACTCAGAATATAGTAAAATATATATTTCACCCTTTTGTCTCAGGGGGACAGAATAGTAATTCCTTATTTAGACAGCTTTTTTTACTTTCCCCCTTCAGAAAGAAATAATCTGAAATGAGGATTACATTATATAAAATGCTCCTAGTTAACCAAAGTCAGCAGCAAAAATTATTATTAATTAAATTTTAAAGTAATATCAGTGTCAAGCCAATGACATATTATGAGTTTATACAATCATGAGCAAAATAGAAGACTTCTTTTAGGCTAGAAAGCTCTGTTGTATTCATTCAAAAGAAAAAGGAAGCAGTAATGGGAAGACAAACAGACAGCACATTGTCCATATGAACAAACGCACTTAGTCACTCCAACCACATTCCTGTTTGATAGATGCAAACCAGGTCTTGAGAGACACCACATAGCCTGGCTACCTCTTAAACCAATTATTCCTCTCTCAAATGTGGGGAAACCATGCAGTGGAGATGTACCACAACCTGAGTTACCAATGTTGTGAGCAAGTCACAAAGAGATTTTGAATCAAGGAGAGAGCACCCACGTCCTGAGCCTTGACCCTGTGTTCTTCTTAGGGAACCATATTTTACCAGTCTTCCCAAAAGTCACTCTTTCTGCATTTAGGAAAAAAAATAAAATTTAAAGTACAAAATCCAATAAAAGAGATTTATCAAGAAAGAAAGAAAGAAAGAAAGAAAGAAAGAAAGAAAGAAAGAAAGAAAGAATTTGATACAAGGTCCTAGAACTGCAATGTGTTATTAAAAAACCATTTGTTTCCTTTGAACAGATCTCCTGGCTGGCATGTTGACTGGAAAGTCTTTGATAACGAACCTTTTACATAGAGTTGTATAAGAAAAGAGGATCTTGTAAAACCACTCTGTGTTGTCTGCTCACAGTCCACCCAAAGATATTTTCTTATAAATAACAAACGGCTGTATACTTAGCTCAAGCTGTGCCTTTCCCATCAAGATAATGATAGATGGCTTTAAAACTTGTCCAGCACTGGACTGAGATGAATAGCCTGTTTGGCTTCTTACTCAGCAGTATTGTCTTTGGGGTTGGTTTGTTGTTTCTTTAGGGGGGAGGCTGGGATTTTTCCCTTGGTTTTTCACTACATGCTTTTCACACGCATAAGAGAGATTAGTGTTCTTTGGGAAATGGAAATTATTAATGCACATCCATCACCAGAGAGCAGAGTGAACAGAGATAAACATTACACAGAACACATTTCATTTTTCATCAAATTCAAAAAGAAATATATTCATTCATCAATAGAAGGCTAAAAATATCTTGCATTTGCAACTATTCCTACTTGTGTATCAACACAATTCATAAGTCTTAATTCATTAGACTAATGTGTTTATAAGGCAGCTGAAATGTCAAAGCACTGCTAGATTTAGTATAAACTTAAATTCCATTACCTGGCAGGCATTAATTGCTTATGGAGCGTGGGGATTCTTCCCAAGGGTCTTATATGTTTCCTTTTGTCATTTTGCTAACTATTCTGTCTAGACGAACTTAAAGCCCTTAATCCACCATAGGGATCAATAAACTGCACAATAATTCAGTCCTAATAATTAGCTTTCACTTAAACACAAATGGTCGTTTCATTGCGAACTGCAGTACAAAATGATAATGCAATAATTAAAAAGACAGATGAAATACTGACTTAATAGGAAAGAGGCCTTACTGTTCAATTAGAGACATTACCATTCAACCTTTTTATTACTGCCACAACCTTTCAATTTTTAAAAAAATAATACTTCAAGCTATGCTCATTTAACACATGACAGTATCACTATTATATGCACAGTCTTATGATATGAGCCTCGCACTACAAGACTGATGCAAACCAGTCGTCTTGCTGAAACCATTAAAATGATGAGCATTTGCTGCTAAGGTCCACAAGTTATATATAAATCACAGCACTGTAGTTGCCAAACAGGAAAGTTTCTTTTTTAGAAAAGCTCTTTTGTCCCCAGGAATATGAGGAGTATCGTGCAGCCCTTTGCTTAATCTTAACGTGTTACTCCTCTATAAAATGTGTTAAAATACATGTGAAAGTAAATTTGATGACTTTCTACTCTTTTTACAATACCAGTTTCCTGATAAATCATAGAGAACTAAATTCCATATATTTGCTGATACAGCAATTTAGCTATAATAAGTCCAAAAAGGTACAAAACTTCATTAACCTTTTAATACAGCTTCACAGATGTAGGATGATAGATATATTTGAAACCTTATGATCAAAGCAATGGCCTAATAGCAAGATCTTTCACTTTACCTTTGCCTTTTCTTGCTTTCATTTTAATTTCTGCTATATCTTAATACATAGACGCAACCAGAATTTTATGCAATCTCACTGGCAGATGGAGAATCCATAAGCAATTTCGGTTCAAGTCAGATTCTACAAATGCTAGTATAATTTTTTTCTTTGCTATGGCATGGCTTTGCTCTTCATTAATGAACATGTTCCCATTTCTGTTATTCCTATACTCCTTATATGATGGAGATCCAATCGTTGATGAAGTACAGTGGCAGCACAAAACACACTGACTGCCAGTAGAGGATTCTTATTACTTTAAGCACATGCTATCTCCCAATAAAACCTCAAAAGCCATTGCTAAATAAGAGAAGGTAAAATGTGATTTTATATTGGAGACATCAGACCCAACTGCACATAATCTGAACTTCTGAACTGCAGAATTTCAGATGTGTAAAATTTGGATTCGCAAGACTGTTTGAGGAAGGTGCTTCTATGTTTTATGAGAAGGATGGAGATAAAGAAACTGAATAACAGAGAGCAATTTGAAAAAGAAAAAGCTATGAAAAAAGTGGAAGCATTGAACTGTAGTCCTAGAACTAGTAAATGGTTGACTAATAATAGATGAAAAGGATTTTTACTCTTCTCAATATCTTGCAGATATTTTATTGCCAACTTTACTATTTATTTATACTATTAATATTTTTAATATTTATATTTACCTTATTTTTTTAAAAAAAATTTGTCAACATGATCTGTATCAAGCTAGAAAATTACTGACGTTACTTATTTAGATGCTGCTGACCACAATTCTAGGTTCAAAGTACTGTGAAGTAATTAAAATTCAGTGTCTCTGGAAAATAATTGGGAATATATTCAGAACAGCTTTTTTCAGATATCAAAATTAATTTCAGAGTATAGAGTTTTTAGGTTTTGATCAGTCTTTCCTTAGGCATTGTATAGGATTTTTGGGTTGAAACAAAATGACCAACGTTACCATGACTGTTGTGTTTGCCACTAATAATCCAAACTTGCTGTCCAATAGATGCACACAACAGATGGCTGACATAAAAAACCTGATGACAAGTAAATTCTATCACTGCTTGGTTCAGAGAAGGGTCCTGAACTTTCATCTTCAATATGTCTTCACTAAAATGCTGCATCAGTTTTATGTTTTAACTGTTTTCCTTTGAAATATCAATCCACGATGCTACAAAGCAGTTACAAGTTGGTGTTTCCTCTTTTGCAAAATGCAAGCTAAATTCAATGAAAATCATGTGGTACAATGAAGATTCTACTTACACAACAGTAAGTAAAAACTAGTTGTCTTATGTTTTGTGCACCATTTTTACAGCTTGATATTGAAGAGCTTGAAAGCTCATGAGACCACAGTTTGAAACAATTTTCCTTTTAAATCACCTTCCAGTCTTTCTGCCTAGATACACAAAACATCACCACAAACAAATTTGGTGCCACTGCCTCTCCCCAGCTCCAGTCCAACTCTACCAGAGATGCACGAAAAGTTGCTAGCACATGTCCAGAGACACAAATCTAGATGAACTGATCTACCATATCCCCAGTTAGAGAAACAATAAAACTGAATAAACAAAGGAAGAATTTGGGCTTATCCAGGGAGAGAGAGCTACTAGTGATACCAAATTGATTTTTTGCCTTTCTTTTATATATTCCCTATATTCTTCACACATATATTTCTAGCTTTGTAGCCTATTTTTGTATTAGTAGTTAGCTCCAGTACTTTTCCTTAACCTGACAGGCAGAAAGACAAAATGCATTCCAGGGTCTCCAAACTAGAGGTCCAAGGTTCTTATCCTATCTTTGTTCTTCCTGGGAGCCAAAGCTGAACAGCTCTTCAAGATATATTTTCATAAACAGAGTTTAGTTCCTGTCTAGAGAAGGGGAGGATTTAAAAGGATCGAACTGGGGGGGGTGGGGACGGGGACTTACCTCACCACATATGTCTCCAACTGGGGATTCTTGCCAGATATGCTAATTTGCAAAATCTATAAAAAATGTATATGTGTTATGCTGTGTATGCATCTTCAGTGTTTTCCATCTGATGAATCGTGCACCTAAGGACCCTTATAAAGGTAACACCCTTTTTATCACCCTAACTCTGTCTAGCTCATGATTTTAGGACCAGGAAAAAGGCATCCCTAGAAGCACTAACAGCTCATGGCTCTTTCCTGTGAAATCCCCACAACTCCCTGTTCTGCAGATCTAAAGCAGCCTACTTCAAAGTGACCTTCTGACAATAACACATTGCTTGCACACAGAAAAGTGATTTCTGTCAATAATGCATGGTAAAAGCAACAAGATTCCTGAATTAAAAAAAAACCCTCATAGCTCTAAACCCAGCAAAAACATAGTGTTCATCATCATCTACCAAAGTAGAATAAGATGAAGCATTTATTCAAGATATACCTTGAATGTGATTGCATTTGGTACAATTTTTCCAGAAGATGACCAGTTTAGCTGTTAACTTTCTTTTGTGGTGTGGGAGACGGGGGTGGGGGATGAGAAGCAGAGAAAGGCAGTACTAGCCATCAGGCTTTGATTCAGCAAGGTTTAAGAACATTCTTAAAGTTAAATACACATTTGTCCAGAAGAATGGATAGTCCTGGGAATACCCATCTCTAAAAAGCACTTAATGTTAGTGAGAAACAGAAAACCACTAAGAATATTAAACTTCATTTTAAATGTAAGCAGTGGGTCATCAGAAAATGCACCCACATCTTTTCAGAGGTTGATCATAAACCGAAGAAATAATACTCAATATATAAATTTCATTATTCCAATACATAGATTCCATTACTACAAGGTTTGTAATAAGAGGCAATACTTTTCAGGCAGAATGAGATTGTAAGGGGTGGGGGACTAAGCAAACTAACAATCCAAGTTATTAATTTTTGCATTGTGTCAGATGCTAAATAAGACAAAGCAGTAAGGATATTGCTTCTTTCTAAAAAACATGCCACTTTTTCTCCAGAGATTATCACAGTTACAAAAGGGTTGCTATGACTTTTTACAGTTAAATCAAAGTATTCATTTTATCAAACTCTTTTGATTGACAAATTACCAGGATGCTTTTTTTAATAGTTCTGTAACATCCTTAGTGGTATACATGAAGAATAATTTACAATCAGGACATATTTTGGATCTATATTCTATACTCAGAGAGGCAGAATGTATAGGGTGGTGTTGGTAATATGATACTTTCTCAAACCTCTTCATTTCAAATATCCATAGTGTTAGGAGGAGTGGTTTCCTAGGATATCAATATAAAATATCAAGCATGAAATATGTACATTAAGAATATTATCCATATAACACTGCTATTGCCTGATATGATGCATTATATTACATGATGTATGCAAATACCACAAAAGTATGATGACCATTCACAGACCACTGAGAAGTTTACATAAATCTGAAAAGCCATATATAATTAGGTAAACTGTGGTCTCAATTGTGAAATTAAACATGCTCATACATTCTGCTGCTGGATACCTCTCAGCTTGATATGTCTTGAAATTTCAACAGGCAACATCTAATAACACAAGGTGCTGTACCTCACTGGCCTCAGATAGTTATCAATATCTAATAAATGCCAAGGACCTGCTCCTTCTGGTTGATGGAAAAGGCAATCAAGGTTTAATGAGTGCCAAGAATCACATTGTAGTCCATTTCTTGCTACATAACTGGAGGTTAAAAATGTAAAATTTAATTCTGCCACTAAAAATGTTAAAGGTACAGTGTTGCTCATGATTGCTCATCATTCACAACTCTGCTGCTTCTTTTCGTTATATATGAAAAGCAATAAGCTTAGCACGAGTTCTTCAAAATTGAGATGCTTTATATGGAAACTGAGATAATGATGTAAATATGGAGCTTTGCTCTGTTTTTTGAAATGTGTGCACCTTTTCACGTGTGCATATTGTCTCAACTCCTAACTTGATACAAAGATTACATTCTGATAGCATTTAGATGCTGTAGGTATACAGCTTAATGGGGAAATGCTTGTGATGAAAAGCAGTTTAATGAGGAAGTTATGACATTGGTATTTTATATGTTAGGCTTATGTGTTAAAATAGAAAGTAATTTTTAAAAGGTCATTTAGATAACTCATGGTCATATAAAACAACATAATCAATCCTAGTGTTTAATAACTCATCAGATTTGAGATAACACAGTCAAGAAAAAGAATAGAGAATAAAGAATTCTTTTAAGTACTATGTAATTAGGCAAAACAGTTCATATTATCTAAACATAGATTTTAAAATAAAAAATTAAATTATTGTGATAACAATAAAGAAAGACCAACATACACAGAAATAATAAAAACCAGACAGTCAGCAGTATACAGAATTATTCTTGACTACCAACCCAGAAGCAAAACATTACAATGTCTTTCCAGTAGTTCAAAAGCAAGTGATATTTATCTCTCCAACTTTAAAATTACAATGTTTTGGCAACAAATTAAATTTTATGAGTAATTCTTTAGGAGTTCAAGTCATTCAGATCACCTGCTGTGCACCTTGCTCACAGTGAACTCCATGCCAAGCTTACCAAACCAGGATGACAACTGTATGTTTGAAAGTATTTTAAATAAGAAACAGTACAGGTACCGTAGTACTATAGCAACATAAAAATACTATACTTATCTGGCTCATGTCTGACCTGAACACAACAACAGAAGTTCTCTCACAGAGAAAATATTTTTGAAGTAATAGTTTACAACCATCTATAACTATTTTAAAAAAAGGATATTTCTTGTTCTGATGTACATCTCTCTTGATCAATACAAAGAGTTTGACTTCTGGTGAGGTCAATACTTTAACCTTGCACATAGAGAAATTTTCCATTGCTTCGTGACAATAAAAACGAGATTTGGATTATATACAATGATTCCAGATCCAAGCACCATCCTCTCTCTTGCCATAGAAATGCCTACTCCTTCCCGGTATATCCATCCAAAGAAAAAAGGAAAAAAAAAAAATTATGTGGCTGACAGTGTGCATATGGATTATAATTTTATTTTGAGTTCTGAATAGAGTTTGATTAAATTTACCATGGCCTAACAATGGAGAGACAAAGTAAAAGAAAGGTGATAGAAAACATGTTACAGATTTTGTTACAGAAGTACACTTACAAATAGATAAGCATTGCCATTGAACTTTTCCATTTTATTCCAAGGACATTTTGAAGGCATTTTGCATTTCACTGCCAGATCACGTTTGACTTTATGCCATTTATATATCTGAATGCAAAATGTTATCCTAAAGTCATCTAAGAGGTAATGGGTGTTTCCAGCTTTTACACTAAAGCGAGGAGATGCAAGAGTTCTAACAATCTTAGTCATTGACATTTACAACTATGGGGTTTGTTTTTAATACAGGGCAGTGAGCAATGTACTTAAGGCATCAGAAGATGGTTTATAACACACACTAAAGGTGAATCACTTTTTTCGTAGTTTTATTAGCTAGAGGACCTGAAATCTCAAGAGGAAATTTAGCCAGTTTTAACCCAAGTAGTGCTGCCTCTTTTAGTCATTTCCTTTGAAATTCTCAGCAGATCTCAGGCATCTAAAATGTCCTATTCGGGGATGTTGCTTTTTTCCCCAGCTGGATTTTGCTACCTTGGGTAATGGCAGAGTACTCATTAACAAACTAATTGATTTTTATTAATTATCTATGGTGTAATCGTTTTTACTGATTTTTTTCCCCTAGTATCTTAGCTTATTAACTGCAAATACACAGTCAGTATATAATTAGTCCTGAAGTAAAGTGGGCTCAATACTACTCATTGATTTTAAAATCAAACACACTAATATATATATAAATATATAGAAACCCCTATGTTTTAATGTATTTTTACCACTATAAGAACAAATTGATAAGAATTTATTACAAAATTTCAAAACTGAAAGAAATAAGATAATAATAAGAAATAGACAAGAAATAGGATAATTTAAGAAACCCCTCATGTAAGCTGAGCTATTATTAGTGCATAATGCACACTCCCATATTTGATGCACAGATTTTGAATGAAACAATTCTGAATGGTACAGAGTAATAAATGTTACCAATATAATAATTAAATATGGTTACCACTATTATTTTTGTTTTTCAGGATTTTCTTCTGAATATATGTAATATCTAATTTATTAATTAGATATTATGTGCTTTAAAAACACAGAACCTGGATATTTGTAGTTTTCTTACAAATAAATGGTCAGCAGCCTCTTCTCAAACCAGGAGAGACATTTCTGAATAGCTACCTGACCTTTATGAAACTAATTTTAGTAAGAACAGCCCAGTTTTATTAATTCTCGTAAAAGCAAAAAGCCACTCATCTAGGCTAGCCTTCATATAATGCCCGATAAAAGACAGTGACAGAGACCAATTAACAATTCCATATTGCAGGAGATTCCTTTTGGCTTCACAGCCATCAGACTTCATATAAAACACAGAAATAATAAAACCTCTGGTTGTTGCAGACTCCATTCCTCCTTCATCCACAAATAAGGCTCATTAGGAAGAGGATTTTAGTCTTACTGCCCATTTCTTCATTGTGAGCCAGGCAGAAGTTTAATAACAAGTTGTTGACAGAAAATGAGGTGATCAGGAATACTTTCAAGGTGCTATGAAGGACACACTACACACACACTACAAATAAAATAGCTACCAGTAATTATTTCAAGAAACTAATTCTGACTAATATTAAGATCACATTCACCCTTCATGAGTTCTTGCTATATTTGAACATTTTATTTATTTGAATATGTATCTCAAAACTATTACAATCTCTTACTAATAAATTGTAAATATTGTGCTTTCGTATTTGATTTTTCACAAATACATTAATTATTAATAAGTGATCCAAAAAACTCTAATAGAATTTGGATGGAAATTTGGTTTCAGTTTACAAGCATGTTCACAAACATGTACCCCAAAAGAAAGTTTGTATAAACAAAGGCAATAGTAAACATTATTAAACTGGAACACAGAACAAGAACACAATGGGAGATGCACCAAATAGATTAAAATATTTGACTGATTGTTCAAAAAAAATTCTCCCAAAGTCCTAAAAGCACTGTACGCTAATTGTCTCACAAGTTCTAGCTATTTCTGGCTGCCAAATGATTAATGTTACTATGAGATGTAAAAAAAAAAAAAAAAAAAAAAAAAACTGAACAACTAAAAATCACCTTGATATTCTAAGTTAAAAATAGCAATAACAACAATTTTTGTCAGATGTTCCCAAGGAAGCAAGATTGTCTACATGGACAGATTATCTGACACATGAATTATGGGAAGTTCTGACCCATTATCCGATGGTATGTGAGGTTTAGCTGATTAGAAGTAGCTAGACAGATTTTCAGTATTTAATCCCTAACTGTTAACAGTCTTTCTGAAAATCATTGATTCCTCTGGTCTTTTCACTAAATCATCTTTTTTTTCTTGCAATCATATTGTGACTCTGGAAAGAAGCAACTAGTATTTCTGAAAAAGAAAAACTGAGATGCAGTAAGGTCAGTTAATTGAGGAGAAAACTCAATTAAAGAAGAACATTCTAATTGAACAACAATTCCTTGTCCATAAAGATAACATATCCATGATATGTTTTCCTTCTTAGGAAGGAAGGAGTACAAGTCAGTCCAATCCATATATTTCTATGCAACAATATCTCAAGTGATATCAAAGCTTATTAAGCCCAGAAGAAATTATCAGAATGGTCAGGTTTCCTAGATTAGATTAGTGATTATCTCAAAGTCACATTATTTATCTCATTTGCTCCCATTTTATGTGTGCCTAGTAGATCAATATTGTCCCATTTTGGCAACTCCACAAACAAATCAAAAACTTAGATAACTATGCAACACCGCTGTATGAGAAGAACTAGTATTATTATTTTGGTCTTATTTATATAACAACACTCATAGGGCAACACATCAAACCGCATCATAATTCCTGGGGCATATTTCAAAATATTAGTTTTAAAAATTTCAGAAGAATTTTCAGCTAAACTTGCCATTGTATCATTTGAGTATGATGTAATTACTGTGTTTTCTGAAAATGAGTTCTGCTAAAGTAAGTTATTATGATGGGAGTACATCTGGAAGATTAAATATTCAATATATCAATAGAAACTTGCAATTGTCAGTTCTCCACTTTCCACTTTAAAGCCTGTTCAAATATGGTTCTTAAAGCAAAACTAAACTAAAATAGTTATTGCAAGAGATGAAAAGCACTCTTTGAATCAGCCTTGAGCAAAAGTGATTGCAGCAGTTCTAAACACCCATTTTTGCCACACTTACGTTATTTTTATTCCTTAGCCCACAAATCATGCTGGTTCCACTACATCAATTTTTAAGTAAAACTAAAAATATCATCCAAAAAATCTGTAACACATAAGGCCAAAGTCTTTGTCTACTATTAGGCAGATAGATGAATAGTCATATGACAAGGGAAATACATGCAAATATCAACACACAAAACCCAGATACACCTAGAAATAAGACAATGATATCTTAGACACATTACATAGCACAAGCTTTTCCAGTAGTTTCACTCAGCTGCTTTTTATTATTGGAAGCAAATTCTCTACATCTTGAGTATTCAGCAGAAACTTCCCTCAACAGTTCAAATGGAGAAAATTATCTTCCTCCTGCTACACACACAGAGGCTTTGGTTATTTGTATATCTATACACTGCCACATAAAGGGCTCTACACATTCTTTGTGCTTCTCTGAGTAAGAAAGGTGAAATATTTATTTCAGCCACACTGACTACATGACAGGGATATAACAGGATTTATTATCATGTGATGCAAAAGCATGAACTCAACATTTAAACAACAGTAAGTTGAAGAAAAACACCATCTTCAGTAGTATTATCTGAACACTTTTCAGTGCAGCTCTGCCAGTTCGTACACATTTTGGGCACTGGAAGTCAATCTGACGATCGCCTCTATTTCAACCTGATGATATCTAAGCAAACTGAGGTCTAAGACACATTTATGTAAAATTGAGAATGCTACAAAAAAAGCCCGAAAGGGAATGTTAAAGATGTCAAAGGAGGAAGCCTAGTCAAAGTGCTAATACCTGTATCTTCTCCCATAGCATGAACATGAGCACGAGTTTTATAATGAGATGACCCTTACCTGCCACTTTCTTTTGCAAATTACAACTGCCTTAATTATTTGCATCCGTGAACTCAAATGAAAATACTTAAGGATATATCAATATGCTCATAAATCATCTGCAGGCAATAAGTAATCCAACATAGATAATTAGAGAATTTACGGAAGGCTTACTCCTTCTGTTTATCTGCTTATGACATTTGCAGTACAGCCCTAACAGCAGGATAATTACTAGATTTATTCATCAAACAAAATCACGCCTTCTGGGAATGCACAGTGACTCTGGTTTTAGGACTAATAAAGACATTTTTCACCAAAACTCAAGTACTAATTTGCTCAATAACTAGCTGCAATAAGCTTTTATGGAAGCACTCAAAGAAAAGGCTTGGCACCAGAGGGTAGATAATTAAAGGTGCAGTATCCCATACAAAAGTCTCTGAACAATTCCCTGACCATATTAAAATTTAATTGTTGAATGTTAATTGAAAAAAAAATGAGTCATTACTGTTCCCTCTGTTTCAGTAATTATTCTTCTCATAAAAAAATATATGTACACCACAAAAGAAAACATCTAAGATTTTTTTAAAAAATTATTTTCATTAATTTCCGGTAACACCTGGAAAACAAAGAAATAAAGATAATTCTTGGCTCTTCAACTTATGTTTTAGTAAAATTGGTGAAAATATTGTAAATATTTGTGGAAGATCATGAATATAGACTAATGCACTTTATAAGAACCCAACTAACCAACTACTTCTCTTACTGCCCTACAGGCAAAAAATTTCCAATTAAAAAAAAATAAAATAAAGGAATGCAAAAATCACACACTATTTGGTCAGGGTGACAAAGACAGTATAATTCTTACTGCTACAAAAACTTAGAGAAGTTTTGCAATCTAGCTCAGCCTTTCCCTTAATATTTTGCTCATAATTTCTTTTAGTTTTGTCCCTTTTCTGAATATCTCATCTCAGACCAGAAATCCAGAAGTTCTTGAAGCATATAAATTAAAAATAACTCTCATTTCTTCAGAAATTAAGAATACACCTTTTACAATATTGCCAGGCAAAGGACATACATATTCTCCATGCGTACGAGTCTCAAAATTTGGGTATTTTGGACAGGATGGGTGTTCTCTGAGACACTAAGCTTTTACTGTACCAGAATGCAGCAGAGTCCTAGGCCAACTGTCTGCGCGGAGAAATGATGAACTACACAAAATGCAGACTTTTAAACTAGTATTTAATTGTTTAATGTCATGGCTCTTGGTAGAGCATTGTTGCTTGAAAAATAAATTGGGTAATTCAATTATATGGCTACAGAAGATACATCATATCAGCTGTAGAAAGGCACTAACCCCAGCTTGAACTTGACGTCCCACATTGCTTCACTTATTTGACAAATGGATTCTTGAAAATAATTGAAACACATGGCTGCCAGCGTAGGTCAATAATACTTTTTTGCCATTCAGGCTCTTAACAGCTTCCATTTTTTCTTGCACTGTGCCATTCAGGGCAAAGATTGCATTTTCCTGGTAAATCATGCAAACATTATTACTAAAATTGGACTAAATGCAATGAAAATGGACTACATAAAAGTAATGGCACTTAAAAGAAAGACCATCTACTAGGGCAAACACTTAATGTTGGATTTAAATACTATATTATATTGCTTCCATTATAAATTTGTATTATAGATGTAAGAAGGCAAACTCACTAACAATACAGATGCTACCATTTGTTTAGCTAAGCTAAGCAGCGTTAATAAGAGAGACCAGTGAGAAAAGGCTCACATATTAACCAGCTGGGAATATTCATACATTTTATTTGGTTTACATTAAACAGTCAGCCCACAAAAGTATAGTATGTCATAGATGTAGAAGAGATGTGGTTTCTAATTTCTTTAAGCATTGATTTGTAACTTCTTGTAGTGAGCATGAGCCCTGACTGGAAGGAGGTGTTTCTTTAGTGTTTGGAAAAGTTTTTGGAATCGCAGATTCCAAAAGACAGTAAGAAGTATTGATCAAAGATCTAAATCCTGCAGAAAAGAAAATCACATTTATTTGCACTGATAAAGTCACAATCTCTTGGTACAGTGATTTATACTCAGTAAGTCAGAGAGGAAGCGCATCAAAACCAAGTATTAGAGAACTGCAGCAGAGAGACCATTGGCATTTCACCTCAGGGTTTTTGTTTTGTTTTTTTTTTTTTTTTTTTTTCATCCAATTTCTCAGTTGCTTACAAGTCTCAGATTTGGTAAATCACTCCAGCAAAAACCACAGATGCTTATGGAAAAGTGGCTAGAAGTTTGCCTAGTGGCAATTACAAATAAATTTAAAAACCCAACCCAATAGAACAGCAAAAAGCAAGAAAACAAACAAACAAACTAAAAGCAACTGGTAAACATTCTCTATGTACCAGGCTTCATCTTTCATTCTCATACTTTGAACAAATATTTAATTTCCCCATAGGTATAAGCTAATGGTTCTTTCTTTCAAATCCCACTTAGGAGAAATTAAGTTTTAGCCGCCTTTTAACACTAAGCCTTTCACTCATACTTTGGAATTAATACCAAGATTTCAATGTACTAATTCAATTATGTGGCGTTATGGGTAATATACTTAATTTAGATCTAGTAGAAAAATATTAAACTATCTTTCTCATCTGCCTTTCTTCCATCAAAACAGCAGAGTTTTGTGCATCTGATCCACTTTATCATCATTTTTTCATAGAAGTAAAGACTCATTTCTACATCTAAAAATGTTCCAGCTGCTGAAGAAATTTCAGTGCAATTTCAAGACACACTTAAAAATTACATGACATTGTAGGTAGCATAGCAAATCTAAATTTAAATTAGCCAGTCTAGGTTTGGAAATAAAAGAAAACGGGGTATAAAAAAACATGGCAAGCAGAATATTACTAAAAATGTAAAGGAAGACTCATCAAAAGTTTTTTTTAAAATATTTTCAAAATGCTATTAACAACTTGCTATTCTAATGTACCTAAACATAATACAAGTTCATTGAATTCTTAATAGTTTGGCTTTATGTTTTGTGGGGTGCTTAGGACAGCAGCTTTAGCATTTTACATAACGTTTACAGCTGTACATTAAATAATAATCTTCAGGGGAGTGCTTCCAAAAGAATCCTTGAATCCTCCAAAAGTAAGCTTTTACCAGCAGCTTTCCCACCTTTGAGCTCACTGTTCAAATGTCTACTTCGACACTGTTTTAGCACACACTGCCTAGTACATATTTGCCCAGCAGAGGCTCAGAAGATAAGCAATATTGCTTTCCTTTCTGAAAACAAACTGAATTGTCTGTGCCTTGAAGAAAACACTTTTTAATAAACATGTATCTTCCCAAGCTCCTCTCCCACTTATTCAACATATGCCATCACTGTTCTGAGATAAATCTAAATCAACAGAAAATGCAAAATAGCACAAAACCAATGTAAACTGTTTCATGCTCTGCCTGTGTTCCGTTAAACCAGTCTCAGTTTTTGTCTTTTAAATTATTATTAAGTCCATTGCTACTAAGAAAGCTGCCCTGAAAATTAGTGGCACAACAAGCAGAAATTTTGAAAATTTAGAAAAGAAAAAAGTGTAGAAAAGCATTAAGGTGTATGAAAATATGTTTCTTGCATATAACTTGAAGCCACCTGTATGACCCTCCAATAATGTGCAGAATTCAGAAAGGCAGCTGAAATGGATGAGCAGGAAAATGATGAATTACTGATCATAACCCTACTGTTACTGAGTAATCTGAAAAACCACAAGTATCTTTGTATATTAATCAACTCTCATCAGAGAGTTAAGGAAAAAATAACATAAACTATTATTTGAGAGGAAATAGCAAACTGCTACTTCTCTTCAGAAATACTATAAAATTAATATTCTTAAGTTTTCAAAAATTAAATTAACCCAGTGTTTTATACTTTTACTATTTTAAATTAACTTTAGAGGTCCAACTGTGCTGTAGCTGCACATTTTCTAGACTATCAATAAATGTTTGGAAGGGGTGGTGTGTGTGTTACTGTTTGTGGGCTTACACAGGGAGTTTTGCTGGTTAATGCCGCCAGCCCTTGAGCTCAATTTCAGCATGGTATTTCAAGAGTCTCAAGACTTACTTTTCCCAATTAAGGATTATGGAAACAGGCCTGGTGAGCCTAGAGGGTTTTGCATTGTGTTTCTCAAATATTAAGCAAACACTGATATCTCCAGGCTCTGATGAAGCTATGATGAAAACTATGTCTATGAAATTACAGAAATCAAGTATTATGTGGTATATGTCAGAGGTATTTTCATAACAAACAGTATATGAGAAAACAGCAACTACATCCCAATGCTTTAATTGACTCAGCTACTAATAATATTTTTTGAAATTATATCTTTGCAGGGCAAAATACAATACACAAAAATATTTCCACATAGCTTTTTGCCAAATAATATCCATGAACCCTTTAATCTGCAAACCAAATATTCTCAGCATGTCACCAGTCAATTAGGTGTATATTTATCCTTAAGTTTTTAATTTATGTCACTTGGGATACAAGTCAGTTTTCCTAATTAGAATCCATCTATCAAGATTAGAAAGTAGGCTTGAGCAAATTTATAATGAATCAGTTTGCAAAAAAATAAATTTGCATAAAGTACATTGTAAGCTAATATAACATTTAAGTTTAGGTTGACTCTTCAAGGGTCAGAATTTAAAGTTTTTCTTACTGGAGTGTCTCTTTTAGACCTACAAAAACATCCTTAGCATGAGCCTGGGTCCTACTAATGATCATATTTTATTGCATCAAAGAATGAATTCTATGAAATAACAATTTCAAGATTATTAGAATTATGGACAGTGAGGCAGTCACTCTTAGAATAACAGTGTTAGAATAAACTACTGAATTTTGTGCCACTGACAGTCCCAAGCAATTCAATACATGCATATAGAATCCAATGTTGTAAATTTCATTTCTTAAGAGAATGTTGAGTGCTACTGAAGGATGAGATGGTTTTTATACCAGTGCTTCAAGTCCAGTCTGTATCAATGGATATATGATAAAGCACCTCAGGAGGCTATTCACAGAGTCTAAGTTAGACTGATATTTTGAAAATCAACTTAAGGGCCACTCTCTCCATTAACACTAGAGAACAGGCAGCTAATTTAGCTAATTCAAGTAGGTGTCAAAGTAAAATACTAATAACCCCCAAAAAATGTATATAATCTTATCTGAAAAACAATCTTGTAGACTTGCTCAGAGTCTACACTGCCAAAATGTGGATAGATAAAAAAAAACCAAATCAGCTATTGAAATCAGCTCCAGAAATCCAGTGAACATACACTACACTCAGGTGGGCTGCATACCTCAGGTTCAGGGACAGGACTCCTCCTCCATCTACCTCTTTAGAGTTGTTGTCTCTTTAGATGGTTATTGGTAAAGGTACAGATGAAGAGGTCTAATGGTAGATTTCTTTCTTTCTCCCCTCCTTTCCCCACCAATAAAAGACCAAGTTCACTACAAGTTTTCTTGCAGAAACTTGGACTATGCCATACTTTGAAGGGACCAAAACAGAGACTTTACTATTTATATCATATGAGGAATCACCCCCTAACTGGGATGGCTCTCTTTTTTGTTTTCCACCTGCTTTTATGTCCTTAGTATTTGTATGCATCTCATTACTCAAATGAGCCCAGTTTCAGTCTGAGTTGCAGAACCCAGCAGCTAACATAATTGCACCTTCCTACTCCACTCCTACCTTTGAATTTCACCACTGAGCATGATCAGAAACATCCTCCCCTATGACAGTTACATCTCCTGGAGTACTCTTTTTCATTTTTGGATGTGTTGTTTTCAAAAAAGAGTCCATAAAATGTTTTTAAGCACCAAGACTACTGACGCAACTGTAAATGAGTTATAGACAAAAAGAAAACTCACTATTAAACTGGAAATCAAGCTGTAATGATTAAATCACAGGTTGAAGAAAGAGCAGCTGAGCCAGTCGTGAAATAAGGGATCATTTTGAAAAAAAAAAGTCTCAAATGATTTTTCTATTGCAATGATTCAGACACAGTAAAGGAGTGGCATTATTGGTATAACAAAGTGAACTGCTCAAAACTAAAACATGTTGCTGTAGATGGTGCTATTATGAACTTGCCAAAAGATGGTTTGCTACAGCAGAAATTCTTCAGCATAGGGGCCACAAACTTTAAATTACATATGTCTAAAATCTGTTTTGACATTTGCAACAGAATCACAAATTATCATCTGAAAATGAAAGTGGCCCTCACAGCCACTTTCTATAAGTTAATCTTACTTTTACTGAGATGAAGTAAGGATACCACCAAACTACAATTAATGATGTTTACAGGATAGTTAGAAGTATGGTTTATCACACTTAAAGATCTCTCTGGATGAGATTTGTAGAAGAGCAATTGCAGTTCTCCAGTCCTTGGTATATGTTCCTTGACGTGTATGAGAGCAACTTCATCAGACACAGCCGTGAATTCTCCACAGAAATCTGATTTTCCTCCTTTTAATATATATAGATACAGATATAGCTATCTATAATATAAATGTACACATATATTTATACTCCACTCAATATTTGAGGTTACAAGGTCTGAGAATACAAATTAAAGTTTTGTTTCTGATACTTGAGTTCTACATTCTGGTTATTATCACTACCAGTTTGATAAGTGAGTTAGGTAGAAAAGGCAAACCCTCAGAAATTACCTATTTTAAGAAAAACTTATAGGTGTTTGAACTGAGAAACTCAGTCTCATTCCTCTAATTTAGTGTTGCTTACTGTCAAACTTTGAATTATGCTCTTCCCCTATTATTGAAAAAACTTCAAGAATTTTTGTCAGAGAGTGGAAGCATTCCGATGTTAATTATTTCTTGTTGGCTAATTTGACTGGAGGCATAATAATACTGTTTCTGTTCTAACAGAAATCTTTTAGATAGGAGACTCAATTTTCCTTACAAGGGCACAAAGTTTCACCTGACTGTGCATGCTATCAGCTGACACTTATTTGAAAAGTTTAACTTTATGTTTTGTCTTCTACCACAGCAAGATCTCAAATATGGCTGATGATTGCTTCAGCATTTCTTAAAACTTTAAATATTATGGGACAGTCATAGTGGTTTTTACTAATTTTCCCCAAAGCCACAGTTACCTCACCCCTGTGTTGAACTCGTCCTGAGTTCTGGTCAGTTAAACCACACATAAAGGTCTGAGGCTTCTCAGGTGCCATTTCAAAGCCACTGCTGTGCAATTGGTAAATGGAAGCCTTTATACACACTATGTTATAGTCTCATCTTCATGAACAAAAAGTCTTCCAGTCTGGATAAAACAGAACGTAACTATAACAACATAATAATAGGGATGGGTGTCCTGAATGGAATGCTTTCAAGAATTTTAGTTTAAATGCTTGAGTAGGGCATTAATCAGGATCAGTAATCACATCATTAATCACATCAGTAGAGATGTGGTTCCTATCCCTGTCATATGTGTCTATACAAACAAAACCAGTTAGTCAGATTAACAGTTATATTTTAGGTGATAGAATTTACTCTATGACACTGAAGATCTCCAAATTCATAACATGGTTATGAAAACTTTAGGCTCATAAAGATTGTAAAAGTTTTCATAGTCTAATCCCGAGCTTGAATAAAATATCCTTAATGTTTCCTTTTCATAGTCTACTTGCAGAAAATATTTCCTCTGCATCACAGAATGACTAGAGAATCAGGCAGATACCTTCAAAAATGGTATATGAGTGGTAGAAGTGGCACTCACTGGAAACATAAGGAGCAGAAAATATTAGATTAAAAAATATTAAAGATTTAAAGTATCATTTATTACTATCTTTTATTGAAGATTTTTTGCTGAGTCCTAAAGACAATATCTTTAGACATGTATTTTCAAGTAACAGTTTCAGGCAGTTGATTCTTAGCTGATAGGGATTTCAAGAAAGACAACTAGATTTGAAACATAACTCAGAATTCCATGTTTCTTATCAGGCACCTAAAGATTCATTTGCTGTCAATAAGCAAGTTCATGTACTGGCCTCAAATTTAGCTGTCTTCCTTAAAACCTTCGAGGCCTGGGGATAGTGGAGGGAATGCACAATTTCAGGACAGACTCTAAACATTATGTGTATGCTACAACCACACAATTCACTTTGGTAATTTATTTATGCACTCCTAGTTAGAAGGCCTACATTTATGTGAAGAAAGGTAAAGAGAAGACAGGATGTGCTTAAACAGAAACTTATGCATGAAGGTCTATACATTTTGTTGTTATTTCAGGGGTAATTCTTTGAGGATCAACAGGACCATTACCAGTATATTCAGGGTCAGGGACTGATTGTTGAAACACAAATTGACACCCAAGCTCTGCTTTTTGCATCAGATATCATCAGACAGTTAAGCAGCAGGTTTTGATTCAGTATCAGTCAAGAGACATAAATGCAGTTTGGACAATCTTTGAGTTCATCAGAACATACAGAACCTACAAAACCTTCAGCTTCTAAACACCCATGCAAGACTTCCTCTTCCATGGAAAACTCAGAAAAACCACAGTGAATTACATTAACTAAAGCCAAATATAACTATTGGTGAGCAGTTACTTTGACAATTTCCCTGTTTCCAGATGTGCACCACCATTAAGCCCACCTCGACAATTTTTCCACTGTTAGGAAATGAAGGAATTATCATTCTAAAGAGCGGACTACATCTAATGAATCCTGTTAATTCTACCAAATTTGTATATGTATGATTTTTAAACTGACAAAATGCTCCAATCAAAGGCTAGTTAAACACCTTCATCATAAAATTGCAGCTGATGGAGCTGTATGTGATCAGAATTCTAAGATTAACAGGACGCTCAAACTCAGATTTGAATTCCAAGCCAATGAGTATGAGGAGCTCAGGGTTGAAGATGAAAAAACTCGCAAACTTTGTTTGACTTCTCAGTAATGAAAAGAATATATGATCAAATACAAACTACATTGTGATTATGTGTGCTATTGTTTTTTGTTCTTAAAAGCTTTACTATTGGGTTCTTAAGCAAGTGCTCTTTTATTTTGAAAATAGCAACAGAATTTTTTAGAGGCTCAGAAGAGCCCCTAATCATCAACTGTGCCTGAAAAAACTTTGTTTATGAGAAAATCATATATGCAATGCTGCTGACAAATTGCATCTCTCAGATAATCAAATTTTTTTCAGCAATGCAACAGGAAAAATATATGCTAAATTTCTAAATATTTTGTTGATTACAGGAACATGGAGGTATCTTGTAAAAATTGTTGTTAACTAATGCAAGGTGGGTGGATGCAGCCCTACTTGCTGTGAAGTACAGTACCCCATGTTTTTCCTTTTACTTCCAACATTGGCCATTCCCAATATTTTCTGCATGCATAGAGCACTAACTTCCTCAAAGATGAAAATACTAAAAAATTACAGAACATAGATAATATTACTCAGAAAAGTATATAAACTTAGGAGACTAAATGGCATAAACAATATTGCAGGATGAAGGCAAATACTGGTATCTTTTTAGAAACAGCACTATTCTACGGTAAATATTCAAGCAATTTTTAAATTTCACTTTGAAATCAAAATACCAAAATTTGCCTCCTAGCTTACACTATAGGCTCAGGAAATCCTTAATGACTGCAGAAGTCCAAGTGTGCACCTCCAACTAGGAAATGTTGATTTTTTTGAACACTCTGAAATATGCAACTTAAGACTATGAAGCTGTATTTCATTTTAAATATACAATGGCAAGAAATACAGCATCTGGAATCAGTAATTCTCAGTACATGTAACTCATCTTCATTCACAGTGTCTCAAGTCCCTGTTAGTCAAGGACTTGGTGAACTGAAACAATCAGATTAAGGTAAGTCTGTTCTTAACTAAGACTTTAAAATCTGTTCTTATTCTGGTAATTCATGAGGTGGCAGGCTTTCCTCTGAATTGCTGCATGAACAGATGCTTTTCCATTGTGCTTAATTACCTACTAAAACACTATATTTGAGGTAAGACGTAGCGTTGACATGTTGAAATCCTGAGCATTAATGCTAATGCTTAGGATAAATATCCAAACCATATTGTGACTATGCCTACATTCCTCCTGAAATTTTACAGGAAGATTTTCATCCAAATTAATTCTTTAAAAATAATAAATGTCCCTTTGCTTCAGACATTATAAACTTATCTCAGTTACTTTACCGCTGCATTTGAAACAAAAGAGAAAAAGGAAACCCAAAATAAGACCTTTATCTAAAGACCAGATGGACCCTGAGAAAGCAGAGAAATTTTGAGCAACGTTATGAATCCTCTGGAAATCTTACTTTCTGAAGCCATTAATAAATGACACAAGAGTACTTTGCAGTTAGAGAAGCTTCCTAAACAGATGTTACTTTCTGAGCATTTTTTTTCTACTTTCTTCACATCTTTGTATATCTGCAGCGCGACATAAGCAGCTTTTTAAATAAAAAAGCTAAATTTAACATTTCCCTCACACGGGCAACGCTACCACATTGGAGTGCTTCTGTAGCACATATTCTGCCAGACTACTCTGTGAGGTAGTGTGATGTGCAGCAACTGAACATCAAATGTGTTACATCTATCATTTGCTTCGTCTAACTGTTAGCAAGTCATGATCATGACCCATCTGCATAAGAGGGCAAAAATAGAACCCTTTGTTTTCCTTACTGATCATTCAAAATAGACAGCCTTACTCAGATTTCTAAAATTATTTTTTAAATTTAATAAAGTACATGTTTTAATACAGTCTGATACACAGGCAGAAAATAACTTATCTTGGTACGAAACCTTGTATTTTCTCAAAACCAGAAGTTTGTGAAAACAAAAATAAACCATTGCATAGTATGCATGAAGTCAGTGACACTCGCTAGAGAAAGAAATGTGATGCTTCTTTTTTTATTTTGTAAGTAGAAAACTTCTCATGCCTCCTAGAAATTATCTGTAAAGAGATGGAATTTTGGATGGAGTAGCAATTTTTTCCCACTCCCCTGCTATAGAAGGAAGTGTTCCAGGAAAGCTATTTGTGGTCTTTTCAGAGATCAAAATTATTTCACTCTTCTATTAAGAAAAAAGCCAGCATGCAGTCTTTAACAAAGAACAGTAAATATATACCAACATCAGTAAATTACTTGTCTGAACTTCAAATCTCTAGCAGTTAGAGGGTTTAAATTTGGAAATATATAGATTTTTTTAAGAGTCCTTTAAGTGCTGAACACTTATTATTCTATAATAGCCTCAGTTAGTTTATCAAATAATTTTTTGATTATGGTCATGGACATTGATTTGGTATAGAAAATTTTGATTGTATTAGATTCTATATTATCTGCTTCAAGTAACAGAGTAAAATGACTAATATTAAAAATATTACAAAGAAATATTTGAATTAATTCTCCATAATTCTCAACCGAATATTGCAATCGCAAGATGAAAGAATGTCATCTACATATATGTATATACATGTATGGAAGAGGGTGCTACACATCTACAGTGAAGAACTGTAAGTTTTATAAATTAAGAGGAAAGTATTACAGTGTCTTTCAAATAAATCTGCTCCAAAAAGGGAGCAAACAAGTAACTAGAAGATTATCAGGGTTAACTTAATTTGCAGGTACTATGAATACTTTGATAGTTTTAATATTCCACAAAAAATTTTTGATTTGCCACATCAAGAAAAGAAAACAAAGCAAAATGGGTCAACTGGCCATAATGTTCAGGGTACCTGAAATGGATTAAGAAATTATATATATGTAACTTCAAAAATATTCCTTTTTGTCTTAATAGGTAACAAAATAAATTCTTGTGTCTCAGATGACTAGTAAGAATATGCAGACTAAAATAACCTTTCTTAAGTAAATAAACAGCCTGGCTGCTCTGAGAGCCCCAGCTAGGGAGACTGCTGCCCGGCGGAGATCACCTAACCACCACAGGCCTGGGCAGGTTTAAGCCTTTCCTAGCAAATTGAAGCTTCCAAGATTAACCCTTCCCTGAAAGAGAGAAGAAAGGGACAGAGTGAACATAGAGAAGACACAGCATGAATTAGTAGAGCAAGAGTGAAAGGAGTGATTGGGAGAAGGGGTTGAAGAGTTTGCCGTTCCATTTTAGGCTGGACTTCTTATTGAGCCACGGAAATGAACTCTATATGTAGGTTATCCCTTCAAATCATGAGAAAGATAGGCATTTGGGGAGATGATTGTAAGATTTGTGTATGGATCTGAGCAAAGGTGTTTGTGCTGGACTAAGTGGTATTTATCCCATGAGATGCTTGAGCAGAGATAGAGATGAGAAGCCCTCTGTACCAACTGAAGAAGTGAGAAGATATCTCTGTTCCTTGAGGTGAAAAATTCTTTGCCTTTTAAGTATTCATCTTTAAAAGGTGACACCCCAGTATGCAAGAGCCTAAGACCCATGACCCATAAGCAGCTTGGGAAACTGCTAATGGGAGCGGTCATCCAGCCAAGTTTCCCTGGCAACTGTTTTTGTGACAATTAAAACCCACAGGAGAACTGTTCTAGATTGTCAGTGGGATCCATGACTCTAAGAGAGACTCCCCTCATAAAGAATTGATGAAAGACTATTTTCAAATAGTGAAACTGACTGAAAATCACAAGTTTTGTCTCTTTATGTTGTTTGTGGGTGTCGCCGTGCGCCTTTCTTCAGCGGCTAGCCCAAAGCGCGCGTGACAGCAGCCACAACTTCGGGTCCTCCACCTCGTCCTACGACCAACACTGCGGCAATGGAGCCAAGGCGAAAGAAGGGAAGGACTCTCTCGCAGTGGGGAAAGGAACTGTTTATTCCAAGCCCGGGTCCTCTGAAGAGAGCCCCGAGCAAACCAAAGCACCGGCATAAATACACAACCATCAGGGGGTGGGGAGAGCATGAGGGGACCAATGGGGTGGAACCAGGGAGTGGCAAGGGGATGGGGTGATCCACTCTGGAACAATCAGGGAAAAGGCGGGAAGGGACCCAGCCAATCCCCAGGCTCAGGCCTCAGGGAGATTGACATGGGGGGGTAGGGGTGATGGACAGGGCTGGTGGCGGGAAGGGGGAGCCAATCAGTGGCTGTCTCCAGGGCAGGCAGGGAGAGGGTTATATAACTTTTGGGGTAAACAACAAAATGAAGTACAAGGAACAAGGCCAGGGGGACCATCTTGGGGAAAACAGAACTGGGGTACACAGAACTATAACATACATAAAACATAAGAAAACACCCACATGTGGGAAAGTGAACGGTTTGTGGGGAGAGGAAGAGTGTTGTGAAAATTTCTTTCTTTTTCTTTTTCTCTTTTTGGTGTGTGTTAATAAAACTCTGTTTTTAACCTTTAAATTAGGCCTGTTTTTCCTTTTTCTTCTAATCCTATCTCACAGCAGAAAACACACTTAAACCACTACACTAACTTTAGCAAACAGAAATAGAGGTGAACATGAAACCACGGCAGACGTCAGCTGCAATAGAAAAGATTGAAAGCCTTTTCTCCTTCAACCTCTGAATTTGCTTGCCAGCTATGAGAAATTTAGACCAGGAGTCTTTTTTAATTCTCTCAAATATTTCTTGACTAAACAGTCAAGAATGAGGGTAGAAGGAACCCTCTGGGGTTTTGGGGAGGGATTCTTTGGTTGGTTGTTTTGTTTTTTGCTTTTTTATTCTGAACAATGCAAGTTTGAACTTCCTCTTTGACACAAGAAACCAGAAAGCTAATTAAATCTGCAGGCTGCTTCCCAGACTTGAGTCCTAACTCTCAAGTGCAAGCCATGACTTGAATCACTGTTATCTGTGAATTATCACCGTGGTATAATCATAAATAGCCGATAATAGAATGAAACTGAATAGTCAGAAGAACTGCTCTTCAAGTACCAGCTTCACAAGTAAGCTAAAAATAAGTTAGTAGCAGATTTTTCAACAAAATATCCCTAAATTTCAGTTTATCTCTTAATTTAGGACAACTATAGCTTGCAAATTGTCTTTCCAAGACAGTGGGAAGGAAAAAAACTGGTAGACAACAGATTCATATAGGGTTCATTTTAACGCTGAAAGAAAGATCTCTCAAGGAGAAGCTGGGCCTACTTACAAAATCAAAAACAATTCAGAAAAATAGAAAAGAACATATAATAAAAAAATTTACTTTCCAATGGAAAGTACAAACCACTTAAAATAGTTTAAACTCTCCTCTCAGGCGATATTAATTCTGGAAAAATTTGCATTAACTAGCCTGAAATGGCTGATGCTAAACCAAGCATGGAAGAGCAGAGCTTTGCCTGTCTTTCACTTGGTGTGAAAAATTTGAAACTAGATTTTGATCAAACAACCCAGAGTTCACTGGTTTATTCTCAGAGTTCTTCAAGTATAATTATGTCAGTCAAAATACCATAAAAAGTACAAACGCTTTTTCTTTGCTGTCTATTGAAGATTTATTGAACATCTTGGAAATCACTCATATGAATACTTCTATTTTAGTTTTTTATTCACTAAACCTAACTAACTTACTTTCATGACTTTGTAGACAAAAAAAAAGGAAAGAAAAAGGAAATACTTTTTTTAGTAGAACTACATTTGCAAGACTTTTTATTGACATTGTGGATATGAATGAAAATAGGTATCTTCATAATTAATTAATGTCTAGGAATTATTTAACAAGACTATATTAAGAAAATTTAATTAGATAATGATTGCCTAACTTCTTGTGATGTTCATTTATAATGTGATGAAAATATTCTTACAATCATCCATGTTGTTTCATATTTTAAATGCTGTGTCACTAAGTTTACACGCCCAAAACCAAAGATTTCATTTTCTTGAAATGTGTTATAGTCTGACCTTGCAAATTCAGAAAAAAGAAAACACAGTTAAAAAAAAAAAATCAGGGTTTTTAAAATTATCTGAATTTTGTACTAGTTAGTGAATGCAATAATATTAACTTAATTCTACTGTTTAACTGTGTTTTAAAAAAAATACTCACCCATTTAGTCTAAGTGTTTTACTGCACAGTGAGAAACTGAGATGCAGAATCAAAAGGACATTCCTTTTCAGACACATCATGAAAAATTAACACCACCTTCTGGTTGAATCTGTGCAGTCACTGAGACCAATGGCAAAATAATTCTACTTCATTATTTTCTCTAAATATCTATCATATCTTCTCTTTTATAGTCTCTCTTATAAGTCAATAGACAAAAACTCCAACCTTCTTCCTAGCCAAAAAAGACAGAAGAAGCGAAGTATTTACTTGTGTCATAGACTTTAATTGCTACACAAAGGCAATATATATGGATTATAATTGTGAACACGCTTCACTTCTTTTACTTAAATCCTTTAAAAACTTCTCATGCAATAATATTTAAACCGAAGTTCCTCTTAACAGGTCACTAGTGTCCTGGGACCATTTTCTTTCATATCTAATATGCTTGGCAGCTTATGTAATATCTTTCATTTGAATGTTTTATAGGCTTGTAGAGATTGTTATTTTACTTGCAAGTAGACATTGTACAATAAAGGTGAAATTTGTGACTGACGCTTATAAGTATCAACTTTATATCTTTATACAAATTAAATGCAGAAATTTTCATTTTTCTTGATCTATAGCTAGTATATTTATGAACTTTATGACGTTTACCAACTGCCTAAAAATATTTAATATGTCTTTATCATTTGATTTTAGTAACGTGAGAACAAAATAATGCTTTACAATGTCTTATTTCTTGTCAACAAATTTTCGTGGGACATCCCTAATGACTTCCCTAGATCATTTGCCTGTGCGCAAAAACTGGCCAGCAGTTAAGAAATATGGTTTTAAATAATTGTAAAGGATCCCAATATTTGATTTAGTGCCTTAGATAATACACACTTTTCACTTTGAAAATTGCAAGTTATTGATGAGGTAAAATAGCCAGATACAATATTTGGCTAATGCAATATAATAAAACATTCCTTTATATGCATTGTTGGGCATTTGCTAGATGATCATAAATAAGTGGCATAATCTGATATTAATATGTATGAATTAATGAAAAAATTGCATTGTCATATTAATTATTTAAAGAGTTGTTTGTTGAGTCTGATCAATATATTGATTTAAACATGTAAGAATGCTCCTATTACTCAGGCAGCTTCCTTTTGTTATATCAAGAATTGTAATTTTAATGGAGAAAAACACAATAGAAGATGATTGATTGTCTCCTTTTTTTCATGGAGATCAATTATTGTGGAATGTGAACATAAGAAAATGAAAGCATTGTTATTTAAACTGTCCCTTGAGTCTTTGCTCATTTTGGTGTATTGTTTGCAGACTGTGGCATAGGCTAATACAAAATAGCATAGTAAATAAGGCATTCTGCTGAAGTAAAATAAGTTTCTTCACCAACAAAACCTGTCTTTCAAAAAGCTTCAGTACTGTCCTGCCTTTTACATATAAAATGTGTGGTTTAATCTGTGCCAAAAACAGTGTAATCCAAAGTTTGCATAGCTATTATCATTATATTACATTTGTAATGAGAGAACATAATGAAAGATGAAAAACTTTATTTAAGCCATAATAAAAAAGCTGCTCACAAGCAACACAAATTAAAAAGTAATACATTTAATCTTAGACAGCTGGTAGGGATAATTATATTTTTACTTAATTGTCAGTAATTTGTGAATGAAGCCAAATTTTCTGTGTGGGTTTTTTTTGTAACTCAAGAAGAATCAAACTGCTGTGTTAGAACCATCATGCAAATGATAAAAATGAAGGAAGTAATGAAAAGTTATTTTTGTGTGGTCTGTCTTACAAACAGTGAATGGTACAAGTTTGTGCCAGCAGTCTCTGTCCAATGGATTCAAACAGTGGTCTATAACATGACACAGGCATTCTAAATTCAGAGGGGCTTTAAGTGGCTGAGTTACTAATAAAACAACGCCATTGAAAAAAAAAAAGTATCATTCTTATTTTGAATGCCTTCTGGGCTTAAATGTAGACTCTTCTTCTAGAGCTGCTGTTGAAATCCATTAGATTTCCTTTAATGAGGTTGATTTAGAAACAATATTACAGAAGCTGAGAAAAAAATCATGTAAGTCTAGCAGCCCACCTTTTATGTCTTTCCTTGATTCACTGCCTCTCCATTTGTTTGGAGACGGAAGACTTTATTCTAGATCCTGCTATCACCTGGTGTTTGCTAAATTGCTGTGAAATTGTTGCAACAGCTGTTTGTTACTGGTGAAGTATTTGCTTCATATTGCTGCAATAAACTGATCATTGCCAATTAAATGCCCATTAATTGTGTAAGCAAGGAATGCTGCCAGATGTTTACATTACATTTTTCAGAGGTTTTTTCTTGCTTCTTCGCCTCTTATTTTGTTTCAGGTTTTTTAGGGGGTTGTTTGGCTGGTTGGTTGGTTTGTTGGTGGGTTGGTTCTTTTAAGGGTTTTTTTTTTTGTTTTTTTTGAACAGCAATTAGGACAGAAAGTTCTTATTGATTGTGTTAATTAGAAGCTTAGAAAAACTTATCATAATTATCACTTCTGGGGACGTTTTCCTAACAAGACATGACTCTTTTTCCTGATGCAGAGTTCAGATACTCTTCCATACTGGCTAATAAATAAGGTGGTGATGCCAGGTGAGGGTCGGTCTCCTCCCAGGCAACCAACAACAGGAACAAGAGGACACAGTCTTCAGCTGCACCAGTAGCTGGATATTAGGAAAAATTTCTTCACAGAAGGAGTGCTGTGGTACTGGAATGGGCTGCCCAGGGAAGTGGTAAAATCACTGTCCCTGGAGCTGTTTAAGAAAAAATTGGATGTGGCACTCAGTGCCATGGTCTAGTTGACAAGGTGGTGTTGAGTCACAGGTCAGACTCAATGATCTCAAAGTGCTTTCCCAACCTAGTTGATTCTGTGATTTAAACAGAGAAAGGCCATATAAACTTTTAGAAAAGACAAAGCATTTCCAGTTGCTAAGCAAGCCAGGGACAGGCAAAAGAATCAGTCTGCTGATCCCCTTCTTGACAAGGACAAAGAAAGAGGGAGTAAAAAAAAAAAAAAGTTTATATTTACTGTGAAATACTTAAACAAAAATAAACAATCGAAATACAATCTAAAGAAAACCTTCAAACTATGTTGTGGGGGAGTCCTGGGTTGTTGTGTAGGATGTACACAAAGTATTTATTTTATCACCGTCTTCATGAACAGTTAAACCAAGTGGGGCAGTGTCTTCCCAGGCCCCTTCCTTTGGGCTGTCTTCTGTTAATGGGCCATCAACGCCTGGCCCATGACTCACAGGTAACTCCCTTCAGGAGTTATCTCTGTTTAATGGGCCATCAAGGACCTACTTCACAACTCATCATCCCATTGTGAGATGCTCTGCCCGGGGGGGGGCGGGGGGGAGCCAAGCATTCTCACCTGGATATAATCTGGGATTTGGGAGAGTACAAGCAGCCCTTACCCACTGGATTCCCAGAGGAGCAGAGATACCAGACCTTTCTACAGGATCACTGTGTCAGGAAGATCACCTCACCTGGACTGCTTCCACCACCCTTCTAAAATTACATTCTGACTCTGTCAGTAGTCTTTAGTGTTATTGCATTTATTTTATTTTATTTTACCTTTTTACCTTTCTTCTTATTAAACTGTATTTCTGACTTGGAGCCTCTCACTCATTTTGCTTTCCAAACCACAACAGAGGGGTGTTTTTGTAGTTGTTTCTTTCTTTGTTTTATACCATTGTTTAGTAATATATGCTCAGATAAACTCTGAAATGTGTCTGTCAAATTGCCTGAAATGTATGAAAGCACATAAGAGCAGAGATGGCTGGGGGCATATGTACAGACACATACACATATATATATACAGATATATATATATATATATACACACACACACGTACACACACAATATGCTCCCTATGTACTTGTGCTAGACAAACTTGCGCTAGACAAATGCTAAAGAAACTGAAGAGGCAAAAACTGACTAGATGGGTTATTGTTTATTGCAGCATATTGAACCCCACACTCCCTTTGGAAGGTGATCACAGGACACAGGCTGAGCTGTGGAAAATATAAGGCAGCAGCATCTGGCTCCTTAAATATCTCCACGGGCACTTGTAACAACATCTTTGAAGTTGTCTGGGCATCTGTCACATATTTAGTCTGCTTATTGACTGCCCCAGCTGAGCACCATTTTTATTCTTTCAGACATAGAATAATCAGAGAATAAATCTCAGGAAAATCCCTTGCGATATCATTTACATGTCTTCCAAAATTAATAAGAACACAGGACTTCATTCCTACATCTGGGGTTTTTTGTTTTGTTTTGGTTTGGGGTTTTTTTGTTTTTGTTTTTGTTTTTGTTTGTTTTGTTTTGGGGTTTTTTGTTGTTTTTTGTTTGTTTGGTTGGTTGGTTTTTTGGTTTTTTTTTTTTTGTTTTGTTTTTGTTTTGTTTTTTGTTTTTGTTTTGTTTTGTTTTGTTAACTGATGGTAGGTCTTTCATTTAACTACCGGCTCACTGTGATCATGCTTGGCACAAGCTTTTTTCTAGATTCCATGTAATATTGGTCAAGAGATAAAAATAGCTATCCATCTCTTATCTCCACTGCAAAAGTCATAATAATTACTTTTTTTACTGATACAAATAATAAAATGCAATATTGTGGGTGTCCTAATGGACAAGCTACTGTAGAAGAAGATATTTTCTTTTTATTTTCCCCTCGTTATTTTACTATTAAAATATCTTCAGAAGATTAATTCTGATTAAAAATCCAAAACAACTAGATATCAAACACATAATAGGGAACAGTTACAATAAGCTGATATTTAAAAAATGAGCATTTTAAACTATCTGATTTCACAGTAACAGTCTTAAAACAATCAGTAATAGACACATTTTCATCTCATACATATTTCCTTCTAGGTTTATGAAAAAAAACTGTAGAGGTGTTTTGTCTCTGCCTGGGCCAGCCCAGACACCTCGACAGTGAAGGGCACGGCTCGGTAGCAGGATGAACCTCACCGACCCTGTGAGTTTTTGTCTTGGTTGAAGGAGTGAAGCAACGACAGCAGGAAAAAAGAGGAGGCTGTTCTCGGTTAACTGCTGGCTTTATTCATCAGGGTATCTGCCCCAGCAGACACCCCTCAGCAGAAACAGCAGGGGAAAAGCGAGGGAAAAAAAGCTTGGGGAGCCCTCGAATGCACCACCTTTTATTGGGGGGAGGAACCCAGGGATGGGTCTAACTGGGGACAAATCAGGGACCAAGGGGGCATGGCTCTGCAGGTAAATGACATACATAGTAACAAATCAATAACTCGGGTGGGGAGACAGCTGAAGTCTTGTCCAATCACTTGGGGTCCTTACTGGAACTTTCCCGACTTTTGGGAGAGATCCCAAAGTGACAGACAAGGCCCAGGGCTGGATAACTTCTGACTGACACATAACTGGGGTTGGGATGAAACCAATGAGGGTGGAACATGGGTGGCATGGGGCAAACAATTATAACTTATAAAAATGAACTTAATACAGGGAACAAATACATACATAGAACTGATAAAACCAAAACCACACCACTACAAAAAAACAAAACAGCAATTGGGTTGGTGCAGTTGGAGTTCCATTTATCATCTACCTAAGTCAGATTTTTGGGGGTTTAGAATTAACCCCGGACTTAGTTAAGTTATTGACTAACTGGTGAGTTTTACCAAAGCAGAAGGATACAGCAGGAGATATTTTACCCTAGAATTTCAGATTCTGGGCACAATTGAAAAGTCTTGGTGGAGAAAATGTAGCCAATTTTAAGTGAAAAAATCAGAGGAAAAGTGGTTGTCCCTTAGTAATAGTTAAAGCTCCCTTCAACCAGAATTCCATTTGAGTTAAAAATTGATTTCTACAGAAATCACCTCAGAAAAAAACATGGGAGAAAGATAGTAGGGAAGTGTTTAGTGAAATAAAGAAAAAAAATGTGGGGGAAAAAAGTTATCTACTGTGCTAAGTTAACAGGAACTTAGAGTATGGAGGGAGATAAAGAAAGTATCCTCACGTTTGCATGCTCTAATAAGGTAATCAGGTCTAGCACACTATATTTAAGAAAAAGACATTTCTCCAGAGCATTCTAAAAGTCACCAAATTTGAAATAATTCAACAACCTATAAACATATATTTAACCCCACTTCTATGCAGACATGTAAACTTTTTATACTTGTTAGTAAATCTCTCAGAACAATGGATCAGAAATATGAAGTAATTATCCTGCTATTAAATAATCACAGTTTTTTAGCTAACATTTTTTTAAATTATACTAAAAAGCACACTATGTGCATGCAAAATACATTAAAATTTCAAAACACAAAACACACAAAAATAATTCACAATTCGCAATGAATGCTGTAATATTACAAAGGTTTTAGTATGAAAATCAAGATTTTTTTATCTCTTAATTTGCACATACAAAAAAAGTTTCATGTCCTTTACTTACCGATTTTGTCTCAGATTTAAGGGGTTTGAAACTATTTTTATCCTAAGGAGGTATGGAGAAGAGGATCTAGTTTAGGATAATTCAGATTGGGGGGACTTGAGTGACTTTCAAGTCCAACCTCTTTCTCAAAGCAGGACCAACTATGAGATGAAAACAGGTCATTCAGAGTTTTATCCAGTCAGGACCTGAGAAATTCCAAGGATAGAGACCTCAGAGCCTCTCTGGAGAGTGTCTTCCAGTGCTTGATTGCCCTCAGATTGAAACTGTCTCTTTTCCTCCTTCCATGCACAGCTGTAGAGCTTCACTTGTGGGTTTTTTTATTATATTTTTTTATTATTTTTTTATTTATTTATTTGTTTATTTATTTTATTTTATTACACTTCCTTGTAGTTATTGAAAGGCTGCATTTAAGTGGCCCCAAAGCTGTTTCTTTTCCAGGTTCAACAAATTGCATTCCCTCATCTTCTCCCACAGCAAGTGATCCATTACCTGATCATCCTAGTGGCTCTCTGATCAATATCTTGCTCATATGGCAGATCCCAAACTGGTCTCAGTATCCCAACATGATCTAACAGGTGTGAAGAGAGAAAGCCCCTGTTCTTGACTGACTGGTTGTGCTCTCTTCAGCATAGGTCCCTTCAACAATGTGATTTTTGCTTTCTTTGCAGACAGAGTACAGTCTTGGGTATCTGACAAGGTCTCTAGTAAACCTTGCTTTGCAGCTGCTCCACAAACAATAATATGCACCCTGTAAAGTTGTAGGCACTAGTAATGCAAAGCCATACCATATACATATAAAAAGCTGTACATGCTATCAAAGCAAAACCATCCAACTGATTTCACCAGTGTGCAATCTCAGAATAACCAGTTTTGTGTGCTGTTCTCCATATACTTTGAAACACTGACAAAGTTGCAAATTGTTTTAGGTCTGTGATTCTATACCAACTAATGTATATTATATGTATGCTTTGATGAACTTGCTGTTTATCCTACATCTATAATAAAGAAAATTAAAACATACATGACATATTTATTTTCAGCTTTAATTGAAAATGAGATACCAGTACAAATCCTCTGACACTGTTTTTGTATTTTAACCTTGTTGGTTTGAAAATCATTTAACAGTTGCTTTTAATCACCATTAACATCCCACCTTGAACACACTGCATCTTTACTGTACTGAAAAGCAAAGCCTCGTTATAGACAGCTGTACTCTATGGTGCTACTTTGTATGTAAATAAAACTGACAGAATAAAGGAAGGCACAGAATGTGTAATTCATTTGTCTTTCAGGACCTCTACAGAGAAGACACAGTGCCTGTAACTGAATCTTATTTAAATAACATGGAAAAATTAAATAGCTAGTGTCATGCTCAGCACAAAAATAAATGTTGACTACACAGATCATCATATATGATGAGAACACAGCTGACCTGATCCATCCAGGAGTTACAGCACAACCTGATACAGAGAAAGGAACTCCATTCAGCAAATGGAATAGCTGTGCAATCACGGTGAGTGCCCAAGGTGAGGAATGTTCTCAAGAGATCTCAGCTCCCATTCTGAAGCTTGTTACATCAGGTACTGTTGCCCTGGAAGGAATTGCATTTGAAAATAAAGATACTTGGTCCTAAACCAAACCAATTGCTGACATGTATTTATATTTACACAATGTTTTCTTTTTTCTGCTTCTTCCTCTTTTTTATTCTCTGTTTAGATTAAAAGTTCATAGCATCTACCCAGAGAGGTTGTTTATTCCTTGTGGAATAAGGAATAACCTTAAGTAAGAGTAACCTTCTGCTCCTGAAACAACGTTTTTTAGCAGACATTCTGCGGTACTTCTGTGTCAACAGATGTAATTTTTTCTCTATCAAAAGTTAATCAGCTTGTATATATTAAAAAGCCCACAATGCTAGGCATAAAAAAATAATAATAAAAAAAAATAATTAAAAAAAAAATAAAAAGGCTGAGTTAAAGCACGTTACCCAGCATTGTGTCTTTCAGGGTTTCTAATATCTCTGAGCATAATTACTCCTAAACCTTTCTGAGTAAACTGTCCAACTTTTTAGCCATTCTACAGTACGAAACTATTTTTATTAGGTTTAAATGGAATTTCTTGTATTTCGGTGTGTGTTTAGTCAAGAATCAATTTCCAATTGTGCCAGACTCTCTCTGTAAATCACTTTCTGAGACAAGCTTCTGTGAAACAGGAAAAGTAGTATCTAGTCACTCAGGCTTTTGTCACAGGATATTTCTATTAGCTTTTAAAGTACTTGTTAAGATCCGAAAACTTAGTTGAAATTAAGAGTTTTAGCAAGATGAAAAAATTTACAATATCCTTTGTTTTCCAGGAAATGGCCTTTCAAAGATGGTCTGAATAGAGATTCACAACACTTCTGTAGAAAAACGAGAAAAATCATTCACCAAAAAACCCTAACTCCTTGCTCTCCAGTAGATATTTAACTGAGTCATTCAGCATTCTAATGAAAACAATACTTTCAGAAATAGAAAAAATGAGCAGGTTTCTTTTGCTGCTTCATTCACTAACAAAAATCTTTAGAATGAAAAAATTTTGATGTTATGTAAATGGTGCAAATAACATACAAGTTTACTATGTTATCTAAAATTAATATTTCTTACTATCTAAACTCTACTTCTAGAATACACATTCTAAGAATTTACATTTTTTAGATTAATCTGCATAGAGCAATGTGCTTATATATGCAATTCGTATACATATACAATAGAGCTGCATTAACTGTATTTACAGGAAAAGGTAACTTAACCTCCTCTGTTACCGTCCTCCAATGACCATTTTCTCTTGACTTTGAATCATCTGTATAATGGCATCAGGGCTATGCTAGAAGCTATTACTAGGTGAAATCATTTTTAAAAAGCTGCCATGGGTGAGTGCCACTCCCTTATCACTCCCTGTCCTGTGACCTGACAGGATATGACTAACTCCCTACAAAAGTAGGTAAATCAAGAGATGCAACCTTACAAATTTTTAATTCCTTCCTCAAGCTATATACCAAGAGAAAAATAAAAGCATTAGTTGTTGGTTTTTCCCATTTTGGCTAGCTCAGGTCTAAGTGACCTGCAATCCACAGATTGAGGTGACACAGTAGAGTAGAACAGTAAAGGAAAATTAACGTTCTTCATACAGAGAAAAAAATGGTCAGTGCTACCATTTAATTTTCAATTTGAATAAAAGCATTTTGGTCAGAACTCAACTCCAAAACTAAGTTGAAATTTATACTTCTGGACCATTTCCAAGTTTTTAACTATTTTTTTAAGAAATTTCAACTTATCACTCATATTTACTTGCAGAAGATCCAGCTTTTGTTTGTGGGAACAGAAGAAACTGATCCATTGAGGGATACAGGCAACACTAAAAAGATGCTTTGTGTTTGAAGAATAGTGTGATGCAAACTACAGATTACTACTATAATAAGAAGAAATTCTCTATTTCATACACTGAATAAGATTTTAATTAGAGTTCTTAATCTAAACTAGATTTATATACCTCAAGTTACAAAGCTCCTTGAATAGATTCAAGGTGAAATTATGACAGTTTTATTGAAGAAACAGTGAAATTTTGCTGTCATGCACATGGAAAAGAAGCTTCTTATGTGAAAAATGCTAAAAATATGACGTGAAACTACAAAATTATTAGATATTTTTACAAAATGTAAAAATGTTATTATTTTTCCTTGATTAGCTTCAGTTGCACAAGCAAAAAAACCTGACTGACATTGTTATATTATCTCTGGGAATTGTGTCATTGTCTGTATTTCCAGAATAGCCATCACATTGTTTCCATCCACAATTCTGTTGCCTTTTCCCCAAGTGAGGATGTTTTATTCTGAGCATCCTCTTTAAAATCAGTGGCCAAATAAAGTATTTCTCAAAGCAGGAAAAAGATTACAGGATTTGGTATTTGCTAGATGTTATCATTGCACATAAGAAGTTAGAAGGATGGAAAAAAAATTCTAAAGTTATGGAGACATCGTATAGGATTTTTTGTATTAGTACAAATCGAATTCACAACATGAATAGATCCTTCCTGTGCTATGTAATTACATTACAGGCATTTAATTGAAACTTAATAGAAATGAAACTTTGCCTAGCATAGACATGTTCTGAAACTCAGCAGGAGGGGACTAGCTTATTAAAAATGTTCTTCATCTATCTAACACTTCAGGAAATAAATATGTTTTGTTTTGAAATATTCTTTATCATATAAAACCAAATCATAACCACAAAACTATGACTTTTTCAGTTAAATACAATAACAAATAAGTTGAATTTTACAAATATGACCCACTGAATTATAAAGGTGAAAGCAAGAGTTTAACTTTGACTGTGTTTGGGTGAAGCACCCCATGTACAAGTAGAAAATTTAGTTATTGGCTGGGGAAGCAACTGGTTTTATTCACATACAAAATACATTTACTGCAAAAATAAACACTTTACTTTAGTAGATAATTTGATATATTGCTTTGGGGAAGTAATTTTAAAGATTACAAACTGGGTTGAAAACTCCAAGGCACACTTCCCTTCCAGAGAGGACCATAAATAGTACCTGGAAACAAGATTGTGTAGCAGTGTGCTTTGCACAGAGAAGAAGTAACAAATGTACAGTAACAATTTCTGATGTACAATAAGAAAATACTCTGCCAGGTTTTGAAAACATTGCTAAGCTAGCAAAACCCTCTGTGCCCTAAAATCCAAGTTAGAACATATTCCATTTTAATTGTGATATTATTCTCTTGAATATCTGTATATCTACAAAAGAGGTCAAGTTAAAGAATTACCTAAAGATATTACCATATGCCACACTAGCACTTATCTGGGAATGCTACTAGCCAAAAACAACAACAACAACAACAACAACAACAACAACAACAACAACACCACCTTCTTGAAACATTTAGTAAGTTTATATTAAGTAAAAATTACATTTCTCAAAGAAACTGCAGATGTGCACTCATGCATTGCATGCAACTGGAGAATGACTGACTTCATTTCTGTGAGTTGTCAGGAAGGCGTTAAACACAGAACTAAAATTCAGAGCAAAATATCACAAAGTTGCTGATGTAGGAACTCTCTCCTAAGGAGGCAACATATAAACTGCACCATTTACTCACCAATTAATCCAGAGACATAACTTTAACATTAGTTTCAGTAGGAGATGCTTGCCTGCCTACTTTCCAGGTGGTAAAATCTAGGTTTGCAGCTACCAAACACTGGAACAGAGGAAATAAATGGGAGGTAAAATTAACAAAAATAATTTAAGGATTTTTTTCCCTATTGTTTTCTTTTGCATTGGGCTTGCATGGCCAAGCTTTGGTAGCAGGGGTGCTACAGGGATGGCTCCTGTGAGAAGCTGATAGAAGCTTCCTCCAGTCTGTAGGGGCTCCAATCTGTATGAGCTCCATAGGTGGATATGCCATTACCTAAGGCTGGGCCAAGTAGAATTGGTGGTATCACCTGTTATATCAGATTTAGGAAGAAATAGGAAAAATAAAGGTTTTTGCATAGAAGTAATTGAGGACAGAAAAGGGTGGGGGAGAGAATTTGTGAGAGGAGTCTGCAGACACCAAGGCCAATGGAGAAGGGTAGAGAGAAGTGCTCCAGGCACTGAAGCTGAAATTCCCTTGCAGCCCATGGTGCAGTCCATGGTGAAGCAGCTGTGCCCCTGCAGCCCTTGGAGGTCCATGGGGATGCAGAGATGCACCTGCAGGTGGATGCCTGAGAGGAGGCTGTGGCCCAGTGGAAGGCATGTAGAGAGAGGGTCCTTGAAGGTGTTGAAGGCATGCACCCTGTGGACAAGTGAGCCATGCTGCTGCAGTGTGGGGAGGATTATTGCCCATGGGATGAGTCCACACAGAAGTTCGTGGAGAAAGTCCCATGAGAGGGGCCCCCACAGTGGAATGAAGGAAACTGCTGTGGAAGATGCAACGTGTGATGAACTGACCATCATCCCCATTCCCATTTCCCTGTGCTGCTGGGGAAAAAGGTAGAGCTGGGATGGATGGAGGGGTGGGGGGAAGGTGTTTTGAAGGTTTTATTTTACTTCTCATCCTGCTGTCATATTGTTAGTAATGAATTCAATCAATATCTCTAATTCTTGCCTGTTGTGCCCATGATGGTATTTGATGAATGATCTCTCCCAGTTGTCATCTCAAGTCATGGATCTTTTGTTATATTTCCTGTCTCCAGTTGTGGAGGAGAGTGATAAAGTGGTTTTGGTGGATGCCTGGAATCTCGACAGCATCAAACAACTACATCTTGAAGAGGAGACCCAAATATCATCCTGTCTTACACAATGCAAGACTTAAAAGCTTTTAGCTTCTTGCAGGAAGAAGGACCTAGTCAATGCCTAAAACCATAGATTTGCCCTAACAAAGGAATGATAAGTCCCTGCAATACAGCTTAGAGAGAAGACAAACAATAATATAGTTCCCACATGCTAGATAAATGTTTACACATTTAAACTTACATTTATGCTTGCTTGCCTGCTTAAGCCTCATAAGAAACACTTTGATATGGTAAAATGAATCATATAGTCCGTTCAGTACTCAAAGCAGCCCATATTCTCATATCCCACTTTAAGTGGTTCCAAGCATGTGAAACAGGTAAAAATTGGGTACCTGAGGTTTTGCTTTTCACTGCTATTCTCCGTGTAAAGGGAGTTCATAAAGAACTGCTTAGAAGAAACCACAGCCAATGGAATTCATTTGGTGTCTAGGTGACAGCAGAGACCACATCAACAGCAATGCAAACCTGTCTATTTACTTGAAAAAGGACTCTTTACCTCTCTCTCTATTTCTAATGCAGGGATATCTTTGTTTTTGTTAGTTCTATAATGTGTAGAAAGGGCCATAATTAGTTTTAATTATTACATAAGCTTTGGTTACATTTTTGAAACCTTCAGGTTCTGACCTTCTTCATTTTATTCAGGCAAAATTTCTTTTCCAAGACAAAGAGAAGTTTTTCTGAATGAAGAGAATAGGATTGGCAGAACAAACTACAGCTGAACTACTTGTTCATGGTGAAATTAACTATTGTCTCAGAATAAAATTCTTTTTATATCTAGCAGCAAAGATTTTTATTCAGTTATTGAGTTATTTTTCTCCTTAATGATCATATTGAATTAGTATATTTGTTTACTATTTTTTCTATTGTAATTCCATACAGGTTACCCATCTAAATGAAGAAGAATAATACACAGTGCCACTTGCAAGGCCTTGTAGAATTATTGAAACTTTTAACAAACAAAAAGTTATTACACAGATTTGTTGAAATTCAATTTCTCCTGCCCTCCCTACACTGCAGAAATTCTAGAAGCCAAGTCAGTTCTGTGATTTCTATAAACAATGGAGAGCAATTTCTCTAGAACAGGTGCCTCCTACATCTGAGGATTGCCCCAGGGTCCCATTCATGCTAGGGTGAAGTAATGGTAAAAGAAACAGAATTTTCCTCTTTTTGAGCAGCTGGCAGAGCTTCCAGGGTAGCAATAACATGCCCTGGAAGCCTAAACTGAAGAACAGGCTAAAAGTATGGAAAAACTAGGGTAGTGGAGAGAATTTCATTAGGCAAAACTTGATCATGGTACCCCAAAAAAGCATGACACTTCAGCTAAAGAAAATTTAAAATTTTAACACTTCTTATAAAGTCAATCCTAATAAAATCTACCTTAAAACTGCTTCAAATAAGACAAAGTGCTGTAGAATTATGACAAGTCTTTTTAGTCTCTATGCAAGCTAATTATACACACAAGTGTTTTAAGTGTAAAAAAAATTTGTATCTGGAGAATAACACCATCTTTTGGTACTGTGTCATCTTTTGCAGTATTTATATCTCTACTGTATATCTAAAAGAAAAAGTGAAAATTCAGCAGGTTTTCTATTTTTCCTTTCCATATTTTTATGTATATGTTGTTATTACAATGAAAACCATCTTTGCTTTTATTGCTATGGCTACATGTCATCCATTAACAAACAAGTTTTACTACATAACCACATTTACCTATTTTAGATGTATTACTGCATCCTGACTTCCAAATTACACAATAACCATGTTAAACAGCATAGCTTTATTATATTTTTAAGAATAGGATAATTCATAAAAGTGGCAAATAGTAATCATATATTTAAGATGAGTCAGACATTCTCATTCTCCTTCAGCTGAACTTTCTGATGACAATCTTTGAGATCGACAGATTAAAAATGATTCATAATTGTCAGAATTGTATCTTTTGCTGAGCAAAATAAGAACAAAAACTTTGCAGAAATCTGTCTGTGGGCTTACATGGCAGGTTATCTTCCTATACCCACTGTCAGTTAAGTTAATAATGTCATAATCTGTCTTCTCTGTCAGGTGTAAATGACTTTAGCATGTCAATAACTAGTTTGCCATGAGTCTCGCCTATATTTAAGACCATATATTGATTTCCCACTTGGCACAGAATAGCACATACACAAACCCCATATTTTGTTGTAGGATGGAATGCCAAATGAACTAAAGTTTTACAGTCTTGTGAAAAAGTAGTAAAAATGGAAGGCCTTGACAGCTATCAAGATATCTGATGCTTTTAAAACCAAAACTTTTACCAATAATGGTCCCATCTTGTTATTTCAGCTGTGTGAAATTGTGGTACAACTAACATTTCTTGTAGGAGTTTATTATTTTACACCTTATCTATGTACTCGCAATCAATGAAAAGGATTTGATGCCCAAAAATTAAAAAGAGAGAGAACTTCCAAAAAATTTATATGACTAACATTACTATATTAATAGAATCATAGAATATTCTAGTTGGAATGGACCCAGAAGGATCGTGGAGTCCCACTCCTGGTTCTGCACAGGACAGCCCTGAAAGTCACATCATGTGCCTGAGAGTATTCTCTTGCTTCTTGGATTCTGTCAGTCTTGGTGCTGTGACCTATCTAAAACTGCCCTGACACAACCTCATTCCCTTGAGTGCTGTTGCAGGACACCACAGAGAAGAGATCAGTGCCTGCCTCTCCTCTTCCCCTCTTTAGAACACTGTGAACTGGGACAAGGTCTCCTCTCAGTCTCCTCTTCTCCAGGCTGAACAGACCAAATGACCTCAGCTGCTCCTCACATGGCTTCCCACTCCAGAGCTTTCACCATCCTTATAGCCCTCCTTTAGACACTCTCTAATAGCTTGATATTGCAGTGCCCAAAACTGGCCCCAGCACTGGAGGTGAGGCTGCCCCAGCTCAGAGCAGAGCTTGCTGGCCATGCTGGGCCTGATGCCCCCAGGACACTCTTGGCCCTCCTGGCTGCCAGGGCACTGCTGGCTCATGCTCAACTTGCCACTGACCAGGACCCCCAGGTCCCTTTCCATGGCACTGCTCCCCAGTGTCTTGTTCCCCAGTCTGTCCGTACATTCAGAGTTTCCCCACCCAGCACTTTCTCTTGTTGAACTAATGCAATTCATGATTACCCAGACCTCTAATTTGTTGAGGTTTCTCTGCAGGGTCTTTCTGCCTTTGAGAAAAATTAACAGCTCTTCATAGTTCATCAAAGTTTATGTCTTTGAATATAAACCTGGGTCATTTATGAAGATGTTGAAGAGCACAGGGCTGAGATGGAGCTCTGTGGAACCCCTCTGGTGAGAGGTCACCAGTCTAATGTCACCACATTCACTTTAACTCTTTGTGCCAAATCCCTGAACCAGTTGCTCATCCATACCATGATGTGTTTATCCACAGTGTGCTGAACATTTTATCCAGAAGGATACTGTGAGAGAGAGCATCAGAAGCTTTATTAAAATCCACAAAGATTACACCATCTGCCCTTGATCAGCTAGGTGCATTACCTTGACATAAAAGGAAATCAGGTTTGATAAGAAGGACTTTTCTCTCACGAGTCAATACCGACTGTGGCTGATGTCTGCATTGTCTTCCAGATGTTTTTTAACACCTTCCAAAATAACCTTCTCCATAGCTTTACCAGGCATTGAAGTGAGATTCACAGGCTTATAGTCTCTGGGGTCCACTTTCTTGCCCTTCTCGAAAATTGGGAGAATGTTCTCCAGCTTTCAGTCAGCTGGGACATCTTCAGATTCTGAAGACTTCAAAAGTCATTGAGTGAGGCATCACATTGACATCAGCCAAATCTTTGAGTATTCTCAGCTGAATCCCATCATGCTCTATATACTTACAGGGAGACAACTGAAGCAGCAGATCCCACCCAAGCTCAGAGTTAACTGAGAGTTGATCATTCTCACAGCCATGGTCCTCCAGCTCAGAGTGCTAGGACACATTGGTCCAGCATCTGTGCTGAAGACAGAGACAAAGAAAGCATTAAATACTTCTGCCTTGTGTATGTCTCTGTGTGTGAGGTGCCCATCCTCATCCTGTCATGGGCTGATGCTATTTATGCACTATCTTTTGCTATTAATGTATTTTAAAAAGTGTTTTTTATTGTCACTGATAGTACATTTCAGCTCCCAGTTGAGCTTTGGTCACACAGATTTTCTCCCTACAGTGACAGCAGCATCTCTGTATTCCTCCCATGCCACCTGACCTTGCTTCTACTTGCTTCTACTGGGCACGCACTGTCCTTTTTGGCCTTAACAGCAGCAGAAAATTCCCTGCTCCGCCAAGCTGGCCTCCTGCCTTCTCATTTGCCTTCTGACCTTTTGGAATTGCCCTTAAGAAGTGTTGTTTAGAAGATGACCAGCACCGATGCACCCCAACACCTTCAATAGAATTTTCCCAGGACACTTTACTCGCTAGTGCCCTGAGCAGTCTGAAGTCTGCTCTCTTCATGTCCAGAGCTGAAGTTTTACTGGCACTTTTCCTACCATCAACACAGATTTTAAACTCAATTGCTTAATGGTGGCTGTGGATAAGATGGCTGAAAATCACTGACTACAAGACTCTCACAATTAACAAGCAGAAAAACAAGGAAGTTGTCTTCCCTAGTTGGCTTACTAAGTGAGAATACCACAAAGTTATTATCCAGCTGTTTTAAGAATCTTCTGTGTTTGTTTGTGTCAGCTGTATAGTGTTCCCAGTAAACATCTGGCAAGCTGATGTCATTCATAATGATGCTTCTTTACCATATAAATATTTTAATATATTTTTATATGTATTTATATGCATTTATGTATTTTATAGATGTATGTATGTGTAAATATGTGCATATATACATATAAGTAAACTAGGGACAGAAGCAATTAAATGCAATAAATGCAATAAATGCAATAGTGGTTTGAGCTGTCAGAGAACCTTACAAACACTTCTGTCCACACCACGCTTTTGTTTCTAAATGATTGTCTGTTATCCAAATTAAATTCAAATTTGAGTCACCATGAAAAACTTACAAAATCCATCCAGTTCTAGATGCTTAGATGTTTCTTTAAAATACATTGAACACTCATTTGTTTTCTAGTGAGATAGAATAAATTATCAGCAAAACACTAGCAAAAAATAAATTTACAAAAGTGATTTTCCCTCTCATTTTATGAGTTCATTTGAGACAAAAAAATTAATATGAATGTCATCATAAAACAAGCCAAGTCAAGGAAAATAACTCCTTCAGTTAAATATTGAATTTCAGTAAAATACTGAATCATAGTATTCTTACTATATCTTAACAAGCTATAAAACCATGTGATTAGAAATAAGAATTTCATTGAATCCCATACTAAACTTTCAAGCATGTCAAGATCAGTTTGTATGTTTGTGGTGTCTTAATACAAGCAGGTTTCCATAAGCCATGTTTTTATTAGTGTGGCCCAAATCTCTGTCCTGGGACATCATGAATTACTGCAGGAAGAGTGTGATTATTTATCTAAAATGGAAAAAAACTTGCGCTTATGTGTACACAAACTCACATAGATGCAGTGCTTAATGTAGCTAGCAACTAAAATTTCTGTGAACAGTAAGTGTGGACTACTAGTCATATTAAAATACTAGTGTAAATGATGAGATTTGTTCATTTTCACCCATTATAGTGCAGAGCATTTGAGAAGCTCCTTTAATGGCTATTCTAAATTTCCTAAAATACTTTTAAGCCAAAACATTTAACAGAAAATATATTGATTTTTCAATAATATTTTTGTCTCCAAGAAAATTCTCCAGGAAAAACCTGCCTGGGTAAAAATATAAATATCAATATAAATATTTCATATATATTCTGCATGATTCTTCATGAAACTTCTAGGAAAAGTAGAGAAGATATCTCTCTTAAACCTCATTTCTCACATGACTCAGTCTGGGTTGCATGACCCTTGTAGTGGAATTGTTCTGGGATAACATCTCCTTGGACTTACCCCTACAGAACACAAAATTCAGAAAATGTGTCCCTTCTCATGGTGACAGAGTAAGTCTATAGGCTGTAAAAGTGCTGTGTTAACCCCTTCTATCCCAAAGTAAATATCTGACCTTCTCACACTCTGTCTGGCAAAAAGAAGGCACCAGAATGATTTCACCAAGCTCCCATGGATGCACTATGGATTCTCAATAATTTCTTCCCAATAGTATGTGGCTTGGATTTCAGGGACACTACCAACACTGAAAATAAAAACCTACCAATTTTCTTGTTGTTTGTTTGTTTATATAAAGAACAGCCTGGCCATTTCCATCCTGGTTTGTTCAACTGGGTACCATTGCACAGAGTACAGAATCCATCCATTTCTCTGCATGCCTGTAAGACATGCCCATGGGGCTAAGGCTGATTTTATAATTCTTCTGTCATTCATACATTAGATATATGGCTAAATTGCATCAGACAAGAGCATTAATTAAATGAAGCTATATTTTCTTTTTGGATGTTCTATATATATACATACTGCTACAGAAAGAAAGGTTGTTGGGGGTTGAGTTTCTTCAAGAGATTTTCTTCCCGTTTGTTATCATGGAAATGGCAAAAGGACTTGGATCAAGAGAAAATGCCTTGGCATACTGTTGGAATGGTTCAGGGATGATGAGGGAAGTGGTGTGGCTTTGGAAGTTTCTTAACTGGAGGTGGTTCAGTCTTGGCCCAGCTTGGATAGGGGATGGTTGTGCTGTTGGGTGCTGGCCTTCTCCTGCCCAGGGGTTTGGTGCTGCTGTGAAGTTTCCCCTCACTGTCTGTTGGTGAACTGTCTGTGGACTGGGACTCCCTCTGCAACGCCTGCCCTTGCTGGGAGAGATCCCCACCACCTGTGTGGGAGTTTCCAAAGGAAAAGATCAGGTACCCAGCTCCTCTTTCCCTCTCTCTTGCCCTGGAGAGAGCCTCTCCCAGCTGCTGGAAGCTCCCTGGGGCTGCCATCATCAGGGTACCACTCATGTAAGAGCACAGGGAAACTCCATTTTCCCTCCACCATCTCCCTCTTTTCAAGGCTGGCATTAACCGCTGAGGGGCCCAAGGCTTGCATTGGAACACATCCTGAAACCTCAGGGGAGGAACTACAGCTGTGGCCTTACCAGGAGCTCTCAGCATCCCCTGCCTCTCATGGTGGTAACTACACCAAAAAGGGAAAGTGCCTGACAAGTGGGAAAGGGCTGATAATGAGTTTTCTTTTTTTCTTTTTAATTGTTGTTGCTTGTCTGTCAGAGACGCGCACACACACACACACACACACACACACACACACACACACACACACATATATATATATATATGTGTTCTAGTAAGGAACTATTTCTTCTCCCACATCTTTGCCTGAAAGCCCTGGAATTTCAAAGTTACAATAATTTGGAGGGAGGGGGGTCAACTTTTCCATTTCAGGAAGGTTCCCACCTTCCCTTGCCAACACCTGTCTTTTAAGCCAGAACAAAAGGTCAAGACATTTTCTAGCTTGAACAGGGAATAATAAATGTGTTAAGAAAGAACTGTCTTTGAGCGCAAGATGTCTGACAACCTGTTGATTGCATACTCTTAGCATTGCTATTTTCAAAAAATTCTAGTAAGCACTTCCATAGAATAGAGATCACAAAGATTACTATATATCTTATATCATTATTTCAGTATCCATTTTACCTCAAAGTGTACAATGTTTCTCTAATTAATTTTATTTTGGGGAAAAAAAGGAATGCCATAATTGTTTATGATATCTAGGCATTTGCAGATCTTAATTAGTAAAGATTTCAGTACCTGAAACACCTGTTAGTTTGTTTGTGTCAAACGAAGATATGAATGAAATGCTAAATCTGGTACACACTGGTATGAAGTGAATGGGTGCAAGAAACAGTTAATGCAGTTAAAACAGAGATAGGGCAACTCAGGACTGAATTCATTGCAAAGGACAACAGAAAAGAGACAGTCGCTGCTTATGAAAAAGAACTTTTAGCTCCATCCAAACAGAAAGATAAGAAGCTGTCAATAACCTTTCAACATTAAATAACCTCTACGAAGTATGAACTTTCCATTTCTGCAGCACATTGAATTCATAAGGTGGCCAGGTAGAAAAGTCCTGGGTATAGTGAAGAGTTACTTTCATAGAAAATATTTTTCCCTTTATTTTCTCTGTTCAGTCAATCTCTGTCAATCTACATATTTGACCATGCCTTTTTAATTATTCATGTTCCACTCTTTGCATGTAATCATGGAATTATATATTCAGATAGAAATGTCATAGAAACACAAATGTTTTATTTTAAAGATTTTAAGCAATGTCAAATTTTAAGAATATTTAATGGTTATACTTCAAAGTCACCAGTAAAAAATTTCAGATTACAGTCAGTGAGTCAAATATCCAGTAGCTTAAATGATAAAATCCAAAATGGTCATCGAAATTTAGCACTGCCCTCTAGAGGTGTTACATCTTTTTGGAAAACTAAGTCTTATTACAGAGGGTATCAAAATTGTTCATTTAAGTTTAATTTGTTGAAAATTAACCCTGTCTATTTTATGCATATATTCAGATATAAATTCTAAGTTCAAAGAACTCAAACAACAGCAAATAGACGTTGAAGCCTAAAATGGGACCTAGAAAAATATTGTTACTTATGAAAAAAATCATTTTCAATCAAGAAATTTAAAATGCAATACTGAATTAATAAATTTTATTTCTTTACCTGCACTAGAAGAGCAGTTTGTAAAACTACGTTTCCATTTTGAATATAGAAGCCCTGGAGTTTTATTTTACCCAGCAAAGGGAAATAATAAAGGGCCCTAAATGATAGTGGCCTGATAGTAAAAGAGAAAAAGGCACAGAAGGAGGTGAAACAATGAGGAAATCAAATTCTGTGACAATTTCTCCAGGCATAATGAATGCTCTTTTTGAACCTTAAAACCAAGATATTTTGGTTTGTCTATATAATGTAGTTTAATTTATATTCTTTGTTTTGTTAAGGATAAGGAATTATTATTCAAAAAGAAAATACAATGCCTTCTGTTCTTCACGAGGAGAAGAAGCCAAATGCGCCTGTATCTAATAAGTTGTTTGCTATTGATAAAAATTCATATATTTCTAAGGACTACTTAACAACTAGTTAAAGAATAGAAAATGCTAGCTGAAAGTAATTGCTGCACCTGTATTTGAAAAATTAAGTTGATTTCACTCCTTTCTCTGTCTTGCACCCCATGCTTATTTTCCATTAACAGAGATTTTTTTTTTTTTAAACAAAAGTCTTGGTTTAGGAAAGATGTTCCCCAATTTAGTATCCCTACTGACACAATTCAAGACATGAGCCTTTTGGTCACTCCTCCCCTTTCTCACTCTCCTGCAGCAGGTTGGAGAGGAGAGTTGGAGGAAAAGGTTATGATTTGAGATAGGGAATATTTACTGGAAATAATAATGAAATAAGAAATGAAGAATAAGAGCAACAACATTAATAAAGCATATACAAGAGCAGTGTACAATTCATATGTGAAAAAAACTCACCCAAGAGAACCTTCAATATGTGAACCACCTCTGACTGGAAGAGGCTCCCTCCTCTCAATCTTGGGAATGGCATGAAATGGTACAGAATAATGTAATGAGATGGTACAGTGTTCCAGGCATGCCTCTTCCTGCCTACTGCAAAGAAATATCCCCATCCTGGCCTAAATCAGGATGAGTTTATTTTCCATAGACGTAAAATTAATTGTTGAAGCAATTATTTGAAAGAAAACCTTATCTAAGATAAAGGCTTGATTTGTGATTTTTTTTTTTTTTTTTCATTTTTCTACAATCTGCAGCAGTGCAAAGGATGCTGTTGTGTGACAATAACTTGCCCTCTCTCAGACTCTCTGTCCCTTATGGGCTAGATGATTCTTAAGGTCTCTTCCATCCCAAACCATTCTATGATAACCCTTCCCAACCTAAATACTAGATTGGGAAATATTTTCCAATAATGTTTAAACAAAATCCCAACCCCTCTCCCCCCTCAAAAAAACCCAAAAAACACCAAAACCCAAAAAAAACCAACCTAAAAAACAAGCAAACCAAAACCAAAACAACTCCAGAACATGTAGCATCATAAAAGAGAAGTTTGAGGATAGCCTGACTTTGCAGAACCATAGTGGAAGAAAGACGTAAGTAATTAGATTTTTACTTTACTCACATCAGCCAGTACAGATTACTAAGACATCAGTGTGCCAAAAAGTAGATATGAACCCAATACAACTGTCAGTTCTTCTTTTCAAAATACAAACCAACCATTTCTCTTGCCTTGTGATAGTCCAATATCTTTTGGGGCAGAGGTGGTGGTGAAGTTCTCTGTGCGGAAAGGTTGTGGGAAAGGTCCTTAAAAATAAAGTTAAGCTAATTAAACTTGTGGGGTTTTATAGCTGATCAGCCTTTCATTTTTATTTATCCTAAATTGATCAACTGTGGTGGTGCTTAAATTCAATTCCAATTGGGTTTTCACTGCTCCGGTTTGGTTTTATAATTTGTGTTTTATAATTTTGTATTTATTTCTATTGTTTAAGATGGCCTCTCCTTCCCTCTCCTTCTCTCCTTCCCTCAGACTTTCCTTCCCCCCCCCCTCAAACCTTCCCGCCAAAATCTTGGTTGTCCTGGTAACCCCATCCCATAATAGTTGTTTACCACTTTTCGGTTACCTGTCAATCTTTAAGTTATATAACTTCCCCACCCCCTCATCATGTATTCCTCCTCCCCAAGTTACTTGTTATTGGTTCAAAAGTTGTGCATTGCCTCATTATACGATGGCAAAAGGTTGTAATTGGTCCCACGCAATCCCACCCCTGAACCCACTTAATAAAAAGCCGTGCCATTTCGAGGCCAGTGTCTCTCTCCGGAGCGCTGCCTTGGGGCTACGCATCCCTTGGTTGCACACCCTGAGAGTCCCGCCTTTCTATTCTGCGCACTATCCGCACCGTGGTCGAGTTTGCCCACGCCTCTGGCAAAGTGAGCCCCGGGTTGTAGTGGCGGCAGGGCTGGCCGGAGCTGCACCCATTGGAAAGCCGATCCACTGCAATCAACCATGCCTATTTCAAGTACTCAAATCCATTCACAAGTTCATATTACACTAAGTAAATATTTGCCAAGGATTTTCGGTGTGTCTAACTTAACATAAAGCATGCTTCTCAAAGCCAGAAATATAGACTTATGAATCCTAGTATTTTTAGGGGTACCTGACGGTGTACCATTTCCAGGGCACACATAGCCATATATGATTGGAAGAGCAGAATAAGTTCCCAACTATGTATATAAAAATATTTAATCTCTTATATTTTCTATATAATATTTCAGCTTTTGCTATCATGTACCACAATATATCTCCATTGAAGAAAACCTGATTTTTTTGGTTGAATATAACATTCCACTTGAGAAATTTCTTCAAGTGGAATATTATAATCACCTTAAAAAGTGGGACTACAGTGAGACTGAGAAGGAATTACAGATGGCAGTCATAAATCAAAAAGTGTGATGGACATGTTCTGATAAAGACTTTAAAAAGGGCTTTTATTTTCATTTTGAATTTAATTTACTTGAACTTGACAGAGCTAATGGACAATGCTGGGATTGACTTCATTGGCAACTGTTCCACATGAAAACTAAAAAACAAGGGAACAAGCCTTGTAGGGAAAATGATGTTTATTTCAGTGCAGAACCAGTCCAGGATTCCAGTATCAGAACAGGCTTAACCATCTAGATAATCAATTTCCCAGGTCCTGGTAAACACATGGTGCCATTTCTGAAAGCATTACAAGCAAACGGAAACAACAAAAAGGTGTCTTATATGTTCACAAAAGAGGAACGTAAATTTGCCTATAACCAAGTGTAAAGTGCATGACTTAGCCATTCAAGTGTTGACTTAGCCATTCAAGTGTGACATTTAAACACCTAAATTTTCCTTAATACTGATGTAGATTTTATCCAAGACTGGCCATCGATGTCTAATATATCCGTCTGCTTGGAAGTCTAATTCTACTCTTTCATTTCCTATCAAGGGCAATAGAAAAAAAAGGAGGTGGATACTAAAAGAAAGGAATAGGTATCAATTTGATTTAATTCTTCCCATAATCTGGACAGTCTTTGTCAACCCACAGCAAACAAGATGTCCTCAAGGCTGTGTTTCTGATTGAGAAACCTTTACAAGACAAAATAAAACCAAACCAAAATGAAACAAACAAACAAACAAAAAAACAAAACCCCCCCACTACAACAACCAAAATAACAACAAAACAAAACAAAATTGAACAAACCTCAAAAACTCAAACCCACCAAAGAAAAAAAGAAGGTGCAACAGACTCTATTACTAATGGTATATTGTGAAGACTTTAATGTTTCTCCATATGCCTAGTGGGTCCAGGCTGACCAAGAGTTGAATACAATAAAAACCTACTTACAAGGAGAGGACCTTAAATGTCAAAACTTTTTATAAAGGTCTTATGAATATATAGAAATAATCTGACTTGAAATATGTCATTCACTTCAAAAATATATCTGAAATCCAAATAAAAAAAAAAAACAAAAGAGATGAGCCACACAATAAAAAACCTCACAAATGAAACCCCCACAAACTGTAATGAATTGTGTGAACTGCAATAAAACAAAACAAAAATTCAAAATTACCTTCAAATGTTGGAAATAAATAAATATTCAAATTATTGCCTATGCATGGTATTATATGTTGTTATGCACATTTTCTTCTTATTCCTAAGGCTAGGACCAGAAGAAACAATGTTAAAATAGGACAACAAATTATTTTCAACCTGTATGAAAAAAACATGAAGCTCTGGAAAACTGTCAAGAAAAGATCCATTCTCATAAAAAATCTAGGTCAGTTTTTCTGCCAGGAGATCTGACAATAGCTCATCATTGACCATGTTTATTTTATCTGGGTTTGAATGAAATGATCAATTACAACTTTTTATTTTCTAATTTCTATTTTAATATGAATGACAATATTAGTAAAATCCTGTTTGTATAAAAACCTCAGTAATTAAAATAAAATACATTTTGGCTCCAAAGCCAAAAAAGACAGACAGGAAAACTGCACCAAAACACAACTACATAGCCTGTGAAAGAGAGTCACTGCAGAAATAAATACAAAAGGTAAAAGTATTGTGTATGTACTGGATTGACCTACAGATTCACAGGTCAGCTTTTCAGAACTAGCTCCAAAACTTCATGTATTTGCTGTTTGTACACATAATCATGTAGCGGTGCATTCATATCAGGCTGTCAGACACATGCAGCTTGTAGATGGACAAAATGTTGAAAGAAATGTGCTCCTCTTTAAGGATTAATTTGAAAAGATGGACCAGGATGACTCTGGGGTGGGTGGGGAGTGAGGAAACCACAGAGTTTGGCTGTTTATTCACATAATCTCATTATTAGTAAATATTTCTTGAATGGAACAATTCAGCCTCATAACTCTGTGAAAAACATTGGCAATTATCATGTCCTCAGAGAAGTGTGAGAAGAAAAAAGCATGAGTAACTTGCCTATTGACAGCATTGGCAGAAAGCAGTAGGAATGTACCAGGATCCTTCAGAAATCTTGTCCTTTGCTTTATCAACATTTGTCCATGCTAGGCAAGATGGATTAAGCATGATTCTAAGTCCTACTGCCTTCTAACTTCAGAGGTTACAGCAGTGTGAAGTACAGCAGTGCCAAGATTCTTCCATGCTTTTTCTAGAACAACATAAGGTCTGAGACTGGGCTTAGTCACAGAATCACAGAATGAGTAAAGTTGGAAGGGACCACACAGGAATCATCTGGACAAGGCTTCCTACTCAAGCAAGGTCATCCTAGAGCATCTATTTTGATGTACCTTTTTATTTATAACGTTTTCAATATATTGATATTTCATCATGATCCGGTTTCCTTTACTCCAAGAAAAGACAGGCTTGCTCTCAGGCATCTGGGGAACTGCCCATCTTTCTGCATCAATTAACAGAATTAAGAGAGCACAGACACATATTGCAAATATTTGCAAATACACAAATGCAGTTACAGAAAATTGGAAAATCAGACAGTGTGTCAGACTGAAGCAGAATTTTCACTTTCTTGATGAGGGATTTTTAATCTATTCCTTTTTATGGTTTTGAAGCCATGATGCTTCTTGTTCTCTTCAATCAAGCCCCGGGCCATTTCCATACTTGCTGTTCCTTTCTGTTAATGTCCTGCTAAAAAGGTATTTTGAGGCTCAACACACCTGAAGATTTTGCATAAAAGACTTTTAATCTTGAGAGCATAAATAAAAAACTAGAACATCCAGAACACTTCTCCTAGCTCCTCAAAAATATTATGTTTTCGTTGAGCTCTTTGTTCCTGTGCTTAATTCTAGTTTAAAATGTATGTGAGAGAAATTTTTACTACCAAGCACTAAGCATGAACTGCGATCCCCCCCACAGCAGGTTTGAACAGCCTCAAAGAGTATGACTCATTCTTCAGGATCTAGGAAATGGGATCCCAATAAAAATCATCAAGTGACATCTTTGCAACTGATAGCTTTGCCTAGTACATCAATATAGTGATTTTTCTTCACTTCAGTGTCTACTTGTCATTGGTCTTCAATCTCATCTTCAAATGCAAAGTAGAACAGTCTGGTAAGATTTCCTCTTGAGAAGTTAAATCACTCGTTATTTTCAAACCATTATGACTGCAAAGTACTGTTGAAAACTCACATGAACAGCACACTTGTAGAGGACAGATGACACAAATGTTAATTTCAGGTAGAAGTCCAAACACATTGGATTTTTCTCATACCCTCTAGAAGGAAAGTTTCATCACTTCCCCCTCCTGGACACCATGTCATGCATTTTCTGCACAGGTCTCATGACACTTTGCATTATTGTAAATTACTGCAGTTAGAGCTTTCAACAGCATATTTGTGGGTTTCATCTATAAAAGCTTAACAAAAAGTCCAAAGAGCACTATGGAAACAGCCATGACATACCAGAGGAATGGAAAAAAGAGGTGACAGGGAGAGGTAGCGCAAAATCAAAATATTTTCTTTTCCTTCACATGTGTCTTACTTTTATTTATCAATTGCATCTAAAAATTTGGGATTTAAGGATCTAAAGAGGAGATTTATTTTAACAAATGCTTCACTTCATCCCTCAACCAAATTTTCTCCATCTAACTACAATGAGAGACTAGCAAAACTGATTTGCTAGACACAATTTGCAGTAAAATTGCTGGGGAATGTTTTCTCAAATTAAATTAGTGACGGCAATCTTAGAGAGATATAGGTAATGAAAACATTCATGAGTGTGCATGTGACAAAAAAACCCATGTGCTTTAAGCCAAACTTGCTTTTCATTGCTCTTTTGTCACATCAGATGTTTTTATACAAAAACATAGACTGTCCATATATTCACCACATCTGGTGTCCCAGTTTGGGTTTTTAGTGAAAACACACAAGAATGTGACAAACTTTGATTGATTAGCTAAAGTGAGTGACAGCTTCCTTCTAAGTGCCTAGACCTGATAGCGTGCAGCAGCGCACAGGAACCCAAAATGAAGGTGTCAGCCAAGTGCAGCAGTGGCTCACGCTAATTTTCATCAGGAGATCCAATCTTCACATCCTGTTCACATAGACACATAGGGCTGAGCTCTGGGTTATTCCAGAAAATTGTCAGAGCCTGACTTTTATTAAAGCTCACTTTGGCTGACAAAATGCTGACAGTTTCAGAGAAAAAATGCCTATAATATTATACAGTGTGAAAATGTTAACCAGTAGGCAATGAGTAATCTTTAAAAATATATACTGTTTGGAAACTAATGTAATCTTCATAATATCAGTAAAAAATAGCATGTTAAATATGTAGAGAGAAAAGCAAATTGAGTAAGATCTTTATTACTGGGTCTTGATAGTTACCCGTTCTTTGTGAAAAAATTACACAGCTTAAAAAACCAGACCTGGAATAAATGGCATAATAACAACATTATATATATATATATATAAACACATTAAAACATTAATTATATTTATAGATATGTCCATTCTAAAATAAGCTTGATTTCATAGAAAAAAAAATGTTTTTCTAAGCAAAAAACAAGGCAAATTTCTTCTCGTATTTTCTTAAGTGTTGCTAGAAGATATTGGCAGCATGTTCTCCCTTTCTGGCAGGATTGAGGGTGAAGAATGAAGGTTCACTCCTCAAGAGTGTGAAAGAGATGTTCATATTTTCTGTTAAAGATGAGACCCTTAAAATTAAATTAGAGATGGGCAGCAAAAGGTTTTAAATGAATTTTATCTTATTATAAAAGTAGTTGCTTGTTTCCAGCTGGTTGAAAGAGTCAGAGAACCAATATGTCCGAAATATTCCGACAGCCTGTTGAGTAGTCTTTTCCCAGAAAAAAAAAATCACATCATGCACATGGTCCTGTCCAGTTCAGCAGGATTTTCAATAATTTTGAGAGATAAGCTCCAGACTAATCCCTACATGCATTCATTTAGCATACATGTGCATGGATAAGGCAAGAAAAATCTCTCTAGAAGTCCAGAAAATTATATGAGATAGATAGATAGATAGATAGATAGATAGATAGATAGATAGATAGATAGATAGATATAATTTTTTTTAAGATCCATGCCATCTAATGAAAAATGATTTCTATTTAATTTCTGCAGTCTGAGCTGTCTGGGCCAGCATTCTCTTGTCACTGTTCTCACTCCTTTCCCATACCCAGCTGTCCACTCCTGAGCATTTCAGCTTGAGCACCTGTACTATCAAACTTTGGTCAGAACTGCTTTGGCTCCTGCCAGCTACATCTTCCACAGATGATGTTGATGCAGAGGACCACAAGAGAATGTGCTTGGGGCCATGCAATTTCAGTATCTTTCCATCATATCTGTTGGCCACTGTCTGGTTCACCTTCCAGAAGATTTAAGTTACTAATATTTAGCTGTAAGGACTCTATTCCTTTCTGCCTCAAAACATAACACAATCATAATAGAAGAAATTAGGACATTGGTTTCTAATTGAATAAATTAATTTACCTTCCTCATCCCTAATCCTGACAAATTAAAGCAATTTAATCTACCAAAGTTTTCTTTGAACCCTGTAAACCCATAGACTGGTTGATAGTTTCTAACACTCTCTACCAGTACTTCATCTGGGAAGGAAAAGAAAGTGGTGGACACAACAGATATTTCTTCACTGAGAGTACTCTCAACTTTCTGACTGGATTTCATTTGTGAGATTAAGCATCATTCAGTAGGCATCATTCAGAAGCTTGTCAAGAGTGGATCAAAATTGACATCATGGGGTGATGTACACAAATCCAAAACATCTCTCAGATTTTGCATTTGTACTATTCAGACTGTGTATAAATCTCATTTTCACAATTTTTTTCCTTTAAAGCAGGAGAAACATGCACAAATCTAAGTTAAATACTTTAAAATTCACTGATGGTTTGAAATGCAGACATACATTCACCTCCACACTTTGCAGATGTTCCCTCTCTATGTCACAGTCATGCAACAGGCCGGGCTATTGGATGCTTTACTGGCTCATAGTCACATTTTGCTCTTGAGCCCAAATTTCAGTCTTCTGTGCATATACTTTTCTTCCTCTCAAATTCTCCTGAAAATGACATATCCTAAGCAGCTGGCTTTGTAATTGCATAAACCAAGCATACACCAACTCATCAGCTGGAAGCAACCAGACTTCCTTCTGTTCTGCTCTTGCACTACTTGATCACAGAGTATCTAAGGCACCAACCTAAAGCAGCCATGAAAAAAGCCAAATATAATCTGAGAATATATTCCTGTTAGACCCTAGGGAATATTAATATCACTTCTCAAAATACTGGTGGCTTACATCTGAGCTGTTTTGTATCGTTCTGGTCATCTGTTTCAAGAGAGATTGATCCAAAAAGAACATATGCAGAGACCAGCTAGTAGGATGATCAGAAAAAGAGATAACCTCTTTTAAGAGGTTGCCATTGTGTGGGTTCTAAGCTTAATTTAAAAATCCACAAAAATTGTTGGGTAAGGGTCAGGTATGGGAAAAAGTTTGCTCATACATTGGAAGCCAAGAGTAGATGATGAGAAAACATAAGGTAAAATTATTTACCCTGTACAAGAATACAGGAATAAAGAAATGAGATTAATTGGTTATAGATAAATTCAGGCCGAAAGCAAATTTCTTAGCCATCACAGCAGAACATTTAGGAACAATTTTAATTTATAACAGCAAGAATACAAACCTTCAAATAAACTCGATGAAAAAGTCCTTCAAACACTAGACCTCATCAGCCAGTTTATAAGCACTTTTACCCAGTCCCTGATAAAGGACATGACCAGAGCTAAAGCTACAAAGAAACATCCCTTCTTATGAGCAAGTTTATCACTTGCACCCTGTGCTTAAAGTTATCATTTCAACAATCATTAGCTGTCAGGTCCCAAATATGAAACAAAATTCCCCATCAGAGTCTGCATTCTGTCTAGTAAAACGAGTGATGACCCCAGATGAACATTTGCAAGTGTATAGAAATGTTATTTTTAGGCATGAAAATCCATGCATCAGCAAAAGACACTTCCCAGTTCTAGTACTGATTAATGGACAGAAGCCTCCCAAATTATATAACTGTTTAGTTTTACTTGAAACACCAGGGAAAATGGAGTCAAGGCTTGAGCTGATAAAACAGGCTTTGTTTCAAATTGCTCAGCTGTCACTTCTTATGCAGTTAACATCAGTTAAGCAATAGAGAAAGGAAGGCTGAGGATAGTGGACAGAACACATACAAAAATTCTTGCAACAAGGTTAGCTTGCTTTATCTTTGAAACCTGGTGTTTTGTTGTTTGTTGGTTTGGGGATTTTTTCCAGTCTCCAGCTAACAGAAGAATTGCAAAGATATTACTTTGTGATCATCACTGAAAGTGTGTAGTAATTCAAAATTCATTTTGACAATTTGTTAGCTGATGCAGTTCAGATATAATGAAGACATCTCACTCACTAGATTGCACACTATGCATGCAGAATTATGCAAATTAACAGATATATCCATCTAAGTCAAAATTTCACCATTAAAACCTCTTTTTTCCCATGTGCTTTTTAATAGCTTTTTTCTACTACATGTGTTCTTCCTTCTTTTATTGATCTGCCTGTGCAGATTTGATGTATTGGATTGTTACAATTTTCAGACTTTATTTTTTTAGTATCCCTTTTGGGAACTTCTTACTGTTTGGTTCAAAAAGTCATCTCAAACTCATCTGGAATAGAAAGTCAATACTGATGCCACAGTTCAACAGTAGGATACCCTGCTGTAAATGTAACACCCTCCAATGTTGACAGGGATTATATACTCATTAATTAAAGCTCATTTAAAGCCTTGACTTGGACATAGTTCCATAAAACTCATTTCACTTAACATGATATTTAGATCACAAGTGCAATTATCAACAAGCTTACTGGTTAAATATGTAATTCTTAAAATCACTATAATTAACTTTTGGAAATGTGAGAATTTTGGGTTATTTTTTGAAGCAGAAAGCTATTTCAGCAACAACTAGAGACAAAAGACAATGCTGTCGAAGTTTTAGTTTCTGAAACAATGCATATTCCGTCCCTTCAATATCAAAATACGAAGCAAGTTTCTCAAAGCATGTTGAATATGCAATTCCCACCATAGCAGCTCTGTTCCTTATCATCCTCAAAAATCCCACTAACTGCTACCTAAAGTTTTGAGAGAAAGATGAATTTTACCTGTCCTGTCAGTATGTAGAACAACTGATCCCATCACTTAATCTTTTGTCCAGACAAGTGAGTATAAATGCTTTCCAATTTCTTCATCTGATTGCATTAAATGCTGAACTAACAAATATTAGTAATAGTAATAATAATAATAGTAATAGAAGAGATGATTGTGTAAACGTAAACATTTCATTGGTTTCTTATTTAATAACAGAAACTATCTTGGTGCATGGACTCACTCATGTCAAGTGTAGAACACCCATCTGTTGTGATTTGTGTTACATGCACAAGCAAATCTGCAAACTTTTTGGATAGCTGCAGATTTAGGTAAAAGGCCCTAAGATAGGAGCAATAGATGGGAAAAAATAAACAACAAAGGGCAATGGAACAAGATATGATAGAAAATTAGGCGGAAAACTACAAGTGTTAAAAGAAGTAACTCTTCCATAATGAAAAAAATGCTCACATGAATAGCAAGAATTTATTCTTTAAACAGCCAAGCTTAGCAGCAGACCACTAAATTCTGTAACACACAGGAAATCTTTGAAGGTGTTTGTTAGCTGACATGGGGCAGGTGTTTGGCATGATACTTGCCATAGCAAATACACACAACTTATTGTGCTTTCTGGTTCTATGCGTGTGAATGAGGCCTGTTACCCCATGGCCTCTTCATTCACAGTCCAGAATTTATTTTTCTGTGATGGTACCACAAATATGCATTGCAGCCTGCTCTCAGAGGATGTTTACAGAAATCCTTATGCAGAAAAACTAATGGATGACACAGTCAGACAAGTTTGGGATTGGATTTCTCGGCATTGGGCTATGGAGGCATTTCTTCTTAGAAAACAAAGATTGAAATAAATAAATAAACCCTATAGACAAAGGATGGTAAATCCAGTCCTCAACTTCTCTTTTACTGGCCATCACCAATGTTTTCTATCTTTCTAACCATTTCTACCTTGTAATTTTGCTTTTCTTTTTTCATCCCTCTTTTCACTTTACTCTTTATTTAACTCCCTGGTTCTTCTTCAGGACAGTTTTCACTATACAGCTCCTCTAAATAATTTTGCTAATGTTGCAGGGGTTTTTGGGGGTTTTTTTTATAGCAGCAGTTGCTAAAACATCTTATTGGGTTACAGCTGAGAGATGTAACAGAGGATCCTCTTATGTCAACTGCTGTGCAGGGCACCTGTAAAAGAACACTAAATAATTCTCAGAAATGGGGTCAGTGATAGCTACAGTAGGAAAGCAAGAATATCATCCCCAAAAGGTGCTTACATATGTGTGTGTAATGATCCAATTAGTGAGAGATACCTTTGCCCAAACTAAGGTACAAATAAGACCACATGTCAAAGTCAATAATACAGACTATATTTAACAATGAATGTTAGGTAGAGAGATAGAAAGAAATAAAAAAACCTGTTTGTGTGTGTGGAGGAGACAGAGATAGAGAAAGAGAGAGTGTGATCAAGCAGAAGATAATCCGCACCCACTGCTCCAGAGGTGTCCCCTTGGTTGTTCTTCACCCTGATTTTCCCAGTGGTGGGAACCCTAAGGTTGTTCAAAACTTTTTATTATTTATACATTTTAGAGAACAATAGAATTAATGTTTATTGCCTACAGACTTCTCTTATGCTGCTGGTTAAATTATTCCCTTGCTTCTAATGCTGACTAATCTCATGCTCGGTCTTTCACCTCCTGTGTGTTGTTGGGGTTCCTCAATCAGTGGGTTGTAATGTCCCCTCACCAGAATAACTTTTTACCCTTTCAGAACAGATTTCAGCACAGTTTCTGAGTTACCCTAAGTTCTCTATCCTTTGTGTCCATTACCAGTGGTATATTTTTCTCCCCAAGTTTTGTTAACCTTTCCCTTGGTCTCAGAAAATAGTGCACCTTTATCTTACATCAAGTTCCCACTGTGGTGGCATAACCTACAGTCCAAGTTACAGGTGTCCATAGAATTGTATTTCAGGGGAAGTGTTAAATATTCGTTGGTGGTTGCAGATGACATCTGTCCCATAATTTGGTGTGAACTTTGACTGGAGATACCTGTACAAGCTTCTTTACACATTTTGTCACAGCAGGAATTTTTGTCTGGATGCATTACCCAGGACAAGCTAACCAGATCTTGCCTACACCAACGCTAAAGATAAAGTCATCCTGTCACTCTGTTCTATGTTTATCTCATGGCAAAGACCTTCTGTGGCCTTGGCAGTGTTTGAGACAGGCAACTGCACTCCTAAAGTTCTTACAGAGTGTAGGTGTAAACCCAGCCTCCCTGATTCATTTTAAAGTAAATTTTTACATGTAGAGAATTAAATAGAGATTGAGGCTGAGATTTCATGAAGTTCTGATCTATTAGCAGATAAACTCCCAGCTATCAGGAGATGGAGATCATAAGGCAGGGAGCATCTTTATTTGTGCGTCTTAGAGAGCAGAGACAAATTGGTTTTCTGGACAGGGCCCCCTACCACCTATTGAATGACCATTTACATTCCCAGCTGTGCCCAAAGCCACAGAATTTTCTAATGCTTTATTTAGTGGGGGCATAGGAGACCACCTTCCTTGAAGCCACACTATGCTGATGTTAAAAATTACATTGATTTTCCTCAATTTGCACAATGTTAAGGATCATCCTTTCTGCCCAAGCTGATCCAGGTAGGGTACCAGAGAGAAAGGGTAGCAGGCTGATGTCCAAGGCACCAGGATTGGGATACAGTGGAGTTTTTGTTGGCTTTCTGATTCTTGCCAGGCACTGTTTGTTCCCAGACAAAGAGCTACCAAGGCCCTCAGGCATACCCTGGGATTTTATTCACCACCTGAGGTGCTTGATTGGATGAATTCAAAGCAGCTAATGAATCTTATACTTAAAATTTATCACTCATATCTAAGTCACCTGCCACTGAATCAAACTAGCTTTATATGTTTTTGGAAATCAGAAGTGATGCCTTTTGATGGCAGTCTTCTAGAGATATAAATACATTATAATAAGCTCTGGGTTATTTATAGATATTTGGGGTTGTACCTTATGCTTTTGTGCCTGCATCTATGTATTTGTGTCTTTTTACCTTCTGAGGACCTACAATGCAACTCTGAATGCCAAGGCACACACTTTCCTTTGCATAATGTCTTACTGACAGTTAAACACTCATTTATAACCACTGTGTAAGAAGCTACTTAACCTATGATTTATACTGAGGCATGAAAAGAAGAAATGGATTGAGGTGAAGATACAGGAAGAAAAGAGGGCAGGGCAGAACAAGCCAGCTTTTGGTTTAGAAAATATCCTTAGGCAATCATATTCTGAAGTATGGAAAAGTGCAAAATATTTAGGATACCATGTACAATATAATGAGTGTTTAGTGTTTTTTGTGGTTGACCAGTTTTCCCATGATTAGCTAGAAGGAAAGTAAAAAGGGGAGAAGCCTAGAGGCTCTTCTCAGAAACTGAATCAGGGTCCTTCATTGATTTTCCATAGTTCATGGCTCTGTCAATCCCAAAAAGAAAAAATGAAAAAAAGCACTATCATGGAATTTCAAGCACCTGGCTGATTTGAATGAATCTAGCTAAAAAATCAAAACATGTACTGCGAAAAGTAGTGGTGACATTTTTGCTGACATCCTGATCTCTCTCTTTAAGCATTTATACCCTTGATCATTGCTGATACTCTGAATTATTTTCTGTGCTAACTTCAGTATTTCCACACAAATAGCAAATCTAAATAAACAGTGCATTTCTATTGAAGCTATAGAACCGCAAAAAACAGACTGGAAAAGTTTCCAATTTTACTGGAAATAAGCTGCCTACCAGGAACAAGATACAGTTAAAGAATAAAAAATGATACTTGCTTTTTGTTTTGCAAGATATAGAATGACCAAAGGCAGTGGGTAGTTTAATGTAACAGAAATTGCACAGCTCTGCTTTTTTCTTTGTGTAGACAATACTGTTGGAGAGTTTTTACAAACAATTTTCACTCTATTAATACTTTAAGCGTTATAATATTCATCATCAATAAATTAAAATCCTACCTATATTATGGAGCAAAGGATGCTAAGAAAGAGCATGACTTAAACATTCCAGAAGCATTCTCTTATAACTTAATATACAAGAAATGTCTTTTACATGTTTATAGAATAACTTCATAATCAGTTAAATAAAGCTTTTGCTAACATTACTGCTATAATTTCTAAGCACATATGGATATATGTATGAATGCTCTTTTTAAAATATTTATGCAACTGTGTATTTAGAAATGAACTGCTCTTTAGCAAATGAGTGTTAGTGAGCCTGTCAAAACACTGTTAGTTCTTTTATGGTTATTTGTATTTAATTTTCTACCTGCTACAATAAAAAGATTTAAATGATATGGCAAACAGCTAGTGATTTCTCTACAGGGTTTATCACACTACTTTATTAACATAGCATACAGATTATCGAGCAGCTGATGTTATCCTCCAAGAAAAAATAACGACAATTAACTTCCCTCCCAAATTCCTGACTGCCCCAAATATTAAAAACCAGTGATACATAGAAATTGGGAAAAAAAAAAACAAAACAAAACAAAAAAAACCAAACCAAAAAAACCCAAACCAAACAAAAACAAAAAAAAACAAAAAAAAACAAAAAAAAAAAAAAAAAAAAAAAAAAAAAAAAAAAACAAAAAAAAAACCACAAACCAACCAACCAACCAACCAAAAAAAAAAAAAAAAAAAAAAAAAAAAACAAAAAAACCACAAAAAAAAAAATCCAAAAAAACAAAAACCCTCAGAACTCCTTGCCTGATAAATGATAGGAAAGTTTGACAGATCAGAACGATACGAAGCAGCCTAAAACATTTGGCACAATGTGTGTCTGGCATACAGAGACTGCTTGTCAAATGCCTATGACTCCATACAGCAGCTAGGGACCCTATGGAGCAGCAGATGGACCATTAAGGTAGTATTAATGTAGATGCCATCAGTTTTCAGTTCTGACTGGGACATACTCTTTAGAACTATGAGCAGCTGCTGCCATTTATTGTGACAGCTTCCTGCTAACTTTTGCCAACTGGCACAATCTGACTCTTTGTACCTGAGCTATTAAATGTGTGACTTCCACAATTTTATTCCTCCAGAGAACCCTTTTAATAATCCTCTGAAAAAGGGATAAGGCATTTATCATCAAAGTTGATACACATACCATATAGTTCCATTGTCCTTTCACACTGGTTGTGGATTTTACATCAGAAGTAAGCATAAGCAAGCTTCCTGTGTCATACACAATGCCTGAAATAAGCAAGACTGGTGAGTTTTTAAACTGCATTTAAATGAACTGCATTTCAACTACTTGAAATTTTATTTCAAGTTTTTGATTTAGCTTACCTTTTGGAGGAAAAAATCTGCCAAAAACAGAAACAAAAGAAAAAAGGAAGCATATTTAATTTCATTAATACACAGAAAGAGAAGTACCTTCTTTTTAACTAATTCTTTCTGTCAATGAGCACAGGTCAATATTACAATTATTAAGGGATTTTTGAACACCTGCTGGTCTACTCAATATCTAAACATTCCTTTTGTAGCAAGCAAAGCTGTCCATCCCTGTAATGTCTTTACTGCTAGCAGGAATAGTGCATTATAAATGATAAGTGATCATGTATTTGTTATCGCTCACACTATAATTTTAGCAAAATATGCAACAATACTACTGGCAGAAAAATCCCACCCTGTTGTATATGTCTTTGATCCAGCTAGACTTCCTGGGATACATTACATCATTTGATTGTGCCAAACAAGAAAGCTAACAGTACAGCACAGCATAAGGTTTGACATACAATAAGAGCTGCAGCTAGTCATTATAAAAAAGTGGCTGGCAGGCATTCATTATGCTGAGCTAACATTCTTCTGCTACAAATCTTCCTGCAATTGGACTAATAATGTGTGCATGGACTTCTATCACCAAATTTAGTTGCTTGATGCTACACTAGGCATGTCTGCAGGTGTAATGTCCCCAAAAAATAAATCTATGAGTCAAAAAAACCCATTTAAAAATTTCTGTGCTGATATGTGGAATGGGAGCTATATACACACTATTAAAAATACAGAGGATATAAGTGTGGAACCTTCACTTATTGGGAAAATTATAAATCGAACATAACTAATAGAAATGTTTTACATGAAGAGAAAACATTTGAAACAATATTAGCAGTTCCAGTAGAAACTTAAATCCTGAATATTGCAATGATTTCACTTCCAGTATAACTTAACTTTTACATGTAGTATGCATCGCACACATATACTTACTATATTAGAATTCTGACTCTAATCAGAATCAGAATATTTTTCAGCTATATTTTTTTTATACTATTATACATACTTTGAGTGAAGGTTACCCTAAAATTGTAATTATTTTGATATGTGTATGAACCTAAGCAATTGTCCAGTGTGCAGAATAATACCTGTTCTGGGAAATTAGGATTATGTAAAGTAATGCATGTATAATAATATCAATCCTAAGAACTCAGCAGCAATTTAGAAAAATCTCAATATTTACTAGGATTAAGGATTTACACCCTGATTTTAGGGGTTTACCCAACATAAAGAGTAGCAATGTGCTTAAATATCATCAGATAATGGCCCTAAGGGTCATGAACTAGAAAGGCATCTTTGTTCAAGAAACACCTTTATAATACACTCAGCTTCAAAAGCCTGCTCAAGACCCACTGCATGGTTCTTAAAAATGAACCAACCAACCAGCTAGACAAGAAAGCAACAAGTAAAGCACAGACTTAAATGCTGTTCTGAGTGAAAGCCTGGAGTGGGAGGTGGTAGGGAGGGAAGGAGAAGTGGAGACAGAGGACAGAGAGGTGGTAAAAATCTGTGGGAACTTAGATGAAATGAGTACATAGACATCACGAGTACTTACATTACCTAGCTATGAATGAGATAAATGAAATTATGCATAATGTTCTACTTTAGTTAAGTAAATGGCCATTCAATTTTTAAGCACTTAACGTAGTAGATAACTCACGTGTATGGCAAAATGCCCATATAGCATCACAATAACAGTTCCTGACTTTAACTGTACTTAAAATAGTATTACTGAAAATACACTCATTCTCACATGTACCACTGGATAAACCCTGGGACTTTTCTATCTCTTTGTTTCTATAGAGTGTACAACTAAATAATATATGTATTTACAAGAACAAATCCATAAACAGAAAATGTGGTTCAAAAACCTGGGTTTGATAAGTACCCCTTTGAGACTATGAACTTAGTTATGTGGAGACAGAGGAAGACTCAGTTAATATTTTCCAAAGCCATCACTAGCACTGAGAAGTTGCACCTATGAAAGTGATTCTTCTAGCAATATTGTAACAAACTATAGACAATCATAGGAAAGATTTTTAATGTCATTGAGTACTTAGCTAATCAATTTAAAACCTTTTGTTTATACTCAACATGGCAAAGTAATGGGACATTAATTGTTTATAAACTTTCTACAGCTTATATAGAAATTATTTTTGTGCATGATTACCTCAGTTTTTACACCCTTTGCTGTACTCTGTTCCACTATAAACTAAGCATAAGGATAAAAGCGACTCCATGTAAGAAATCAATTCAGGTTTTGAACCCAAGTAGTAAAACACTTCCAGGTTATAGAATTGGCTCAAATTACAGAGCATTTTTGTTGCAAGGACAAATATATAAAATCTGATTTCAGACCCAAAAGAGTCCAGTAGAGTTTTACAATTTCAGGATTTCTAAACAACTTTTCTTTCTCAAGGAGACAAGCAAATATTTGAGTCAAGTTTTGTCTTATTTCTTACTGAGCAATCACATCAAATGAATGCTGCAATATTTAGAAATTTTTAATATGAAGAACAAGATTTTTAGTCAATTTAGGCAACTGCTTAACATGTGGTTCATGAACTGGAGTGGAGGGAGAAGAAGAGAAATTACTCTTAATTTGGAAAATATTACTCCTCAAAATTTTAGCTGATTGTAAATTGTTCAAAACAAAAATAGCTGAAAACAAGAGGTTCCACCCAAAGCTCAAAGTCAGCCCTAAATTTCTGATACATTAAAATGCTTTTTCCCTTAGTGATAATCTGCATAAATATTCTATTGCATGTGATAATAATAATAAAAAAATGTGCATCGGCAGAAAAAAGAGGGTAAGTATCTATATGTATGTAGGAAAAGGTTTTCCTCATTTTACACTCTTTCTTTATTATTTTTTGACTTAGGAGTCTGAATATAGTGTTATATTTTATTTTTTTTAATTAAAATTATCTCTCTCATAGTCTTTCAAATGTGCTAAGCTCATAGTCTCAATTTAATTCTTTGAGCAAAAAGACTGTATGAAATTACTATCACAAATGGTTTGGATTGACACCCATATCAGCAATTCCCACCACAGAAGGCAAGAACTCAGTTGTGAGTGGGACAAAACAACCTTTTGGAGTTTCTAGCTCAAAAGTTGAAATATATTGGTAAAGAAGTGGGAAAAATCTTTACATCTAAGAATGTAAAAATGGATCATACTTTAGAGTTCCATCCAGACCATTATCCAGTGACCAAAACTAGGTGTCTGAGGAAAAGATAAAGTACATAATATTTCCAAATTTTCCAATATTTGCAAACTTTCATGGAAGTTTCAGTATCAAGAATATGAGAGACAAAATTTTCATTGTGCTTAACAGCCTTTACTTTCATGAATTTGTGTTATTGCTTTTTAACCTGGGGAAAGAGTCTCATCAAATGCTGTACTGAAAACATGTATTCCACCTTTAGTTTTGCTTTTTTTTAGGTGTTAGCTGCTAATTTCATTCACTTACTGCTAGTTTGTTTACTTATAAAAAACTCGGTTAGTAAATTTCTTTTTATTATGTCATTCATGCTTCTGTCATGTCTTGACCACCTCAAGAAGAAGAAGAAGATGAATACAAGAAATGAGTGAATAAAAAATAAAAGTAAAACTATTTATATTAAGATGCATGATCTTTGGTCCAGCTGATCACAGAATCAGCACCAACCCAAATACAGAAAAAGGAACTTAGGCTCATGTGGGAAATGGACAGGACAGCCCCTAAAAACAGCCCGTACATACAGAAAGCTCTATTGATTAGAAAATGGGAAAGCACAGCAGCTGCACACTGTGTGCTTTTCTTTTCCTAAAAATCTGCAGTGTTATTTTCATTATACTTTTTCTGAGTTTGGAGACTTGCTGGTTGGAGGAACAGGACATGGCTTCAGTTCTAAGCCAGGTAAGGCTATTTTCTTTCCAGCAGAAGATGAAGGTCACTACCGACCCACAGGATCTGCTTTGCACTGCCATACATAAATGCGTAGACTATAAGCTTCGTAATGCAAACAATAAGCAATGCTCTGTGCTTTCTTTCCACCCCTAGAAACAAAAGAATATCGTGTCTTTTATTTTCACCCTCCCCAAATAGAGTTCAAAGACTTACAGGTGCTTTAAAAAAATACCTGCTTTTCATCAATGTGCATATTTTACCAGTTTCAAAAGCATATTAATATCCTTTGTGACTTCAGTTAAAGTAAACAGAAATAATTGGAAAGGTGACAGATAAATTATTAGAAGACAGTATTTAGGATTTGCAATACAAACTAAGCAAAAAAGAAGGTAAAAATTCTTCTCAGATAAATAATTTAAAAGAAAGTAACACTTTTACTTGAGCATGAATTGTTTATTTAGGATAATATTTTTCTATATATATATTAGGAACAAATGAAAAATAAGTGCTACTTTTTCATAGTAAACCACACATGTAACTATTCATTTTGGCTTAAATTTTAGCAGAAAAAATTACAGAGTATGTGAAATATTGAAATAGCTGTCTCTAGCCACTATTAATGCAATGTTCCTGTGTAAACTATACGTTCTACTAAGCTGATAATTATCTTTGTATTAGTCACTGTACATTAGATCAAATAATGGCAATTACTCTAAGGTAAATGTTTCAAGCATAGCCAAAATAGTACTACAAAGGTAATTACACACCTAGTAGTCTTTTGTTTAGTTAAAATGTACTTTCCTCCTTAGAAACCTTTTACCACTTCCAAAGCTAAAGGATTCTTCTCCTCTTGCAGAGGGCTAAGCAATCTTTATAATTTATTTTCCTCTACAATTAAATGTATGAAATTAATGAAGATCTGTGAGAATAACTACCGAACACAATAGAGCAATAGAGCTTTATTAAATAATAGTGAATATATTGATTTCTACATATGGAAGTATTCAACTGGAAAATGTTTGATTCACATGATTTACAAAAAATAAGCTTCCCAGCTATTTTGTTACCTGAAGTTGTGTCCCTTCCCTCAAGCAGAAACTGTATTTTGCAAAAGATGTATCTCTTGACATGTATGATAACGACAGATGGCACAAACACACCTGGAACTAATAAATAAAATGCATTCCTCTGCTCAAGGTAAAACATCCTTTCTCATAATATGAAAGCCTGCAACATGGATTTGGACACCTTAATGTCACATATTACATATATTATCTCTGTGCTGCCTCTGCTCATCAATTGTGTTTGTTGTCAGAGGCTGTGCTCCAAAAACAAAGACAGTGGGAATGCACAGAGCTGTGTGACACATTGGTGGAGGAACAGGCATGTCACATACCTGCAGCTTCAGCAGTGGAAAGCCACCAAGCTGTGCCATGTCACCACTACCTTCTGCAAAATCTCAGTTCAAAGAAAGGTGTGTGACATGTCTGCCTCACACTTCAAAGACACATATGCCACGTGGCAAAAGCTGCTGCAAGCCCCTTCTCATGTTTTGGATCAGCATTTTATACTTGGGATTTTTATTCCTTCTCCCACATGGTGCTAATAAATGGAGGAAAATCGTTCCATTTTACACACCTGAAAGCATCCGTTTTCAAAAGCTAATGTCAGATCTGTCACCTTGCCTGTATATGCATTTTTGACTGTTCACACTGAGTATGGCTTTTGCATCCCATCATGCTAACCTGGCACTTTTAAGAACACAGTTTCTTTAAGTAGTGTTGAATATACACATGCAGGATTTTGCATCATGGGAGGATACACAGATTTTATTTAGTGGAAATATATTGTTGGGTTTATCCAAAATACGTGAGACAATGGTATAAGCCTTCCACCAGTAAAAGTAATGATGCTGCCCTAGAGGAAATAAAGTAAAATTGATTTACATGAGTGAACATTTCACATGTTCCTTTGCATAGTGTATTTAATAAAACCTTTAATTAAACTTCGATTACAGGATGGTCCAGACCTTTAAGTCTAAAGTATATTATGTCTGTAAAAAAAGCCTCCTCATTGATATTTATACTTCTGAGATGAAAATATTTTCATTTGTACAATATTTTCATCATGGAGACTACTCAAGCACATTGGCATGATATTTTAGGAAACAGATTAAGTGCTGCTTTCTGAGACACACACAAAAAACCCAGCAAACGTGGCATTTTCTATTCTAAAGGACATCATATGCATTTGTAGCTGTTACAATTTCTTATTATTCCTTTCATCAGTCAAACTTCTGAACTATTGAATATTGCCTAAGAAAATCTCAGCTTACCATCAACACTGGAATTCCCTTTGAATTGAGAAAGTATGCGTTTTCTAACATGATGCTCTTTTGTGACACTTTCTACCCACTGCATAAAGACAGTCAGTCACATAGCACTTCAATGGTAAGTCTGACAGCTTTCCTGGACCATTAGCCACTCAAGGAATGGCTTTTACAAGGAGGATTCCCTGGGAAACAAAGGTTTGCAGATTTCAAATTACGCTGCCTTGGAAAAGAGAGGAAAGGTTGTGCAGACTAACTGGGAGATGTAAATGGTCACAAGTAACAAGTTTCTGTGGGGTATCTTCAGGATGGAATTATACCAAGACAACTGCCTGTATGCAAGTGTTTTGCCCTTTTCATAACTACCATTTATTTTACATTTTTTCTTAGGCTGATGATCAGATTAGGTTCTAGTGCACTGCAGTACTAATATGCTCCATATTCTTACAAACTTATTCCTGTTCTTAATAAGACAGCTTCTAAAATCAACATAGTTTTGTTTCTATCATACACTTTTCTAAAATTTTACCCTTTTTTGGAAAACGTAATTTCTAAAGATTTCTAACAATGTGTTTCAAAACACTATTTTCCAAAATGACTTTTCTGGGTATAAACCAATGTTCTGGAAGATCCACCTGAATATGAGGAAGAACTTTCCTGTGCAGATGACCCTTGCTGGAAATATCCAAAAACTCTCTGGATATACTCGTGTGCCGTGTGCCCTAAGATGACTCTGCTTGAACAGGGATTCTGTGACTCCCATAAAGTGTTAATTGGGCAGCACTTGCAACTACACTTACATCGCACATAAGTCCTCATCTAAGAGTGAAAGAATCAAGCAACTTCACTTGTACATGGTATCAGAACCATTCTCTTATGTAGTTGAAAAGTCTGTCAAGGGTGGAGAGCTCATACTCAGAGAATTATTTTACTACTTTTTGCATTTACCATGAGCCAGGTTTTTGATTTCTTATGGAGGAGATGCCAACCCACAGAAAACCCAGAACACTTCAAAATTATACGTGTTATAATTTCTGTCTGTGTGTGCCATTACAGAGCTTTCTGTAAGAGGGAGCTATTCATATTGGTGCCATACTTATACATCCATACATTTACCTTCTGAACTGAATCCAGAAGAGGGCCACCAAAGAGCACCTCTGGTATGGAGACAGACTGAGGGAGCCAGGGTTGTTCAACTTGGAGATGAGAAGGGCCCAGGGAAACCATAAAGAATATTCTAGTACCTGAAGGGACTACAAGTAAGCTAGAGAGGAAATTTTGAAAAGGACACAGAGTGATAGGGCAAGGGGTGATTTCTTCAAATTAACAGAAGACAGATTTAGGTCAGACATTAAGAAGGACTTCTTCACTGTAAGGATTGTTAGGCACTGGCACAGGTAGCCCAGTGAAGTTGTGGATACCCCATCCCTGAAAGTGTTCAAGGCAAGGTTGGTCAAGTTCCCTAGCCATCGCAGGGGTATTGAAATTAGATAATTTCCAAGGTCTTCTCTGACAATCCATGCTAGGATTCTATGATTTTTAATAGAGAAAACAGAAACAAAGTTTAGTCCTCCTGAAAGCTGCAGCTACCTAGATCTTTTGAGAATTTGCTTTATTTTGCATGGGCAAAATACAACCACTACAAATGTCAATAAATAGATTTTCACTGAACTCAACAAGATCATCATGCTTTTGATATTTAGACAATTTAGTATCTATAAGGTGGCAAGTTCAGTGGCTTCATGGTTGGTTTTTTTTTAATATATAGCTTTGATAATATCAATTAACTGAACAACTTCATTCCTGTTGCTCCAGATCTCTCACTAAGTCATATTCCTTCTACTAGTTCTAATTCAGCTGTAGCTCTCTCAAGATTTTTATAATATCTGAAACTTCTGTTGTTGCCTGCACAATAGTTTTATCATATCTCTATGCCTAACACCATCCTTTTTTTAAGAGATTTATTCCTTTACTGGCTTCATATACAGCTGAGCTAAGATCCAGCCCAGTATCTAACATGATATTGCATCTCAAAAATAGAAAAATATTCTTAGTTCTAAATTTCTAATTCTGGTCTTACATAATAAAACATTGCCTCAGCAATAAAATTACATCAAATTTAATGCTATCATTTTAAGTGTCAAGATTACTCAGTTTTTCAAAATATACACATTTAAGCCATACTAGTTATAACCTAAGACCAAAATGTGGTAAACTTTCCTTTTTCACTAACACATATGAGTAAAAACACTGTTAAGCTGAAGACTTCTCACTGTATACTTATAGAATTGATGTAGAAATTATTTATATAAACACAATAACATAAAGGCAAGTAAGCAAGCCTTCAAGTCTCAGGACAGAAAGAAAGCACAAAGTTAGGGAAATATGAGCATACAAAATCCAAAAGTCACCTCATTCAACCATTATTCATTCATATGAAAAAAAAAAAACAAAAAACAGGCACAACTTATTTATATAAAATATATCCTAGTGGGATTTTTATATGTAATTAACTTATCATTTTTGTAAGGCAGAATTCTGACCAGTATTCTTTAGGAAGAAAATCTCCCTATAATCTTCGATATTTTCTTCCAGGGCCTTTTGGGGCAAAAACAAGAAACAGCAAGAAAAAAGCTGATGTCTCCACACTTAAACATGACAGTGCTGATTAAGTATTAGGTACCTCTTATACTTCCATAGAAAAGGTTAAGGCAAAGTTCATATTTGCCAAATATTAAGAAATATATTGAATATACTTTATTAAAATGAATAAACAAACATACAAACAAACCCTACAAAGAATAATTGTAAACTTATTACCTAAGATATTATTGAAATTTCAAGGATTCATTAATAATTCATTAGCTCACACAATTAAATAGAAATTAAATACTTAAAGAGAACTGCTTTTGATTGTATAAATCTCTTTTCTTCATAATGACATAATGTATCTGAACAGAACATCAAAAATGACCTTTACATACCTCGATGTACTACAACTGATTTCATCTCAACAAAGCTATTTTTTCAAGATTTCTGGAGCACGGAATGTCTAGGTTCTGTCTTGGGGTGATATTTCTATTCCATGATCATCTGCTCTATGCCTACAAATGGTTATTGTATCTTTAGGGTAGCTCTGGGGTGGCGGGGAGCCTTGCAGTTCTTGCACAAGTGTTTTCAAAGCCTCACTCCACAGGCATCTATGGTGCTGGGTGGACATCTTCCTCCTGTGGTGGTTTTTTTTTTTTTTTTTGTTTTGTTTTGTTTTGTTTTGTTTTGTTTGTTTTGTTTTGTTTTTTGTTTTTGTTTTTGTTGTTTTGTTTTGTTTTGTTTTGTGTGGGTTTTTTGTTGTTGTTTTTGTTTTTTGGTTTTGTTTGGTTTGGTTTTGTTTTGGTTTTTTTTTTTTTTTTGCTTGGACAGCTTGGGTTTTGTTAGCTTAGGCAAAAGGTTTATTTTTCCCTTTCCCTGGCCTTGGAGACTGTGGCAGCAATCCTTCAGAGGCGTTTTTGCAAAGTGAACATCTTGGTTTGGTTTTGGTTTGAGGCACACAAATGTCCAGGGACTGGCAGGACACTGAGGGGCTACTCTGTCCTAGAATGTGGAAAACCCAAACCAGTAAGAGAAAGGGACACCAAATCCACCAGCTCCATCTGCTGTGAAGAGGGAACCCATGCCAGAGTTCTCATTTGTTTTGTCCAAGTTGCTGCATGAGCCCTTTGTTTTATTTCCTTCCCTGAGACAGGAGCTGGCACCATTTTATTTTTTCTCCCCACGATGTTGTGACTGTTGTGGGTTTTTCCTTTCCCTGGCATTGGGGCTTTTCTTTCATTCCAATGTGGATATGTGTGTGTGGGGGAAGGTAAATTCGGACAATTCAATATCTAGCATTTGTTAATGTTTTTTCCATGCCGTGTGGACATTCTATTTGTCAATAAACCGTGGGGTTTTTTTCACCTTCACCCACTAGTGTAAATCTTTTATTGACAGACAGGGATTGACGGAATCCTTTTTTAGAGGAATACTTATCCCAGAGTGTTTTTCTTCTAAAGTTGGCTCTAAACAGGGTCAAAATTTCAATTTCATTAATTCTATGAAAAGACAATCTTCATTAAAAATTTTGCAGTTTTAGAAAGCCTACTTTCCCCAAAAGAAATACACTCATAGCCAGCTTTTAAATTATATTTTGTAAGTAGATATGAGCAGTCCTGTGAAGTCTTAAAAAATTTTTAATTTTTCTGTTTACTTATATATTTCAGAAAGCTTTTACTTTGATCCTTTGCTACCGCTAGCATGGAGGAAGTCAGATGCCATTGTCAGGCTACTCCAAAACATCTCTAAAGGGTCAATGTAATTGGGGAAGATTTCCTCCTTAAGAAAGGAGGTAAAACTCAGCCCTCCAAATTAGGCTAAAGAAAAACTAAAGGAGCTAAAGTTTTATCAGTCTCATCTTGACTCCTTGGGAGACAAGTCTCAATACCCTCATGTAGAGTAATTTTCAAACACACTAAGAATGTGATTAATTAGTAGTGGTGGGCAAGGAATTATAAAGAAGAAATCATGCTTGACTAACCTAATAGACTCAAAATTATTATGAGCAACATTGAGTCCTTACAACAAATGCCAACAACATCCTGTGCAAAGAGCCAGCAGTAGGTTGAAGGAATTGAATCTTTCTCTCTGGTCAGCAGTGGTGAAATGCAAATAGAGTGCTTTTGGCTTTTTTGGCTTTTTTGGCTTTTGTCCAGGTGTTGGCTTTCCAGACTGGATAGAAATGGACATGTTGGAGTAAACCCAGGAAAGGAACACAATGATAATTAAGGCACCTGAAGATCTTTCATACAAGGACAGAGCTTGTGAGAGCTGGAACTGTTTCAAGACAGGCAAGAGAGGGTGCAGGGAAATCTTGTCGTTATTCACAAATTCCTGGTGGAACACAGAAGAAAGTGACACAGACAGCAATTCCCAGTGACAGGACAAGGGTCAATAGGCACAAACTGGAAGACAGGAAATTCCTTTTGAAGATTGGAGAATATTTTTCTACTCTGGAGGTAATTCAACATTAAGCCGAGATGCCCAGAGAGGTTTTGGAGTCTCCTTTGAGCTAAGCAAAACATAACTAATCTCAGTCCTCAGCAACCTGCTGTAGGTGACCCTATTTTGAGCAAGAGATTTAGCATCAAGGGTCTTCAAGGCTCTGCCAGCTCTAGCCATTTTGTTATTCATATCTGTTAGTATCAGACACATTTACTAGATTAGCAGGTGTCCAAGAAAAGGACATAAAGAAATAACATGAAGATATTTCTCCAGACAACATTACAAAATAAAAATCACGTATCATATATATATGTGGGGTCTGAGCATATTCTACAAAAGCATGAAAACTCCAAAAATGTCAAGTTTAAGTGGGAAGATGTTGTCTTTGTCTTTCTCTATGAGATCATTCTTTTGTACATTTTTGTTTTAAAGGAATGTCCTCAACTGGGAGGTATTCATATATTCAGAATTTCACAGGAGGCCAATGTTAAAATAATCAAGAACATACAAATGGCATTATACTCATGGGTTGAACAGCACATTTATAAATATTAGTGCTTTTAGGACAAGAACTATTAGTTCAACAGCAGAGAACTGCTCTATGTGTGAAGTCCATACATTTTGCCTTCATGGATTGCTATACAGAATGTGACAGAAATTATTAGGTACTACAGTTAATTAATGCAGCTTTTTCTTCCAAGCTCACTTTTATTATTACAATTGAAATATTTGAATCCACCTAGAGAAATGGACAACATCTTTTCATACCATAATTCACACACTTATCTTCCTGATGCAAGTCACTAACCAGCCAACAGATGCATTTTGGTTTTGCTTGCATATGTGCAAGAAATGTTTTTTGAAGCAAGAAATGTTTCTTGAAATGTTACATTAGTTTTTACTCCTATTATAGTTCATCATAGTGCGATCACTGGAGCTCCTGCCTCAAACTAAATGTTGATTTTTAATTTTTTTAAAAAATGTATTGTCACTGAGCATCTTAAACTATATTTTCCAATGAAAGAGTAAGTGGCATTCATCAAAAGATTTTTGAAAAGGTGGTTTAAGATTAGCAGTTGAGAACAAGACTGCAACAGATTGTTCATGAAAAGCAGCAACATGAGTCCTACAGATGATAAGGTGAGGACCCTATAATTATTATCTTCCAGGAAACCACACAAGCCAGTCTTTGCTCTGCGTCTGAGACAAACGGCAAGAAAGTTTTCTTTCCCTCCTTCTCCCTCTCTTTTGTTTCAGCAGTGAAACACAAAGCAGATATACTTCAGTGTCATGATTTTTTGTTGGCATCTTTCCACAGCCAATTCCATTCATCCAGAAAAGGGATGAAATTCCATCATTCGAGCATGACATCTCAAAATTCAAACTTAATGAGAGCTTTGGCAGCTTCTGTCGAAGGCAGACAGTGATTAACAAAACACTTCAGAGTACAAGGCACAGCAGTGCTCAAAGAAAACAGTGATGATCTCCACTTAATTGTAGAAAAGCCCAAAGCATCTGCCAGCGGAGGAGAGCTCAAGCCATAAGGAGCTATTGCTCAGATAGGCTGTCATCTCCAGAGATCAACAACCATATGCTCAGCTCAAGCACAAACTCCAAAGAAGTTAATTTTCTGACAAAATACAGGGATAAATATGACATTCAAACAAGTGTGCTCACTCATCCTGAACACACGTTCATCTGCACTTATCAGACTTATGCATCATTTAAACAGAAGCAAATATAATTTGTTTGGAACACAAACATTACTGTGTGAGCACAGGTATAATTAATCTTTGTCTGCTCCACAGGTACTTATGTTCCACTAGTCAATGCTTACAGTAAACTTTTGATGAATAAATACAGTCACCTGTTGCAAATTGGCTTACTGTGAAAAATATCTACTCCTGTCTTTTCTGCTACCTAGGATGCACATAGTTATCACACCTTCAGCTGCAAAAGATTTTTATCCTGAGTTTTTATGACAGTGTCAGATTCATGTCCAAATGCCAAGGATAGGCAAACACATTTATTTTAAGAAAAATAGTCATCAAAGTGTGCAGAGCTAGGGAAAGCTTAATTAGTCTACAAATACATTAACTCTTTTATATTTATTTACTGCTTGATAGTCGACGAATGGAAATACGTTATTAAAATGTATACGCCTGGCAGAAAGAAATTAACAGAAGGGAAAAGGTCAATCTAAAAGGGGAATGTACTAGGAAAACACATGTTGTTGAATATAAAGTTAAATGTACTTTTCAGTTTATCAAGAAACTTTTTTATCTTACTTTTTTAAAAACAATTACCTCAAATGCCCTTCTTCTATATCAAGTACAAAATATTCTGACTTTTTTTGAGAATAATTTACCCAAACACCCAGGAAGCATTCAGTTTAGTGATTCAGATAGGCTATCCATATAGGTATATTTAATGACATTCACATGGCTAGGTCTTAGATGCCTGCATATCTCATGTATTACATCTGCATGGTTCCAAATTTGTCATTGTGCTGTTCGAACTTTTCCAAAAACTGCATTCAAACTCCCTGTGCCCAACTTTGAGACATTCTCTAGGACTCCTGAAGCAGCAACACCCATCACAAGGAGGAGTTTGAGGAAAAGGGAGATCAGCCAACCATTTGATACACTATTTTAACAAGCTTCCACAATCAGTGTAACCAGAATATTGTAGTTATCTAAAACTACTGAAAAAAAAGGCCTGTTCCGGGAAGTATTGTTATGTGTTTGTGTATTGAAAGATGTGTGTCCAGTGTAGATTAGCAATGCTCTAGATAACAATAAATGTAAAAAAAATATTATGACATGCCCTTAAATAAGTGGAAGTAGAAGAATTTGCTGCAACTGTTAATTTTTTCATTTCATGGGTTTTTTTCGTTCTTTTTTTGGTATTGATTTGGTATCAGACATATTCCCAGTAAGCTGCTAAAATATAGCAGTTCCATAAAGCATATGGGAACATCTGAAGGCAGAAAAGATTCCTCATGCTGCAGAAGGATGGGCTGGAGCAGAGATTTACATAGCACAAATGATGAACAGTACACAAACTCTGCGCTGCTGTGTGACACAAAACAATACAGACAGTTTGAGAAAGTCTTGATTGGATGGTGGAGGATGGGTATAACAACAGGCTGTTGCAACCTGGGGTCCAAGGGGTCCCTTGTCTTTCAGTGGGGGGTGAAAAGCTGACAAACTTCCTTAGGAATTCCCTGTGAGGAGGGGAATTTATTCCACTGATATAAAATAAATTATGCCTCAATTATTTTGAAAACTGTGGCCTGTATCTTTGACAGCTTCATTTTGACTCAGGAAGCTTTTAGGGCTGAATAACAGCCATATCTCTCTCAATTTTGGGGTAGAGTACTTAGTGGAGGAATAGCAGCAGCAGAAGAAGTGGAGGAATAGCAGCAGCAGCAGAAGTACTTTGACAAATCAGCATGTGTGAACAGCTCAGCTGAGAACCCAACAAAGAGCTCTGTTGTGCTATGTCACAGCACAGACAATAACATGCAGAATGAAAAAGCCTGGAAGTGCATGGAAAATGCAGATGGTATCATACCATTGCTCTCACTTAATGGTCTGTTGTGGGCAGAGCAGCTTATAAGAAGCAGAGACAAAAAAATCAGGCACATGCATGAGCACGATAGTGAACAAACTATTTTGAATAAAATCTCTTGCAAAAATAAATAAAATAAAAAGAAGCAATTTCTTAGAATTAAGATATTGCATCACCTATAGTTTCCTCCAGTAGACTGTGGGATAAGAGAAATTTAATTTTTCTGCTATTTCAGTCATAATGTACAGTAGCTTTATAAACAAAATATTTTCAAATGTGTTACATTTGTATTCCAAGCAACGTAAATTTTTCAATTATGGAGTAGATAGTAGAGTATCAAAGAACTGAACAAAAAGAATTGATGTGCCTTGCAAAATAGACAGAGAAACAGTTATGCAGAAAGAACTCAATTCGACAAGAAATTTATACATACACTTTATTTTTAGTGTATAGATATTCTAATTAAAGCGAATAGGATTCAACACATGCTTGAAATTAAATATATGCAAATTTTTCCCTGAATCAGAACATTCTTTCATATTCTGTCACTCATATTTCCAGCAAAGTTAACAAAATAAGCAATTAGCACCTCACACTGCAAATAGTACTCGTCTTTCAACTTGCAAAAGGTGTCAGAGTCTGGCCCCTTAGGTAGCAAATATAAAGAGCACATATGTGCATGTAATGCCAACAAAACAGCATCATATAACTATTAATAGCAATCATACAAGTACCTTCAAGCTTATGTGTGCAGTTGCTCAGTTTGTAAACAATTCATGAAAAGTCAAGCCCCACACACTCTGGAAATAATATGCTTACAAAGGAATTTGGCTGCATGTCCAGACCCATTTTATTTTGGACTTCAAGAATGCCCTTGTCTTTTCTGGCAACTCTACACACAGTTTTGAAGAAATACATATGCTTATAAGGCATTTTTTCACTGGGCATTCACTAAGTTTCACATAGAGTCTCTTTTAGCATATAATCTTTGAAAGCTTCTTAAGTCAAAACGAATTGCTACTACCAGGTAGCAACGCAGGCAAATAGAAATTGCACATGAATAATTTGTGTTACCTGCTTCTTGCTGCCTGATTTGAATAGTCTAGGAAAAAAAAATACCATTTGCTTGTTTTATATCCATATAACTGATTTCTTTTATTTATTTATTTGCCTAAAAATCTTGCTGAACCTAAGCAGATTCTACCAATTTCTATCATTTTAAGCACTTTATTGCTTGTAGGAAACGTATCCTTAAATGGCATATGCAGTGAATTAAAAACTTGCTTACTTTACAAAAAAGCATAATCTACTAAATACCACCATAACAGCAGCACAGATCTAAGGTATGTTTCCTACTGGACGTCAGAAAACAAGTTATAGATGTAGTTAAGGTAACACCCTCCTTATTGATAATGATGATAGCTTTTGTGCATTTCAGTTGATTAAAGAATGTTCTTTAATCCCTTTTTTTCACACAGCAAAGCACCTTTGTTAACAGAAAAGTCTCCTCTAATGAAAGACTAAATCAATACACAAAACCCAAGAGAGATTTCTATGAGAGCTTATGAATATCAGAGTTAATATTGCAATAATGTTTTTTGCTGTACTGATTGCATTTTCACACATTTTTTGAAGCTCTAGAAGAGTCACAATAACAAAACAATCAGCACTGAGAAGTAGTCTTTTAATGGAAATCACCATTATTGTGCAAGATTTGTTGGATATGCTATTTTCTCTTGAGTTTCATGCAAAATCATCATGTAGTACCTTCCCTTTCAATTTTTCAGGCATCACTTTTAAAATGTACACAAAGCATAAATCAAGGATACCTCTTAATTGAAAAGGAGCTTCTGTTGGCTTTGCTATTGACAGTAACTTCAAAGACAACAAGCCTTTGAAACTGACTAAAAATCCATCAGTCTGTTGAAGCAAGCACATCCTGGATTCTTCAATAAATTGCTACAGCAATAGTTCACAGCCTTATCGTATGACCATATAACTTAAACCCAAGAGCTTTCTGTAGTGCTGGAGAAAAATTTTCCAAACTGCCTGACCACCAAAAAAACAAAAGGGAGTATGGCAAAAAGGATAGGACACTGCTGCCCAAATGATACCAAGGAATTAAAGGATTTCAGCAGAACAATTACACTATATGAGTTTGCAGGGTTGTTTTTTTTTTAAATAAAAAAGAGAAGGTTTTGTTCTGTCATGGAGCTATGAGGTCCATCATATGAGCAACTGACTTACCCTAAGTAGGCACTCAGGTGCACAGGAGAATGCAAAACCTATCTGGATAGCCATACCTCCTACAGGAAGTTGTTACATTGCTAGGCAGAGCAGCTTGGAAAAAATATGGGCAGGTAGCAGGCCTGTGAGGAACCTTGTGGAGAACAATGAAGAGGAAAAAAGGTCAAACATGCCTGAAAAAGGTTTTATATAACTATTACATGTGCATTTTGGACAAACAAAACTCCAAGGGAAGGATCATTGTTATGTAACCAGTGCTGTAAGAACACATTATCTGCATTAAATTGTGAGTTACTGTAGGGTACCACAGAAACTATTCTTGACACTTATCAGCAGGAACTGACAGCCTTTTTCAACTATCTACACTTTTTTTTTTCTGAAATTAAAAAAAATAATTGACATTGCCATCTTTGTGTTTGAATGATTGAGAAGTTTTGAAACTGTACTTCTAAGGTTCTTTTCAGGAAAGCTAGACAGTATCTTTCACCTTTGAGATTTCTTAGCAGTTAAGGCACATAAACTTCTTAACCACTACTACTACAAAAGTATTTTCCATGTAGTGAGCATCTATTTATGGTAGCTTTATGAGAGTTTTCTAGTATGGGCAAAACTTCAGGGGTCGTTGAACTCACTTGCACATTGCCACAACTTGGGGGCCTAGGAAGACAGTTAAACTGTGCAAAGGTGTTGTAAACTAGCTACTCTTTAGAGTTTAACACTGTACTACAATCTGAAAACTGTTGTATGAGTGAAACTGAGTGGATGCTAAAGCAATGGCACACAGGTAGAAATGAAATGGAGTTAAAAGTAATTCCAGGGCTTACAAGGACTTGCTCACTCAAGCAGAAAGGGGAAGAAATGTTGAGCAGTGTACATAAGCCTCATCTAGAAAAAGAGACCTGATACATGAGGGAATCTTGAAATCTTGCAGATTTTCTATTACATAATGATGTATCTACATCTCTGCACTGGAGACAGCTCTTCCCCACAAACTGTCTCTCTGCCTTGCACCAGCTCTTATAATCTGTTCCTTAATGACCTGAGCACCTGGTGTGCTGCAGACATGTACCTAAAATCTTTTATAAATGTACTTTTTCTCCCTTAATGCTCTCAGAAGACTCCCTGACTCTCTGGCTATAGGGCATAGAGGGGGCTCTGCAAACAGGAATCTTGTATTTCCAAACTGTTCTATTCTATGCTGTGACTCAAATTCCCTGACACAGTGGAATCATGAAGCTGGAGTTTAAGAATTAAGATGAGAAGAAGGAGTATTCTTAGAACACTACTCAATGAAAAGATAGGAGATGATATAATTAAAGAATTTCATCCCTGTTATTTTAAGGAAGGACCTCAGTGCTCATCTAGATCTGTATATGGGTACACTTAGGCTTCCATGGATCTTACTAGGACAAAACTCCATTCCTTTCACTATACAGTGATTGCTGAGGAAAAGTAGATAAAATGTAAGTCATGACAGTCTGAAGACAGGTTTATAGACCATTTCATCAGATGTTCCTTCCTGTGGATTAAGTCCATTATTTTTTAAGGCATGCCAGTAGAAATTTAAAGTGAAATTTTCAAATTTTGCTCAAATCATAAAAGAAAATAAATTAATAATTCATAAATGATATCAAAATTACAGTTGGAAAAATCTCCATGTAAATGTGTTTCAAATGCTTTTCCCTATGCCTTAAGACAGTCTTTAGAAAACTTTTATCATCTTATAATTTCAGCTGGTTGGTAGAAAAATGTCATGTAAGACAAATTTGATGTATATGCATTGTTCGTATAATATGGTAAAATGTGTGTTTCTTTTTTAAAAGACAGTGCCAAAAATAACAAAACACAAGAACTTCTCAAAATAAAAACTAAGAAAGCAAAACTGCTGGGAAAGATGGGACAGAAAGGACTTATGGATATGATTGTATGGTAAGAAATACTGCAGATGTAAAACCTGTGAGTGAAATAGAAATGAAAGCCAGTTTTGAGATGTAAGCATGGGAGGCAGGAAAATGGTGATTAGCTGAAGATAGGTTGAAAGACAGGAAAACAAAAGACTCAGGAATGTTGCCTTTCCACTCTGCCAAAGGCATCAGGGAGAAAAGAGATAAGAAAAGTAGTCTTTAGAGTTTAGAGTATAAAATGACATGGTAATATAGTAGTTCTTATAGGCTGCATGCAAAGTTTGTAGGTTTTGTATCTTGCATGGGTTGGTCACTGTAAATTAGAATATTCAACACAAAAAGAGATAAAATGTATTGTAACAAGGTGATCGCTCTCTTGTTCTGCCCCTCTGCCCTCTTGCCCTCTCTCGTTTCTCCCCTCTCTTCCTCTCTCCCTCTCTTGCTCCTGCTTTCTCCCCACGTTTTTCCCCTACTCTTACCCCGTTTCTACCCCTTAGTTCTCTTCTACTCTCTCTCTCCCCATTCTCTCTTTAAGGCTTTGCTTCAGCCCAGGTTGGTGGCAGAAAGCAGGCCCTTTTTACCCACGACCCTTGTAATAAAGCCACGTGTTTTTAGAATATCTCAGGTCTGCAGAGTTCCTTGTCCCCACCATCCATGGAAATTACTACGCAAAACAAGCATTTATTATTTACCACTAACCAACCTTTACCGTAATACAAGAATAAAGATAGAGTAGTTTTCTAGTTGCATTTAAAATAAGAGCTATCACAATGTGCTGGTATGCCAAATCAGTCACATTTTCAAATCATATTATGAATATTTTTTTAAAAAAAATCAAGTTATAATCCATCTTTGGAGATATTTTCAGGGATATGATCTTGTTAGTAACTTCGTATGACAGTTGTACAAAATCAGAAGCATTACATATAAGGTAAACCCAAGTATCCAGCTGGGCAGGAGAATAATTAAAAAATTATAATTTGATTTTTTTAAAAAAAGATGAAACATTAATGCTGCCAGTTCCAAATAGTGGTACTTATAATTTTGAACAATTTGTTCATAGTTTTTACTACAATCTTGAGTGTATATACTATAATCAGCACAATTGAACGGCTTATTTGTACTAGAAAATAATTTGAAAAAACAAATATTTTTTATTCTGGAACTTTCAAAATATTACATTTCATCAATGATGAATATTTAGAAATATAGAAAATTTCAAATCTTAGTTCTGGAATTACAGTGATGGAGCATGAAAATCACATTTATCTGTCAATTCTAATAAATATCAAAAGAGTAAGGCCTAATTTTAAAAACCTCGAATATAAATTTTGAACAAAACCAAATGTCATTTACAAATGCACATTTTTGAAAATTAAATTCTTTAAATCAGAAGCTATTTCTTAAAATCTGAGATGTAAATTATGTTTCAAATTCCTACAGTGAATAGAAATAATTTTCAATCCTCAGTGCATAGTATGAATGACTATTTCTGAAATTATTTACAATTTCTTTATTATCACATCTCTATTAATATATAGTATCATAAAATACGATCGCTTGAAGAAAATTAACATTCATGTTTTAATTTCATATTTTTGAGACAACATTACGACCAATTTTGCAAAATGGGAAACATACTGCAACAGACACAATTTTTTTGACCATAAATATTTGAAATATGTTGTCACTTTTTCAAGTAATTGTTTTAGGTCTTTTCTGGAAACAAAATCCTGTATACATAAAAGCTAAATTACTATACTTCCAGACAGGCCAAGAACACACTCTATTAAGGGGACAATTTACAGGGTAGCTGAGGTGCTGATGAGAAATCTCTGTGCAAGGCAAAATATAATAAATGAATTCATGATTCAGAGAGAGATTACAAATTCACATGAGTAGCAAGACTATCAAGAGAGAAGGTAGATAGTGCTAAGCAGAACTTTTAACTTTGTTATTAAAATCACACTTCTGGGTATAAACCACTCTAAGTATTATAGGTTGTCATCTAAAGGATTAAAAATTTTCCTTTATCATAATAATTTGGAATTCCTGAGTATGTATCTTAAGATAGATCACTGAAATAAAATAATCCCACATTTGACTCAGAAGAGCAAACATTTCTTTTTTTTTCAGCTACACCACAGATTTGGAACAGGTGGACCACAGTTTCACATGCCCCAAACATATCTTTACTAGCATCCTTACGCAGACACAAAGAAGGAAGAGGAAGGCAGGGGAGTGACATCTACTTCAGCTCTGAGGATTTATCTGAAGCAAAAAAGAGATGTAATTATTCTTCAACCCTTCCCTTCTATCACTAAAGTTTCTCTGGTAGTCCCACGCTGATTTGTCAAAAAGACAAAAAGTTTATATGAAGCACAACCTTATAACTTTCTCCAGCTACCAGCTCACAAGGGCTCTCTATTTAATGTAAAGTTCATCGGCATAAAATACTGTGATTTCATTCACACTAATAATATATTAATAATGAAGTCTTCAAACTATTATTTGGGTTTTTTTGTAAAGCATAAATTCTAGAGAAGGTCTATTACCCAAAAATTTCACAGATATTCTTCCTATTGTGGAACTTTTTTTTTCGTTTCTTTAAGACAAAAAAGCAATTTATCCCATTTGTAGATGGTCCAGCAACCACTTACAAAAAAGGCAAATATTTTTATCTTTTGTCTGCGGTAATGTCAGAGAAGTTTCAATCACAGCTGTCAGAAAACAAATGGTACTATATTGTTTTGAAAAAAACTGCAAATAACTAAAAAGTCATAATTTGCTGAAAAATGTCTGGTTTTCCCACTATCTTAACTCCAACCAAATGTAAAATATATGGACTATAAAAGCTATATATTCACATAGACCATTAGCTGTTGTGAAAGACTATTCTTCTTGAATAGCAGCTACATAATACAAAATACTGGATTTCTATTTCACAGCTATATGATCACTCACCTTACCCTAAAAACTCTCATCTTGACACCTGATCAGCCATCAGAGCAAATTTCATAACTAATAAGTATTAATTTTTCAAGAAGGACTAATATACTTATTCAAAATACTATCAACTAAAAATAACCAATTGCTAAGATTGAAAGCAAATCCCTGTTATAAAGCTGCAGTACTTTACTGAATACTAAAAAATGGCTCGGTGGAGCTGAAATGATTTTGTATTCAGATGGATGCACTTCTACCTTTTCCTTCCCTTTTACATAGGTTACAGTACTTGTGATAATCTTTACATTTTCATCTGTCTGAATCCTCGAAAAGGAGCTGTTAACTGTATATTCATCTTTTTTCAAAATGAAAACAATATAAGCATAAGTATTTCGGACAAGCTTTGGATAAGCACAACAGAACACAGTTGCTGTTGAAGAGTGCCCTTTCTGATAGATAAATAAAATAGATTCTTTCAGCCATTTTTCTACATTTCTTTTTTTTTTTTCTTTTTTTTTTTCCTTTTCTTTCATTTATCTCAGAAACCTCTGATGTGTGAAAAGTTACCCTAAGGTATAAGACGAAAGGATCCAAAGGCTCTTTGGGTCAGTAGAACATTTTATCACAAGAAAATATCATTACTGACATTTTAAAAATATCAAGTATAATAGTCTGACCACAGTAAGTAAAAACTGTTTCAGGTTCCTTTTAAATTCTACCTCCTTTAGGCCAGTATAAAATTTATTTCTTATATGGAGCATCTTGATACATGTGTTCCAATACAGAATTTCATTACGTCCTGTGTTCTGTCTGTAGGCCTCTGCTCTTATGCTTTTGCCACGCACACCTTTTCACAGATCAGAACTGCTGTACATAATATCCTTCTACTGTGTCCATAATGAGTAGTGAAAAGAGACATAGAAGAGAAATGTATAATTAAGAACCTCTTTCTTGACCATATTTTATGTTATTGCATCCAGTCTTATTGCACCACTGGTGTGAAGAGGTAGGAAGAGAGAAAAGTTTTAGTCTACCATTGAAAGGAAACTACACTGCCTAGAAGATACGGTACAGTGATAGTTAATTCAACTATACAATTCTGTAAGAAATAATTTTTTAAAAATAGAAAATAAAACCCACAAGGAAATGGCATGTAACAAGCACCTAAAGCATGGCATATGAATTTTCTTATTTTTTAAAGATTATCTACAGGGCCTCAAAATAATTAGTTTGTCATTATACACAGATGCTGCCATTAAAGACAGGTCTTCCCCAATTAGAAGAGCCTTCCCATGTCAAGGAGAGAGCAGCTGCAGAAACCTGGACAGCACCTGCAGTGAAAGCTGAGACTTAGATTTCTTTTGGGCATTTGAATAGATGAACAGGACACTAACTTGTTTAGAGACCCATAGATGCACATGAGTTCGCCACTATTATACCTTAAGTTCAGCAGAAACTTGTGGATATGAGCTATTCAGAGCTCCCATTTTGGAAATTTCATCTTGGCTGACAAATGGGATGGGATTTAACATTAACATTTCTTCTTAATATCATCAAACTAACACTGAAGTAGGATTTCTGAACAAATTAATTAGTATTCAGTATATTTGCAGTACTCACTTTAAATGTTTCTTTCCTTCAAGCACATGGTTAAGCACTTTAATATGATTCAGTGTAATATGACTAACAGAATTCATTAACATTGTATTTAATTATTTGGCTGTGAAATCTTCATTTCCCCATCTAATTGTAAACACTCAAAATACAGATTGTGGTGACTGCCTGACACTCTTCTCATAGGAGAGGCTGGAAATGGATTGGACAGGCAAAAAAAGGAAGGTATTTTTCTTTTCTAAAGAAAAAAGTTGCAGGAAGAGGTCAACGAGAACTTATGCAACTTGGCCAGCTTGGATGGAGAGACTGAGCAGAGAGACTGGCAGGGTGCAGGACTGAATCTCCTCTTCTTTCCACAATACTGTGAAAAATCAGAGATATAGGGCAGTGGTAGAAAGTTCATATTAATATCCAACATCACAGAGACACTTCTGATTACCCAAGGTGTTGGCTCAGAGTGGTAGTCAGAAGAAAGTGGTGGTTCCAGAAGGCTGACAGCTAAATCCAGGTAATAGAGAAAAAACAACTTACCACCTTCCCTATTCTGGGTTATCTAGTTTACTTGTCCATATAAACATCACCTAACACATAGGACCAGTGCCCTGAAGCCACATATAGATTTTTCTTCTCAAGTGGTATACTTTACCATTACAGTCCTTGTATTTCTTGTGGCTCTTTTTCCATTGTAACCATTTACTCCTGCTCCAACACCATCAACAGCAGTTGTTTTTGACAGTCTTATTAAGTGTGCTGCAAGTCTGCAGCTAGTCATGGTAAATAGCTTTGCATGAGTAGGATAGATTTGCATATGCTAATGTGACATCTGGCCATTGTGCAATTTCTTGTTTCTGTAACCCTTGAGTAGAATATCTTCCTAGAAGATAAGTTAGCAATAATCACCATTCAAGCTTTCAGCTAATGTCATTTTTACTATAGATATCAATCTTAGGAAAAAGATCTGTTAAACATAGGTCTGATGGCAGACCGAAAAAACTGCTTAAAGTATGGATGCTCTATGTTCAATCAGAAATAGCTTATTTGCTTTCAGACAGTCAAAATTTTGAAACAAAAAATCAGATTTTAACCAAACTTGGATCGTCAAAGTTTTATCTTTCCCAAGGTGAGAGGTAATTCAGACATAGAAAAACATATAACACAATTATGCAGACACAAAATTTGTTCTGTCTTTAGAAGCGGTATTATAAAGAAAAATGTCATTTATATGAGAGCTTAACAAAGGTCAAAATGTAGCCAGCAGGGGGAAAAAAAGTATGTCTTTTTATGTAGATTCAATACTGATCTTGTATTTTACAAATATCTTCCTTTGCCAACTGCATTTAGGCCTTTCAATCCTAATTTCAGTGGAATTTTAGATTTGGGCAAAAGAAAGGATACTTTAAGTAAAGAAACATCATTAGTTCAAACCTTTGAAGCTCAGAAAGTATAATCTCAAGGGCAATTTAGCACTGAACAGATCTTCCTTATCCAAGGTGATTATTTCAGTTTGATTTCAGAAATTTCCATGACAGACATAAGATTATTCTAAAGGATATTGCCTGATCGTATTTGGCCCAAAAATATTATTTTAATAGAAATGAGCTTTAAAAATCCTAAAAGCACTAACATATTCTCAATAATTTTTCATTAACACACCAATTCTCTGAAGAAGTATGTATTCTCCTATATTAGCTGCATTCCAAAACAGGTGTGCCAACAGCAGTAACTTAATAATTCTAATGGTATGTAGGCAGAAAAAAGAATGACTTATATATATACACATATATATTATTCTTCTCTTCTGGGAGAGAAAGCCATTTAAGAACAAGTCTTGGCTTGATTCAGATCACTTATACAGAGAGTCTTATTTTTCCAGGAATAAGAACACATTTCTCAATTTGAGCCACAGCCTCTCCAAAAAACAACCAGACTAAGAGTTGTCTGCAAACAATTTGTTCTTCTATTCTTGGGAAAAGAAAAAAAAAAAAAAAAAAAAAAAAAAAAAAAAAAAAAAAAAAAAAAAAAAGTCACACTGTTTGTGTTTAAAATTTACATGTAGCTAGAAGAAACTTGATTGGAGCTGCAGGTACCTAAGTTATAACCAGCATCATAAGTTTTCCACTCCAACAGTAAACATTCATAGAGTATAGGAACAGAAGCACTACATTTCTATTCAGGATTTACTAATGCTTTATTGCACCTAGATATAAGGACACCTCCTCAAAAGCTGAAAACCTACATCCTAGAGTTTGTAGTATGATGCAGCTTAAAATCACATCATGTGTCATCAATTAGTTCTAGTAATCTTACCTTGAGGTATTTTGAGTAAAATCTTTGTAGATACATCCTACTCAATCTATTCTAATATGTATGCAGAGAGCAGCAGTCATGAGTTCCAATGAGAACAACCCATAAATTCAGCACAGCAATCAAGGCGTTCAACTAGATAAAGAAGGCTTGATATGCTTGATCTCATTATTCGGTCTGTTTCAGTTTTTTGAAATGAGACAAGTACTGTTTCATTGATGCTAAAATCATGGAACAGTCCAGGCTGGAAAGGAGCTTGGCTGATTATCTGGTCCAAACTTTAATGGGAAAGGAGGCTGGATGAGATCATTGAGCACTCTGTTCAACTGCATCTTAAAAACCCCCAGTGAAAGAGACTCTACCATGTCTTTCAGAAAGTTGTTCCAATAAGAGTTATTGTCACCATATGAAATTTATTTCTTGAGATGGTACATCCCCAGCAGAACTATCCACAGCCCCCTGTCTTCTGCATGTGAAATGAGAGTCTCCAGCATTATTGTAGCCACCCTTTAAATGCTAGAATTGTGTTACTTTTCCAAGGTGAAGAGACATAAGCCCTACACCAGGATGATCATGACTGCTAATAACTCTCATATGGGATGCAACCCAGGATCAGATTTGCCTGCCATGCTGTCGGCAGCTGTTCTGGTTCTGGCCAAGGACAGGGTTAATTTTTTTTTTTTTTGCAGTAACTCTGAGGTGGCTGAGCCTAGACCCTTGTGAGTGTGTCTAGGTTGATACCCTATACCACTTCCATCATCACTGAGGAGCAGAAGTAAGGAGTTTTGGAGAAAGCATATTTTAGATTACAGTCAGATTGTCAACCCACTCTATCATGTATCAATGAAGAAGAATGGTTTCAAGTGGGGCCCTGAATAGCATCAAGTTTTGAACAAATTAAACATGATATTATGCATACAGTAGACCTTGGGCCAACCAGGACAGGACAATACGCACACTGCTGCATTCTCCAAGACTACTGTCCTTTGTGGAGTCTCTGGCAAAAAATACCTGGGAACTCTTGAGAACAACCTCTGGTGTCTTGGAGTCAGTCATACAAAGGATCTGATGACTGTTACGCCCCAACTGAAAAAGAGATCCTAGTAGTTTATTGAAGGGTTTCAAGCTGCCTCAGAAGTGATGGGCACCAAAGCACAGCTCCTCCTGTCACCCTGACTGCCAGTGCTGGGTGAGATGTTCAAAGGAAAATCATGCCACTGATGCCACATAGAATAAGTGAATCACTATCACACAGCAAGCTCCAACAGGAAACCCCAGTCACTAAGGGGTCTTGGAAATCATCATTACCTGTTCTGAAGCCAAAAGTTTGGGACCATAGGAGGAGGAAGAGGTGGCATGTCCTGCTGAGGTTCCACAATATAATCAGCTAGCAGAAAATGAAAAGCAATATGATCTCTCCACTGATGGTTCCTCCTGTATGGTTGGGCTACATGTGATTGGGGTACATTGAAAATAGAAAGCAGCTGTACAGAGTTCTACATGGCAAATCACAGGAGGGACAAGGTGCATCAAGTCAGGTTGCAGAGCGGAAAGTCATCCAGCTGGCTTTAGATACCACTGAATAAAAGAAATATCTGTTCTACCTCTACACTGACTTGTGGATGACAGTAAATGCATTGCAGGAGTGGCTGGACCAATGGAAAAAGGCCAACTAGTAGTACAGAGGTAAACTGATCTGGCTGATAATTGTAATGAGGCATCATTGGCCAGGTGGAGAAGGCAGATGTGAAAGTATTTTGAGTAGAGGCACACATACTCAAGATTTAGGCTATTGAAGGGCATTTCAAGAATGGACAACTGGATTGATTAAACTATGTCAAGTGGATCTGGACTGGCAGCATAAGGATGTATTATTGCTTGTGTACGGGCTCATGATGTCGCAGGCCATCAGGGAAAAGATGCTATGTGAAGATGGGCTCATGATAAAGGGATGAAGTTAACAATGGACACTACTTCCCAGAAGATGCCTAACTGTGAAACATCTGCTGCAGTCAACCAGCCTAAATGAGTAAAGACTCATGGTGGATGACAGTCAAAATATAAATATGAGGAAGCCTGGCTGACTGATTTTATCACACACCAAGGAAAGTACTATGTACTGACCGTGCTGTAAAGAACTACTGGATGGCTGGAGATGGTCCCTGTGCCTCACACCACTGACTGGAGCACCATCTTGGGCCTTGAAAAGCAAGTCCAGTGATGACATAGCACTCTAAAATAATTGACTTGGACAGCAGGACTTGTTTCAAAACCAGTCCTATGGACACCATGGCTAGAGTAGTCTCATGGACACTCATGGTATTGAGTGGGTATCATATTCCTTGTCATGCACCAGCCTCTGGTAAAGTGGAATAACACAAAAGACTGTTAAAAACCATATTGAAAACAATGGGTGGTAGGACCTTCAAGCACTGGGAACTACATTTAACAAAGGCCATCTGGTTACTTTACTTAACTCTCCCAGCTGAGCTGGTCCTGCTTAATCAAAATCCCCACATACTGTGGAAGGGGATAAAACCAATGTGATGTGTATTAAAAATATGTTAGGGAAGACAGTTTGGATTAGTCCTGTCTCAAGCAAAGGCAAACCCATCCATGGGATTGCTTTTGTTCAATAGCTGAGTGCACTTGGTGGGTAACGCAGATGGATGGGGAAACATGATGTGTACCTGAAGAAGATTTGATTTTTGAGTGAGAACAGTCTGCAATGCTGAAGTGTGTATGTGTATTGCTGGTTGCTGAATGACACTGGCTGTGTGTGCCATAACTACCATGGACAGTGAGTCTGGACTGCTCCAGGTACATGGTCATGAGCTCAGGATGCAGCTTGCAACCACCTGGCAGCACACCAGCCCTCCTGCCCTGGAAGACATCTAGGGCAGACAGAATCCACAGTCATAAACGAAATGAATTCGACAGATATTTTGGAGGGACAACCATTGACAATGGAAAAGATATATGTATAAGTGTATATATGTATATAGTGGGAAGGTGTAAGGTCTGGACATAGGGGCTACTGGTATAGAATAAGGCAGGAATAATGTCCTACTTTAGCCCAAGAAAATGTTTAACTTTTCAAAATAGCTGTGAGAGGTGGAGACTGGAGCCTTGTGGGTGTGTCTAGCTTGTTATTCTAAATAACTCATATCATTTCCGGGGGGTAGAGGTAAAAGTTTCTTTTCTTACTTCTGAAAAACAGGGGTGTGGCTTCCAGTGGAACAAAATCATGGGTGCAGAGAATCTGTCTGATACTTCATTCCTCTAAGGGTTTCACTCTGTTGGGATGGCTGGTGAGCAGCTTTTCTTAAAAAAATTACAGATTTGGGGTTTTTTTGGTAAATATGGTGACTGGAAAATTTCAAGGAATTTTTGAAGATGATATAATTTTTGAATTTGCCTATTTGGACATAAAAATTTTGCCTGTAACATTCAGTTTTCATTCCGACTCAATGAACCAACATGGGAAGCAGAGAACAACCTAGGAGGAGGAATTTCGAATGGCTAAAATACATTCCAATTTCTAAAAATGTAGAAATAATTTTCCATTAGATTGTGTGCAATTATTGTAGTACCGTTACAGAGCCATAATTAGACTGTATACATAGAACAGCTTCTAAAGTTCTTTTCAGATGTAATTCTCTGTTGATCTCAATATAATTTATTTTTTACATTATACAAATTTCTTTTCACATATATAGTATTTTTAGCCAAAATATGCTAAAAATTTAATCTAAGGTATGTAAAACACAAAACATTTAAGTATATTTCTAAAATAAAGTAAATCCACAGTACAAATGATGCATTTATCAATTGTAATATATTATGTTTTCTGTCTCATTTCAGAAGGTATTATGGTAATAATTTTGGATTTTAGCCAAGTGCTCAGCAGAGGATTTTAAACATCCTCTGAATAGACACATTTAATAGCTTTTAACCGTACAGAGCACTGCTCTTATCAGTGAGCAGCAGGAAAATGATTAATACACTCTGGGTAAACTTATACTTGGTCTTCTTTAGGTAAAGAAGGAGGCATCACTAAGGGCGGAAATCTTTAATTATATAAGAGGATATAAAAGGCAGCAACTCACAGACATCAGATGCATATTCTGTAGGTCTACACAACAGATGGTGGTGTCTGGCAGTGTCTTTTCTTTTAAACAGAAAAATATTGTTATAAAAATATTCAGAATACATTTTTAGTTACTTAACCAAATGTGTGGATGTATAACTGGGAAATGAAAGCCATGATGTGGTGCAGGCAAGAGAAAAATTTTATCTAAAATCTCATTATTTAGGACTCTTCCACTCTTATGCTGCTTTCGGCTTTAAGGCACACTGATGTGTTCATGTCCTTGGTAATATCTATCCAAATACATCCCAAACTCATATACTTTTTGATATATTTAATTTGTGCTACAGTGTATTGGGATATCCTGAATACCATGTTTTTACCCCATTTCCAATCCATTTTTGCTGAAAAGAATCACTGTTATCAGCCACAAAGGGAATTCTATCTTGCTACCAAAGTCCTCTGAAGGGAGAATCCTCTGCAGACCTACAATTTGAGTGACAAGTTCTTACGCGTGTCTCATTATGAGTGGGTTGAATTAACATATATTCTGGCAAGTTGAGGAAAATAGCTGTGGCTAATAAATGAAAATGTAGGAAGTAGTCTGTAAATCTGACTCTGCTGAATTTCATCAAGATGATCCAGTACTTCAAGGAGTCAGGTGAAAATATTACAGTTAGATTCAAATTTAAGTAAATCCAACACATCTGGGCAGCTTTTTTATTGAAACAGGTATTTCAACTCCTCTCCAAAGAGATCATCTCTTTTCTCTCCACTACCATCACACAGCACTATAATGAGTTGCAGTGGAAATAGTCACAATGGCACCTGAGCCATAAATACAGAACTCTGTATGTGGTCAGACACCCCAAACCTTCAAGTGGACTTAATTAAATTAACATTTTAAAGGCTTCTCTCAGTATGAAAAGTCCTTCTTTTTGCTAAATTGAATGTGACTACCTAATCCTTTTCCTAAACAAAACCTACAGGAATGGCAGTCATACCATGAGGAGGAAATTATAGGAGAAGTAAAGAAATTTACTCAAGCCTTTCTAATGTTTGGTGCACATGCTCCCACACTGTGCATCACTAATATTTATACTTGACCATTTTTTTAAAACACTAAAAACACTACCTTGTGTTTTAAGCAATTGGGAAATCTGAAGAAAAGATGCTGGGCAAAATAATGTTAGCCTACTCAATTCCTATTTTTGCTGGAATGTCTTGTTGGAAAAAAATAATATTCAGTTAAAATAACAGGTGAGACAAAATCCCTGGTTTCCAAAAAGCACTAACATCATCAAAGAAATCATAAAGCCAGACACAGCATTTGGAGAACATTACCTCTCTTGATGTCTCCAGTTAGACAGTGCTGTTTTGTGAAGAATCTTCTATCAAGATGGGAAGAGATGTCAATATGTTAGTGTCTTTATTTCAAAGATACAAAACTGCAGAGAAATGAAAACAAGAACTAATTATGATTGTGAGATTAAGAGGCCTAAAATTACCTACTCTAATAAAAGTTGGGATTAAACAATGACACCTTTCAGTTATAATTGCATTTACTGAGAGATGCTCTGCCCAAATTAGGATGCAAACAAGACCATATTCATTCCAAATCAGTAGTACAGATTCTATTCAGTAGTAAATATGAGGTAGAGAGATAGAAACAGGAAAGAGGGGGAAGAGACAGAAAATGAGAGAGAGATAGATGAGGCAGAAAGATATCACCGCCTGTGTCCCTTTAATTCCGTCAGTCTCTCTTCTTCTAGTCTTCTCAGTCATGGTGGTCCTGGAGTTGCTCTTCTAGAGGTACCACCTTTATACAGTCCAAATTCTGAGTAATCAGTTGGCAGGTGCGGGGGTAGATACCATTCCCATAGTTTGGAATGTGTATAATGTCTGTAGGAATTGCTTCCTTTCCCACCATTTGCAACAGTGGGAATTTTTTGTCTCAAGTTCCTGCTGTGGTGAGTTGTCTCGTGGCACACTCCTGCTGTGGCCTTGGCAGTGTTTTGAGACAGGCAACTGCATTTTTTAAAGTTCTTACCTTGTACCTTGCAAAAAACCTCAGTACAAAAACAGATGCAGCAAAACACCATAATCAAACCTCTTTGTTTACTACATAGACTCTATATACGTACACCATGCAACCTAAAAGAGATCCATATGCCATGCTGCTTCAGATGAAACCTTGAGAACAATTTCCAAATGTGCCCCCATATCAGGAACGCCCTGCCATATAGCTTATCTATCCTTTTTAAAAATGGGCTTCTGGTTTTAGTATGGGTTCTGGTCTGTGCTGTAGTTACATCATAAAGTTTGAGATGCTCTGTTGAGCAGAAAGGTCTTAAACTATATGGGCATTCATTAACTGATACCAATGGGCATCCTGGGGCCAGAAAAAAAGCCCATATCAAAGTACATCAATGAAGTGTATGTACTGTCAATACAGTCAATATGCCAATGTCAATACTGTCAATGCCAGTCAATATGTACTGTCTCTTTTAGGAAAAAAAAAAAAAAAAAAAAAAAAAAAAAAAAAAAAAAAAACTTAGTGCTAATAATTTTGGCATATTTATTGCCACTTTTTTTTGGTTTTAAACAAACTACACAGTTTTTTTAAATTAAATTTTTAAAACAATGTTTGTAAAAAATAAACAATTCTGTAGCATAGCAGGTAGAGTTTGTATCCTCAGCAAAACCAATGTACATTCCCTGTACTGAATATGACAAGTGGTCTGTAGATTCAAGCTATTCCTAGTATTTTTCAGCACCACAGAAGGACCAAAGTAAGAGACCTCTAAAAACAGTTTACCTAGTTTGCAATTCACAAGCCTTAGATCAGAGTTAGTTCAAGCTAAACACATTAACGTTCCTAAAAATGGATCTTTTCTCCTAATGCACTTGATCAAATGTGCAGAGCTTTGATCAGAGAACACCTTAAAGGTGCCTTCATATTTACTTTTATATCCAAGGAATGGGTACTGACACTTCAGAATGAAGCCATGAAAGTCTTTGCAATGTTTTAATTTTAAAAAATAGTTCAAAAGATAAAAAAACAATACTTTTGCATCTCATACTCAACAACAAAGATGGTATATGATAGTTCAATAACTCTTTCAGGTCAGAGGTGTATTGAGAAAAACATCAGGGATGATTCTGTCTAGATTTATAAGTAAGCTAAACGACAAATACTGCACTTTAATCTTCTTTTGATGCACACAGTTGACAGGAGCTACAAAGGTACAATATAAAGCTTTTGAGTATTTCCCCATATATTTTGTACAAGATGGAGAAACACATCTTCTTCCATAAAATATTACTTACATTTTTGCATTATGTATGTGGGGTTATACAAGGGAGTAAGTTTTTGTAAAACACAGGGCTGAAAAAGAAAATGTACAGCTCAGAGGAAGAAAATCAATTAACTAAGTACACTAATTATATCAAAATGATACTCCTTTCTCACTAGGGCTGATTCTAATTTGTCCTGATGCAAGTCCATACATTTAATTAAACACTGAAATTATGTTGTTTAAACTACTGTATTCTGCTATATTCCTTTTTACATTAATTCAGTTTTTATACTCACTGGTTTATTTATATTGCTGCATTCTGGTATTTCAGGGAGTTAAAGAGAAACTGCTTTGAAAGCTATGCAGGTGCAAATAAACAAGAAAGGAATTCATAAATTAAATTCATTTACACACAGTTGGACTTACCGCTCTGTCTTTATATAGCAATAGTCAATGCATCCCACAGAAATAATTTTTCATGGTTTCAGAGAAATCATACTACAGATGTCCCAAGCCATTTATTCAGGCTTTTTTTACTGGTAACAGTGGATGAGCCACTGGCTCACAGGTTGGGAATAAAAGGTTATAGTAAATAGGGTTACATCGGGCTGATGACTGGTCACTAGTGTGGTTCCAGAGGACTCCTTCTTAGGCCAGTGCTTTTCAATATTTTCATAATCGGTTGTAGGACTTGAAAAAAATCCCAAGTTTCCAGGCAATATTAAATTGGGAAGAATTTTTGACCCCTGCAAAAGCAAGGAGGCCTTGCAGGGAGATCTTGACAGATAAGAGCCCTGGGCCAACCAACCATATGAAGTCCAAAAAGGGAAAGTGCCAGATTCTGTACCTGAGATGGGTAAACTCTGGATGTATGGAAAAAATGGGGAATGAGATGCTGAAAAGCAGTGCTATGGGGAAAGGGATCTGGGGATTCTGATCATGATCTGCAAGTTGAACATGAGCCAGCAGTGCCCTGGCAGCCAGGAGGGCCAAGGGTGTCCTGGGGGCATCAGGCCCAGCATGGCCAGCCGGGCAAGGGAGGGGATTGTCCCACTCTGCCCTGAGCTGGGGCAGCCTCACCTCAGTGCTGGGGGCACTTCTGGGGACTGAAATATAAAAAAAAGATATAAAGCTATTAGGGAGCGTCCGAAGAAGGGCCATGAGGATGGTGAAGAACGTGGAGTGGAAAGTGTAGGACAAGTCCCTGAGATCACTTTGTCTGTTCAGCCTGGAAAAGAGTAGCTTGAGAGAAGACCTTGTTGCAGTCTGGAACTTCACTGAGAGGGGAGTCTTCTCTGTGGTGACCAGGATCTGAGGGAATGGTTGGAAGTTGTGTTCAGGGGAGGTTTAGGTTGGATATCAGGAAAAGGTTCTCCATCCAGAGGGTAGTTGGGCACTGGAACACAGTCCACAGGGAAGTGGTCACACCACCAAGCTGTGTTTTGGACTGAAAGAGTTCAAAAAGTATTTGGACAATGCTCTCCAGGCACTGGTGTAGCCGGGAGTTGGACTCTCATCCTTTTGAATATCTTCCAACTCAGGAAAAAATATGATTCCATGACAGTCTTTTAAACACAAGAATGCTTTTGTTTTTCTTGGTTTTGATCTTGTCAATATATTCTGTATCCAAGAACTACTGGACTGTGTTTTGCTTGTTGGAACTTAATTAGGAGCAAATAATTGCAGTGAAGTCACTAAACCCTAATTAATATTATCTTATCAAAGGGAATTAATTCTAGGATAAATTTGGTAAGTCTGTAATGCCCCATGCTGCACATGAAAATGAACATCATTGAGATCAGCTGTATCTGTCTTTTGATTAGATCAGTTCCACAAAATATTTCTTTGAAGCCTCTACAGGAAAAGTTGCACATATTCAGCTTCAGTATCTGTGTAAATTCACCTCAGAATAGAAATAATAATCAAATGGTGATTTTTTTAATGCTTTGAGAAGGAAAGACTCAAAGAAGAAAAAAGAAAGTTGCCAAGTTTAGGAGAAAGTCACCACTGATCCTCCATAAGGCTGTCACAGAATAAATCTACTGTGAGTGTAGCAAGAAAGACAAAAAATGGTGCAAAGTCTGTTGAGAGAAAAAATGATAGAAAATGTCTAAGGACAACATGGTAACAACATAAATAGCTAACTGAATAAATCCTGATTTAATGAAAATCACACAGTATTATTTTCTCAAATTTGAGAATATTTTCTTAAGAAAATTAAAACATTTTAACTATGTTAATAAGTTAAAACTTATTTATCATAAGTTAGCAGCTCTAATAGATGAATGTTGTGTATGACTTTGTTATTTCAATACAAGTCTTCAATAAAAAAAGTTATGTTCTCCAGAAAGAATGGTAAATTTTCCAGATAGAGAGGGTTTGGTTTCTTTTGTTTTCAGGGGATTTTTTTTTTAATTTGTTTGGGGTTTTTATTATTTTGTATTTCAAGGAAAAAAAGCTATTTTGTCGTGGTTTTTATTGGCTTACAAGATAAAATCATTGTGGCATTATTCTGTAAATTTTAGAATTATGAAAAATGAACAAAAATCTGAAATGCAAGTTGAATCTCCATATACAGAATATTTAAACTATGGATATATAAAAATGAAAATGTTTTGATTTTTTTCAATCTGCTTAGATTTTCTTCCACAAAAAATCTAGTTAATTTAAACTCCGAGCTAATATAAAACTCAGGAAAGCGTCTTGTCACCTCTCTGTACTTCATGGTTTGAAGCATGCATGGTATATCCTTATTTAAATAGTAGTAATTGTCTAATGAGCCAAATATGTTTTACCTAACGAGGCAGAATGTCAAATATCCAGCCAATATTCCTTTATGTTTCAGCCAAATATAATACAGTAGCCACTAGAATGATAGTGTATCCTATGATACTTTCTATAAGCATCAGATCCACTGAAATTTATATAAGCAGTGGTCTTTTAAAAACATTACAAAACTGAATTGCAGGAGGACTGCTATACTAATACTCAAAACATAATTCTCAGCTTTTTACAGTTTCATACCCTAACTATTGTTCCTATTTTCTGGTACCCCTTTGGGAATTCTTGCTTTATAAAATGCTGTCGTGAAGGGTAGAAGGATTTTTTTTTCCTTCCACTTGTATACTGTCAAGGGATGCTTTTTGAAGACCTCACTTTCACCACCAAGAGCTAGGGAGGCAGACCTGATGGCCTTGTGGGATTTAATTAGAGTTCACCAAGTTAGAATCTCCAAGCTCTCAAAGTCCTAATTTAAATATAAGTTCACTCTCTGTTCAACTGTTCCTTAGGTCCTTATTAAAATTTCAAGTTATTAAAGAGAATATTCGAAGGGGCTTTTCTTTCCTTTTTTTTTTTTTTTTTTTTTTTTTTTTTTTTTTTTTTTTTGGAACAGATGTAAACTAAAGTAGAAATGTGCCACACTCAAAGCCCTCTTGTTTTAAAACCCCTGCCAATTGCTTGTGATAAAACAACTTCAAAAAGAACAGAATTGATGGAAACACATTCAGACTAATAGGTGTCCAACAGAAGGAGATAGAGAGACACCTGCATGACCAAAGTGAAGGTGGTGCTGAAGCACATTTCAAAGGCACTATTTTTGGGTAGCTGACCCCATGTAGTCTTGTGAAAATAACAAGTACTATTGCTCTTGCTTGGTGTGATCAGTGTAGTATTTCCTTTATTAAGATGTCATTCAAAAAGCTTGTCTTACACTGATGACACATGAGATCTTTTTAGAGTAAACTTTCTTGTCAATCAAAGCTTTACAACATGTGGCTGTAGGGAAAAAACTTTCTCTCCTCTATCTATATATAATACTACTATATATATGTATGTATGTATATATGTATGTATGTATGTTTGTGTTATGGGTGACAATGTAGCTACACAGCAATTAAAAAAAATATAAAACATGCTTCATTTTTTTTTACATTGAAATGTTGGCAGCAGCATTCACACCCCAAGATTCTGCAGACAAGTTATGTTAAAAAATATCAGGGAACAAAGTGAGGAGAGTGCTGCAAACATGCTTATAGTAAGGAAATTGAAAAGAAATGAGAAGACATAGTACAAGGAAGCAAACACACAAAAATTCATTAGCCACAGAAATCATTCGCAGGGAGATTGCAGGGACAGGAATTATCAGCATTATCTCCATTTTATCTGTTTTATTCTCCATGTAACTGAAATCACTGTAATGATTCCTAGAACGGTACTTAAGGTCACAAAGTTTCCTACTCTGTTTTATGGCACTTCATTTTAGGTTTGTGTGGCTTACAGTAATTCCAGAAAAATATAATAGGTGGAGAAATTTCTTCTTGACCAGGCCCATCTCTCTTTTACTAGATTTACTTTGATGCTGCTGTTGTCCATCTCACAGACCCTATATATGAATTTTTAAGTAGACCGATTTAAGATTAAACTAAAATTATCTAGAAGAGGATTAATTAATCCAAAGTGATTCTTAGATACTTCTAGGACATTTGCTATCAGCTCTGTATTAAAAAAATACAACCATAAATTTAATGTTTACATGTTGGTTGGATTGGATGGTTGGTTGGATCTATTCCCAGAAATGTATGTGAAACTTAAACCTGTAAATGTAAAAGAAAAAATTATTCTTCCTGGAGCATTTCTAATTGCAGCATAAATTTAATTGAGGAGTTTAAAAATGTCAGCAAATAATTTAATTTTGCTTTTTTTAGGAATGAACATAAGCATTACTGTTCAGATTTGAAGAAAGTTTGAGATTCCCCACTTCCAAGAAGTTTTGAGAAGCTCTTTGCATAAGAAAGAACATCCAGGATTCAGGTTTGCCTATTTACTCAGAAATCCAGGTTGCTTAAAACCATGTTTGATTCTGCTGATGATTTAAATGGAATAGCACTGAAGGCTGATTTGACTGCTTGACGGAATTTCAGTTAGACACCTCTGACAAAGCAGAAAATATGGTGCCAAAATTCAAACTTCTGGAAAATCTCTGTCCAAAACCAGGTTCTTTAGCACATAAATATCGCACTAGAGCAACAGAAAACATTTATTTTATTATACTGCCCAAATTAAAATCCTCATCATGACCCTTGGCCAGCAAAAGACACAGGACATCTCTAAGGCAAGTCATGGTGCCCATAGAAGCTCTGTGGATATCGCAGCAATCACTTCACAGTAATATCTGTTAAGTCATCCCTTTATGTTGAATTATAATGTTTGGTAGACAATTTCTAACAGTTTCAGCAAAAATATGGTAACCAAACCCCACACCTGTTCATGGTCCTACCAAACATGAGCATATGAAGACAAGTATACATGTATAAGATTCTAAGGTTGTGCATTTTATGTAAAAAATTTCCGATAATCTGTTTACCTACTATAGAGTGTTCTATGACAAATATAATTACATATCCAACTCATTCAGTGCTGACTGTGACACCATATGAAACTTAAACTATTTTCAATGGTGTTAGAGGTGTTTTAGAAATTTAAACCAAAAGAAACAGATAACATTTATTTTCTTGATATTAGAGAGGTAGAAAAAACCTCTTAGGTCTGAAGTAAAAACATAAGAATGAATAATGATGAGAGAGGAGAGAAAACAAAAGGTTCCTCAATAATTTTTTTTGAATGTTAGGAAAAAAAGAAAGAAACAAAATCTTTTGTATTTATATTTTGTCAAGGTAGCTATTACTACATTCCTCAGGTCCTTCATTTCTCCTGTTACCTTATACCTTTGCTAAACCTCTCCTGTTTACATTGGGTCACCAGTAAGGAAATACATGAGGTAAAATCAAAGAGCAGTTCTGCTGAAGGCAATAGGATGTAAGGAATAGACTGAAATAAGAATATTATTTAATGATTTGGATGTTGATTAAGACAAGAATTTAGACACAGGTGCTCTGTACAAATACTCTGAGGGGAGGGAAAGAAAATTAATTTATTCAAAATTACAATCTTTGTGTAATTATCTTCTTATTTATGATTAAGTCCATAGAAAATTAAGTATAAAATCTACTTACTTCTTTGTTGCAGTGTGCATTTTGGATTTCTTAAAGTTCTGTATGTTTTGTTATTAATTTCTGTAATGGTTTATTCCCACAACCCCCCATTCCCAACTTCCTGTGGTTTTTCCCTATAATAGACAAGTTTCCCACTCCCATTTTTGTCCCTAGATAGCCTTGCCAATGCCTCCTGTTCTTAGTCATTCCCCCTCATCCCCAAAATTGGTTCTGGGTGTCGCCTGGGAAACGCCCCTTTTATTTAATGGGCATGCTAAGCCCCAGAGAGCTTGCCCAGCACATGGGACAGGGTCTGAAATAAACCTCCTTAATTCCCACACATGAGTCCTCCTTCTTTCAAGCTGTAACCACATTTCTGTCTGAGGTTCAGTCCCACAAATATTGCATCTTATGGTTCTCGGGAGAGCAGCCTAGCCGGTGAAGCAGCTCAGAAGAAACCATACTTCTTCAAAGATACTTCTGTAACAATGTTGAGGATTCAGAGAATTCTCAATACTTGCATTATTATTTCTTTATTTTCTTTTCTCAAGGAAGACAGTAAGCAAAATCCATGATACATGATTTCTAGAGTGGGGGGAATATGCCTTGACCAGCACTTGGCATGTAAACAACATGTTGTGAAATGTGTGTCTGCTCCCTGCAAGTCAAAAGGGACTTCATGTGACTCTTGCTTATGAGTGGATCAGTGGAAATTCAGACCAGAAAACAGTAAACTGAGGTTACTTTGTCATATGCACTGTTCCTTGCCTTATATTTATTTGAAACTGCATGGAAGTTACTAAACTACAATGTCCCTTTCCTTTGAGTTTATACTGATATGAAGTATGAAATTTTTTTTCACTCTTGAGAAAACCTGTGACTTTTCAAAAATGCCCTGGCAGAATGATAACTTTTCTTTCCCCTGAGAAGCAACAACTCTACTATTTTTTCTCCTCACTGTTTAGGGGTTCCTTTATAACAAAAATGAATCTGAAATCTGAAAGATTTAAAAGAAACTCCTGGGAGCTAATTTCAAAATAACTTTGAGAAGTTAGGTGATATTCAACAGTTTTCCTACTAAATGTTCTATTTTAATAGATCCTGATGTAAAGCTGCGTTGCTGGAAATTCTCCAAGTGTCTGTCATTGAGGAAGGATACTGCAGGTAATGTCTGTAGTGGAGTGATAGTTGAAAAAATGTGGGAAGAGCAGCCTTATCAGGGCATGCAAGAAGATTAAAGATGGTGGGCGTGAGCACTGGCAGTTTACCATATAGTGGTCCTGTTTTGTTTTCCAAGTCAAACTCAATGATGTATCTTAATAGCACCAGGGCTCCAGCGTTCCATGAGAACAGTCATTCTGGATCAGATCAAGGATTGACCAAATGCATTATTTTCTGTCTGGCAGTTCCCAAATAACTTCCTTAAAGAGTAGACTAAAAGTACAGCAAACATTCTCAAACACTGCCTTGGTATTCGATCGTTTGTGAATCAGAAACTTCAGAAATCAGTGCAATACTTTTTCAGAGATTTTTTCCCTTTTATATGAATTTTAAAAATATAAGAAGATATTTGTCTTATGTAGCTTTGCAAACACAGTGTCACAGGGTTTCTCATGCCTTCTACCATTGCACTGCTTTCCCACCCACAAGAGTTTTCAACCTTTTTCACATACAAAATGTGAAAAACCTGATGTATCTGTTTGTACTTAGAAGGATTTGTCCTTTGCAATAGTCCAGGAGGTTTTTGGTAAAGCCTCCCTGACCAGAAGATCATTGACAGTGTCATGGTGCCAGTAGTCTAGTTATTATACAAAATCAATCCTGTTACATATCTGTGATACTGCATGATTTCCAGAAAAAAAATCAGAAAATATATTTGTGCATGTAGCAACTGGAAAAATATTGTGTTTGCAGACTGGTCATGGGTAGACGTAAGTGGGAGACAGTCCACATTTTTAAAGAAAATTCCACCATTTTTCTGCTTGCCAAGAGCAGAAGGAAGTTTTTAAACAATTTTTCATGTAACATTTATAATGCTTTTAGTAATATTTTTTCTTTACACCTATGAGTTATCTTCTTCTCTGACAGACCAATGGCAGGCATTAGTGAAAAGGATATTGCTAAAGTATACAGCAAAGCCTAAAAAAATTGAAACATTTTTCTGGTCCCAGAAGGTGTCACTGTCCAGAGCTTTTCTCCTGATTATCTATGCTAAACCCTTCTGAACTACATTAAATTTCTCCTGTTCAATCCCTTCTATATGGCCAATTAAATAGTCTCTATTTTTAGTGAATATTCCCTTCAAATATTCAGTTTTATGAACCCTGGTGTTGTCTTTAGCCAAGCTATAAAGTGATATTAATTTTTTTCCATATATTAATTTTAATTTCTTAATCATGGTTAGGGTTCTTTTCTGAACTACTAATTTCCCATTCTTTTTGGTGATGAAGTATTTATAAACTTTGAGCAATATCTGTGTTAGTTATTATCACAGTTATATTGAGGGGAAATATAACTACTCTGCCCTATTATGTTAGTGTAAATATACCATGAAGGATTAGATTAGTTTTTCAGCCCTGTTGCATATAAACACCTACCAAATCTGCTGCTGGTGGAGTGCAGGTGTTGACATAAACAGCCTTTTTCTGTTATGATCTACTTATTATTCTTTATATGATCGATTTTCCAAATTAATCCCTACCTAGGGTGTAGTTTTTCAAGTTGGTGTGTCTGAAGCTTCACTCTTCATGTCTGCTTGTAGGCATTACTCTTGTGCCATGCAAGCATCACACAGGACCATGCCCTTCTGGACATTTCAAGATATCTCCATTTTCATTTCTGATAAATAATGACTAATTAAAATATGATCCCTCAATGTCTGAGCATTTGTTTAGATTCTTTATTACACTACAATTGGTGTTAATATGATTTGGATAGCAACTGAGTAATAATGCATTAAAAATTGAAAACTGCATTCCAGTTTTAGCTGGTTGAAAGGAAAGTGGTGTTTGGATTAACACTTCCCTGATGATTATTTCAAAACATCTGTTGAGCTCTAGCTTTGCTTTTTGTTTTGTTAGGTAACATTATTTCAGTTTGAGATGGTGAAATTATGTTTTTCCCTTTTGAGGAAGGAAATAACACCCAAAGAGTTAATTGAATAAAGTGTCTCTAGGTAAAAATATTTCCCTCACTAGTTCAAACTCTGCTAAGAAAATTTAACATATTTTATTTTATGGGGGGATATGAACTCAAAATAGAAATATAAAATATCTGAAAACATGGCACATGCCTGCACTGCAGTAACACAAGTGATTATAATGGTATAACTAACAACCTGGGTTCTCCTTAAAAGAGAAGGCTGGCTTAGCTAGGTACTGAGACCAGCATGCTTGTCCTATTTTAGTGGACCTTAATTTCAATCTGCTGAAGAGGATACATTTCCTGTGAGTACACCCTGGATATCACTCTAACTGGGGTAAAATCCTTTGAAAATGATTTGTTGCATGATTTTAGACCATTAGTGTTGAACAGGGAAATTTTTAGTATGTACTATTTGTGTCAAAGTAGAACAACACTTGGAGTTGATTAATTTACTCTTTGATCTTCCAGGGATTTTTTCCCAAATGTTGTCTGTGGTGGTTAAGACACAGTCGTCAGGTCTGTACCCATCACTGTCTCAGAACAGAGAATCATTCCAAAGTTACACATCTCTCTTTCAATGCAGCCAAGCAAAGGATATTTCAGGTCAGTAAAGTTTGTAAATTTTTTTTAAATTATTTTTTTCTAATTTTTTTTTGTGTTCTCTTTTTGTTGTTGTTGTTTTTGGTTGGGTTTTTTTTGTTGTTGTTTGTTTGTTTGTTTGTTTGTTTTTGTTTTGTTTTGTTTTTCTTTCTCTCCAAGTCTAGGAAACTAAATTTAATTACTAAAATAAAAAGGCATCTTTTGCCAGTAGGGATATTTTCATACACGCTAATGGATTATTTTTGCTCTGCTTAGCAGGGGACTTTTTTCTCCACATGCAGCAATATGGTATATGGAAACTTATAGTCTATGAATTGAGACTAGATGCCCATTTTACATTTCTGCAGCTCACCCTTTGAAATCCACAGTCTTTGTTCTTTACATAATATTCCTGTGCTGATGACCTTCCAAATGTTTCTTTAATTTGTCTTCCCTGCTGCACTGCAAGAGTTTTATGAGAGTGAACATAGAATTAGTAGTCTATTTCCATTAGTAATAAATCTGCTTTTGCCCTTGCAGGGGAACCTTTTCTTCAGAGTCTGTAATTTTGCAAAAATAATGAATTCATGCAAGAGGTTACCCGGATAAGAGCAAACCAGGGTTTAAAGTCTAACCTGGTACATCACTGCCTCAGGGCTAAATTCTGAGCCCATTTAAGCAAGAGATATGGGCCACAAAAGTGAAAACACTCGCAGCAGCTCCCAAGGCTACTCCAATCACCAAATCACATGCAGAGGCTCATGATTCTTTAATTTAACCGTGCTGTGAGTGTTCTGTTTTTAAAGAACAAAAAGACCCTTTTATCTATATTTTCTTTCTTTTCTAGTTTCATCCATTTAACTGAGTCATGTCTAAGCTTCATGAATTCTGGGAAACTAGTGCATTTATGATATTCTTCAGAAACAGATTACATTGTCTTACTTATTTTTAAATATTTTTTATTTATTTATCCATTTTAATCATTCATATATTGTATTTATTGTATTTTTATATAATTAATATATTTTTACTATCAATTAGCTGTTGATTTCTGCCTTAATTTCAATCCAGTTTGAGAAAATTCTACAACTATTGTAAAGGTCATTCAGATTACAGTGTCAATATTAAAGTAATTTCTCCTGTTTCTAAATGAAAAGAAAATAAAATAGTTATCTTGAAGTTCAAAAATAACATGTAACAACTTTTTTAAAATTTTTCTGAAACATTCTTCAGAGGAGACATAAAATGCAAGACAGGGCTTGGATATAGATTTAGCACACCTAGAAGTATAGAAGTATAACACAGCTAGTTAAATTTTTTAAAAAGAAAGACATCAACATGTCTTTCTCATAATATTATTTGAATATCATATTATTTGATATGTGTGACAAACTCCAAAAATGACACTTGAATTAAAAAAAAGAAAACTAGAAAAATGCTTTTGTGTAAGAATGATGTCTATGTTTTATAAAAAAGATTTACGAAAATGTGGCCTACAATAAAAGTGCAACATTTTTGTTCTATATTTAAATATAAGTCTAAAAACCCACTGGTTACCCATTTATAAAAGAGAAAGCTGCTTTACCTATGTGTTGTTCTAAGCTTAAACACCAGGCTGCAGAATAAATGTAGAAAAGGAAGCAAAGCAGATAACTTGCTTCACTGAGCAGCTCACAAGAGCAATGGAATAGCATTAGAACCACTTTCCTAAGCAAAAGTTATTGTCACTCATTAGTCACTTCCCACTTCAGTATAGCAGTAAATGGTGTGGCCTGTTTTGAGGAGCAACTGCTTTGAATAGATTAGCTTTTCATCTGAATTTGGCTGCTTAACAGTTAATATGAAGAAGCTTTCAATGCTGATCTGCTTATGAGTGAAACAATAAGGATTACAGGGTGTTAGGGAGGTTGGATGTAGCCTAAGGATATAATCTCTGGTAAGGTCAAGGCTGGATGGCTTGGGAAAAAGAGAGAGGTAAGCACTGTAAAGATCTATTTTTCCAGCTCAATAAAACAGGCCAGAATTGTTTTTTCTGTTCACTCTTTAAGATGAAGTGGATGCAAAAAAGGGTTATCTTTTCTCCCCCTACATATAAAATGCAAAATAAATAGAAAGACAACTCCTGTTCTTTTTGGTTTTAGTCAGATCTGTAAAGTGTTAAGCATGAACAATGTAAATGACATATAATGAAATTTTTATAAATATATCTCCATATGCATTCTTGTCCAACTCCTCAAGCTGCTGACATCTTGATATTTCAAAGAATTTAGGGAAACAAGGAAGATAAGATGGTTTTAAACATATAATGGTTAAAATAAAATAAAATAAAATAAATAAATCACTTTTCTGCGTATAATAAAAAGAGCCTGCCACTCTGATTTACTAAATAAGGCTTCCAGACTTTCCTCCAGACCTTTGTTCTGGTATGACAAGAAGGAGAGAGCATCACAGAACCAGCATTTCACCAGTTTCCAACAGTCAGAAAGGTCTCTCTTATAGAATGGTCATGTCTGGTTGGAGTGGTAATCTCTAGGCCCACTGAAATCTGAATTTCTTACTTTCAAAAGCAGATACATATGTTGTGGTTTAGCAGGATTGCATGGTTGAGAACACTACAGTTACACAACCTAGATGTATCTAAAACTCAGAATAAGTTTGGGGGTTTTTTTCCTTCAAAAAAGGCAGCTTTCTGAATAACAGGGAGCAACTGCGGATTCCTTTTGCAGCAAAAGAAGACAAAGCAAACATTTTCAACTTATGAATATGTCCCATTTTCCACTTCTCATGTCAGAGTGGTACTCATTTGAATGTGACTCCTCTGAGTCATGAAAGGATAATAAACTGGAAAAGCATTTGAATTATACTTAATTTGATATTTAATATTTTTATCTTTAATTTGATATTTAATATATTGAACATTTAGAACTCTTGACATACAAAAGCACTTGTGCTTTAATATTGGATTCCTTTTGAAAGAAATGTCCTTCTTGAAAGAACTTCAAATAATTGCCCAGATCATATTATTCTCCTAATATTTGGAAGTGGCAGCAGCCAGAAGAGGTCAATGATTGGTGCAAGCTTCTGTAAAATTCTTTCTTTTGTAAATGTTTTTATCATATAATCTATGTGATTTTGCAAACTGAGACCTGCATTAAGTGGGTAGTTGAAGTCATTTGCTGTTCATACTAATGACTTGCAATATCGTTTAGTGGTAAGATATATTCTGAACATTTAGATATGTATCAGTGTAGTGCCTCTTTGTGTAATAAACTGAAAACTCCATACTCCACACTTTTAAGAAAGCCTACAAATATGACATAAATCTTTTTGAAATAGCACAACTATAATAATTGCACTGATAACGAGATATTTTTCTATATCTTTTACCTACACAGAACTATGGTAGAAACTACAAATGCAGCTCCATTTCCTTAGATGAAAGTTACAGTCTCCATATGTTATAAATGAACTTCTTTTTTGATAAAGAAAATGCCAAAGTAGTTTGCAGTCTTCCCTTTTCACCTCACTGCACCTTTCTGACTGCAATCAGCAAGACCACTTGCATAATAATCCATTGTGTTGCTCATGTGCTTAAATTAAATGTGTATTTAGATGTTTTGCTGAATGAGGCTTATGCCAATATACAATGCAAATAAGGGGGTGGAAGCAAACCCTTGGGGCCTCCATCAAAATTAATAAGAGTCTTTCTATTATTTCCATAGGCTTTGTATCAGGATCTTAGCTTTTAGCAAGTGGATCCTTGGGACCTGAAGGGGGAAAATGAATGCAACACAACCCACTGGGGAGGTTTCTTCTCTTCTTCTGGTACATATCCAACATAAGAATATGAGTCAGTTACAGCTTTCAGCAATCAGCTCTGTCAAATTCAAGTCATATGCATTTGAATGTTCTCTTCTGACATTTCTTCTGCTTGGCCTCTATGGGTTAAAGTGACAACTGTCCTATAAATAAAGTCGGTGGTGATAGTTAAGCCAAGTAATTAACTGAGCATCTTCAAATGTGCCATAGTACAACATGTCTTAGTTAAATTGTAAGATTTTCATACTCAGTAATGCAGCTTTTGAATAAGAAGATTGATATTTGCATCACTTTTAAAAAACAAGCATGTTCTCAGACAGTTTTATTTTTCTGTCAGTTTTATTTCTCTGGAAACAGAGTGCTCTGTCACACTTGAGGGTGACCCTTCAGTAAGAAAGTGCATTAGCTTAATGACCACTTATTGAAGTTAAATCATTCCAGACAACCAAACAAATTTTTTTATTTAATCTATAAAAATGCTTGAGTAGACTGAAAATTTTCTGAAGCAAGTTTCTAAACACTGCCACAGATAAGGATGGACAAAATAAATAATTATAACTTTTCCAAGTTTTATTTCTCTATAAGCAGTATTATCTCATTTCTGGAAATGGCACACTTTTATTCAAAAATAAAAATAATTATCTTGTTTTGAAAGATAATCTAATTTATTGTTAGTGGTTTGAATCATTCCAGGGGTCAAAGGCATCTTTTACATCAATTTGTAAAAGCAAATTAGTGTTTTGAAGGAGATGTAAAAGTCAAGTTGCTTGGGAGTACATTAAATTATATGCTAGTTAATGGTGTTAGAGAGATAGTTTAAAAATAAATGGACCATAATACCTCCTAATAAAGGACCTACAAGCATTTTTGTTCTCTGCTAAAAGCAGATGCCTATTTGGCACTGTTTTGAATCCCATTTGCCATTTATATCTTGGGTAATACTATGCTGAGTAATATGTACTATATGGTTCAGTAACCTCACTATAAAATAATGAGTCTTCAAAAATAAAAAATACATTAGCTACAAAGTTGTATATTTGAGGTGCTCTGAACATATTCAAATAAAACAAAAAAAAATGAAGCTTTCACCCAGTAAATTTGCTCAGATAGGGAAACTTGAGTATCTTGATTTGTATTTCCATTTCCATCTGAGCTCTGAAAACAAGGCAAGGCATCAGCTCTTGCAGATGTTTTCTATAAATACCTTTTCTTTGAGTCTGCCACCACAGGGCCTTGCAAAAGTCCCACTCTTAAGGATGCTTATGACAACTGGGATGCAGAAAATAGCACGAGTTCACTCACTAGGTAGTGTCTTCAGTAAAAGGTCCAGCACTCATATTTTATGAAATATGTAACATGATTTACCCAAGGTTGTCAAAAGAGATGAATTTCAGCCAAATGCAAGGTAATAAATAGTAATATGTGCTGCATGTAGTTGACTTATAACCCTTGGCATTTTGAAAGAAAATTCTTTTGAGGAATTCATTTTATACGTCATAAACTTTCCTATTGTTTTTCCTGTTTTGACTGTCTTTGTCATCAGATTTCTTGTGGAAAGTTATGTCTGGAAATGGTAAATAAAGCAATATTTTGAAGAATACTTATATAAATCCCTATTTCCATGATGGTCTAAGAATAAGAAAGTTAGTAGTGTAGAAAAATGGTCTGTTTCATTAAATCAGAACTTAGGGCGGGGGGAAGAGGAAATAAGCTTACATATATGTCAGCTTTTTTATTAGTATTTATTCAACAATTTTAGAAAAACCTTTTCCAAGGCTGAAAGTTATTTGTTTTCATGATCTGCATTGTTTTGAGGAGCAGAGTAGTTTAGGTGTTCTGATATTCTGTTATTATTATTATTAGTTATTATTACTGTTGATATTATTAGTACTACTATTAATATTTATTAGTCATTATTATATGTCTTTATTATGGTTTTGCTCTTGTAAATATTATTACCATTATTAATAATCAATTTTGTGTTAGAATGTAGTGCACATGTATTCAATCATTTGTCCTTGCTTTAAGGTAAATATCATTGAAAATATGCCTTATATTATGCATCCACTTTACATATGCCAGCTTAAACCACAGTATGCACTTGTGAATCATCAAATGGGAGTAAAATCTATGTCCTTTATTGCTACCCCATACATGTTAGTTTAGCCTACTGTAGCATTCTCTGTCATCTGTTAGAATGACAACCAGGAAGGCTGACAGGTTTGATGGTGATTGTCAGAGTGTGCTGAATGCTGGTGACCCTTAAAATGGGTTTGTGGACATCCAGACAGCATGGTCATATTTTAGCACATATTCCAATTTTTCAAAAGTTTTCCAGAAAATTTTCCAAAGTAGTCTCCTCAAACGCCTCACACACCAACAGTGGATCTTACCAAGAGATTCACAGGCCTGTAGGCATGGTTTGCCCAAAACACTGCCCCAGACTCTACAGACTGTCTTAATGAGTCCATCAAGTAAGACTGGTATCTGAGATCAATGCTACTCCTCTATACATATGCCCTCGCATATATATAAATAACATAGAACCAAGACCTCTAGTATCACTGAGATCAACCATTAAGCATGCTCTGCTAAGTCCACCACTAAACTGTGTCCCCAAGACCTGTACACATCTTTTAAGTTTTTCAGGGATGGTGACTCTGCTACTTACCCAGGCAGCATGTTCCAGTGCCTGACAATCTTTCTGGTGGAAGAAATATTTTTTAGTATCAACCTAAACTTGATCTCGTAAATTTTGAGGCCATTTCCTCTTGTACTGTTGCTTCTTACTTGGATGAAGAGATTGATGTTGCTGCAACCTCCTTTCAGGTAGTTGTAATTGTAGAGCAATACAGGCCCTCCCACTTAGCCTTGTTTTTTCCAGCTCTGAACACTCCCAAAGCCTCAGCTGCTCCTCATCAGTCTTGTGCCCTAGATCCTTCCCCACCTCCCATGCCCACCTCTAGACTCCTGCTCCACTACTGGGATGCCTTTTTTCAGTGAGTGGACCAGAACTAAACACAGGATTTGAGGTGTGGTCTCATTAAGGGGAATATCACTGCCCTAGTCCTGCTGGACACACAATTCCTGATACAAAACACATCCAATATAACACATATAAAGTACATATGGTATGTAGGCATATATATGCACATCCTCAGATGAATATACATCTATGTTCTTGAATATAGGAGGGATATACAAGAGCAAGATCTATAGATAAATATATCAGTGAACAATTTTGGGTTTTATCTGTTCAGATAACGTGCAGTTATAAAGCTGGTGACAGTGCAATGGTCCATTTTTCTAGGCAGATACATCCCAAGTCTTTCTGTGAATGTCTCACAAGGCTGTCTTTCTCCTAATGCCAAGGCAGGAACTTTAAATCTGAAGCATTCAGGAAGATAATTCATTCCCTTAAATTTTAGGATTCAGTTAAAACAAGTTCAAACATTGTTGAATAAAATCTAAAATTATTAGTATTTGGAGAATGGCCTCTCAATAATGTTTGCAAACATTACTCATATAATATCTCAGTAATTTTATCCTGGTCTTGTAATATGAAGCTCTCATTGCAGTCTAGGAATGAAGTAAGCATTTTCAGGGAGGAAGTCAACTGAATTATTTTCAATATCTAGCTTGGCACTACAATAATAAAACCCCGACAATGCTTCCATGAACCATAAACTAAGTATAGAAGACTGAAGTTCAGATGCAAAATTTTGCATTTCTCCCCTAATGACAACACATTAAAAAAATACTGATCCACCTAAGCCTCTTTTATTTCTTTGTTCCAATAGAACAAAGTATAATAAGGTGTTGTAAAGAAGTCAAGTGATATAAGCACAGACTTAAAAAGCAGAGAGAACACCTGGTATTGAAAAAGTAGGTTTTGGAAAGGGTTTGGAAAGGTCTCTAGGTTACTCCTGTAGTTAAGCAAACTTAACTTAAGATGGAGTGGAACCAGTCTGCAGTCATGCTGGTAATCTCAAGCTTCGAAGTTCTCATTGGCTCCCATTTTTGCACTTAAATGCACACCGTAGTACAAGAAACAAAAACAACATGTTAGAGAACTATTCTGTTTCTACTTTTAGAAAATTATGCATTATCATAAAGATAAATTGGAAGAAATCGAATATTAAATAAAACAGCACAAGATATAGATGCAGGAGACGCAACAATTTTCTTAAAATATTAGGTGCAGATTAATAGTATTAATAATATTAACAGATAATTATTAATAATTACCATTATTATATTATCTAATATTATTAATACTATTAAAAATAATATTAAACAGATAGCCAAAGTTCATCTCACAATATTTGCATGTAAGGAAACAGACACAAAATGCAAATGTGAACATTCTTATTTAACCCGTTACTTTGGCACTAAAGAGGATATAACTTTGTCTGAGAGCTACTGGAAAAGGGCTGTACCTTAAGAATCAGGTTGGGTGAGCTGATGAGAACAACATAAAAGGTAAGAAAATTCTAGAAAGGTTATTGTCTGGTTAAATCATTTATGAGAAATCCAGTTTCTCTGAAGTATTTTGCATTTAAATATAACACAAATTATTTAGAGATAAAAATCCTGGGATTATTTTAGCTGCTGCACAGCCTGGAAAAGGACATTGAATTCCTTGATTGATGCTCGGTTTCTAAATTGGGATGCATTTGACATCTCTTATTCCATTCTTGAGGGCCCTCGCAGCTCTCAACTGATCCTTTGAGGCACTAAAGCCACCACACCCCAGAGCTGGGAGATATCTGGAGCAAGGGGGACTTGTGAACAACAGCTTCTTCTATGGAAAGGAGAATGTGGCCAGGATGTAGTGATTCCCAAAAGTCATCTGGGCTTACCAACTTTACAATGTTATTGTGGCAGAGAAATACCACAAGAACTCTACCACAGAGTTATTTGAGAGCTGATTAACACCATAAGTATAGCCATATCATTTTGTCCTCAAGTGAAAGGATGTGACTTTAAAAAAGCTGTTACTGATTTTATAAATTCTTGCAAGTGTTTTCTGTAACAGGGAATTTGAAAAAATTTACACCTAATTTTATTTCCATATGATTTATTTTTCCTCATCTAAAATATCTAAATGTGGTGTTTTCAACACCATCCTTTCTAGCAATTATAATAATTAAATCATGTTAGCGAATTTAGCAGAATATAAGTTAATATTGAAATGGAAAATTTCACAGAAATATGATGAAATGTCTTAAAAAA